>NC_092160.1:24066739-24666739 GCF_045791955.1 Oncorhynchus clarkii lewisi | reverse complement strand
ATAATGCACGGCCACATGTCACAAGGATCTCTACACAATTCCTGGAAGCTGAAAACGTCCCATTTCTTCCATAGCCTGCATACTCACCAGACATCTCCCCCAATGAGCATGTTTGGGATGCTCTGGATTGACGTGTATGACAGCATGTTCAAGAAGATATCTGTGACCATCAGATCCATATCTGTATTTTCAGTCATGTGAAATCCATAGATTAGGGCCTAATGCATTTATATCCATAGTTTTTTTTTAATATAAACTGTAACTATGTTTTAGAGGGACAAGAAAAACATAGAAGTTACATTTTTTGTTATAAAAATGTTATAAACAATACAGCATTTTTATATCTACAGTGGCTTGCGAAAGTATTCACCACTCACCTCCCTATTTTGTTGCATTACATCCTGGAATTAAAATAGATGTTGGGGGAGTTTGTATCATTTGATTTACACAACATGCCTACCACTATGAAGAATTCAAATATTTTTTATTGTGAAGCAAACAAGAAATAATAAGAAAAAAAACAGAGAATTTGAGCATGCATAAATATCCCCCCCAAGTCAATACTTGGGGGGGGGGGGGGGGGGATACACCTTTTGCAGAAAATACACCTGCAAGTCTATTGGAGTATGTCTCTATTAAGTTTGCACATCTAGCCACTGGGTTTCTAGCCCATTCTTCAAGGCAAACTGCTCCAGCTCCTTCACGTTGGATGCCTTCTGCTGGTGTACAGCAATCCTTAAGTCATACCACAGATTCTCAATTGGATAGAGGTCTGGGCTTTGACTAGGCCATTCCAAAACATTTAAATGTTTCCCCATAATCCACTCGAGTGTTGCTTTAGCACTATACTTTGGGTCATTGTCCTGCTGGAAGGTGAACCTCTGTGCCAGGCTTACATCTCTGGAAGACTGAAGCAGGTTTCCCTCAAGAATTTCCCTGTATTTAGTGCCATCCATCATTCCTTCAATTCTGACTAGTTTCCCAGTCCCTGCCGATTAAAAACATCCCCACAGCATGATGCTGCCACCACCATGCTTCACTGTGGGGATGGTATTCTCGGGGTGATGAGAGGTGTTGGGTTTGCACCAGACATAGAGTTTTCCTTGATGGCCAAAAAGCTACATTTTAGTCTCATCTGACCAGAGTATCTTCTTCCATATGTTTGGGGAGTCTCCCACATGCCTTTGGCGAACACCAAATGTGTTTGCTTATTTTTTTCTTCAAGCACTGGATTTTTTTTGTGTGTGTGTGTGAGTGTGTGTGTGTGTGTGTGTGTATGTGTGTGTGTGTGTGTGTGTGTGTGTGTGTGTGTGTGTGTGTGTGTGTGTGTGTGTGTGTGTGTGTGTGTGTGTGTGTGTGTGTATGTACCCATGCGTTGCCTGGTACGCGAGTTTTGGTGGGCGGCCCTCTCTTGGCAGTTTTGTTTTGGTACCATATTCTTTCCATTTTTTATAATGGATTTAAAGGTGCTCCGTGGATGTTCAAAGTTTCTAATATGTTTTAATATTTCAACCCTGATCTGTACTTCTCCCTGACCTGTTTGGAGAGCTCCTTGGTCTTCATGGTGCCGCTTGCTTGGTGGTGCCCCTTGCTTAGTGGTGTTGCAAACTCGGGGGCCTTTCAGAACAGGTGTATATATACTGAGATCACGTGACACTTAGATTTTGCACAGGCGGACTTTATTTAACTAATTATGTGACTTCTGAAGGTAATTGGTTGCACCAGATCTTATTTAGGGGCTTTATAACAGAGGGGGTGAATACATATGCACGTACCACTTTTCCGTTTTTTTATTTTTTTACATTTCTTGAAACAAGTAATTTTTCTCATTTCACCTCACCAATTTTAACAATTTTGTGTATGTCCATTACATGAAATCCAAATAAAAATCCATTTAAATTACAGATTGTAATGCAACAAAATAGGAAAAATGCCAAGGGGGATGAATACTTTTGCAAGGCACTGTATTAGTTGTTACTATGAGTGTCCAATCGTAAACATTCCCCATCAAGAAGCTATAGAGACATACTGTATATAGACAATGGTCATGGCTAATTATTAGTTCTATCAAAAACACAGGAGCTGACGGCAGTCATTGCTTGAGAATGTATTGAATTGCTTAGTTGTACTTTCAGACGTAGGTTCTACTATTTGAGAACCTTGAGTTTTCAATGAACTACAAAGCAAGATCCATTTTTTTTTATGTTTTAAAAGTGGTAACATTCACTTGAGACACACAGTTTGTGCTTTAGTCAAAATTGAAACATGAAACATTTGCAACCTACACCAAGGTTTTTTAACCTTTGACTTTATAGGACAATATAAGAATACATCTGTAAAATGGTATTAGTTCAAGTAGCATTTCACTGCTGTATTCCTGAGAAAATTTGTGGTGCCCATTTGCGTTTTAGATTTAGTTTTTATGCTCATATGGAATTTAAATCAATTTACCCAAAATCCAATGTACATTGTAAATTAGACCGACCATTTAGGTATATATCAGACTTGCCATTCATCCCTCTAGCCGTCCTTCCTTGGATCTATTCACCAACAGCATGGGATAGGTATTGTGTCTGCCCTAATCCCAGCATTAGTCTTCGTATGAACAATCCTCTTTTGTCCTGTGCTGTTCTGCCATGTTATCAAAGCAATGAAACGGCCTCTTCCAGCTGAACGACAGTTATACATGTAGGACAGCGCATGTTTAGGAATCTGCTGTGGTTGACTGCTTCAGTGGGGATTTGAATCTGAGGGGATATCTTATCTTGTTTGGTTAGCCCTGTGAGCAAACATCCAGGGTAAATATGATGGGATGATTGTAAGGATCAAATGAACACACTCCATCACTGAAATCCCATGCACATATGCCCCTGGTGGGAGAACCAATGTGCAAAATGTGAACAAATATAATCAGTGCTTGGTAGCACAAGTCTGAACACGTTCAATGCAATACATGTTCTGGAAATGCTTTATAAAAGCTTGCCTCTTAGCCACTGGCACACAAGGCTGTCTGTGAACATTTTCAAGGATGTCTAGCCATCTTTGTCTCATGTTAGAGAAACAGTTATTATCTAAAAGTATTCATAACAAGGCCTTGCAAACCCTCGCATTATTGTACTCTGTGACTTCCTCCTAAGTAGTGTTAACGATATTTCAAATACTGTGGTTATGAGGGATAAGAAAAGTTCCTCACATAATAACAGTGTAGATAGAAATGTAACAGTTTTGGGATCATCACTACTACATGAATGATACAGGCCATGACTGATATAGAACATGCATTCTAATTCTCACATTTTACACTGTGAAAAATGTTAAAAGTAATTTGATAGTAAGATACCATCCTTTGTACTCGCTGTTTTATTAAACAGGATTCTACGCATCCACTGTATATTAATATATGGGATAGCAATCATGATTCCGACTCAATGACCTAATATCTGATTATTATTATATGTTTATTTTTTTAATTAAATTATAACTTGTTCTCCTAGTTTAGCCCAGGCAGGTCCAATAATATTTATTTAAGATTAAGTGATTCTTAAGGCAGCTCTAACAAATCGTGATGCCAGAGGTCATACAGTATGTTCATGTGATTGCACATGCAATACTTGACATAAGCATCAGTAGGTAATTCATACAAAACAGTATGTTCTCTCCATGTGTGTAAAGCGTCTGTGTGTAGCTGGTGAGATGAGTCAGGTGCAGGACAGCAGATATGAGTAATGAAAGCAATTTTACTCAAATATATCACAATACACGTCGTAATAATACAAGGCCACAAATACGGACCGCAATACAATAAACAATACTCACAAACAAACATGGGGGAACAGAGGGTTAAATAATGAACAAGTAATTGGGGGATTCTAACCAGGTGTGTAAGACAAAGACAAAACAAATGGAAAATTAAAAGTGGAATGGCGATGGCTAGAAGGCCGGTGACGTCGACCGCCGAACGCCGCCCGAACAAGGAGAGGGACCGACTTCAGGGGAAGTCGTGACAATGTGTAGTTGGAAGTCACAGTGGGGAAATAAGGCTACCCAATACAATTGCATTAGGAGGGATTAAGCATTCAAGCAAGTTTGCCATCAAATCCATGTATGGAGAGCATATGGTATAAACCTGGAAGAATATGTAAAGCATATGATAATATTGTGTTTGCTATCTATTACATGTTTGAAGATATGAAATGTGTTTAATAGTATTATGTTACATACACACAATCCTACAGTATGCTAAAATACAATCTAACACTAATCACAGTTAGACATGGCATGATGACTGCAGACATTATACAGTATGTCCCACTTGCATCAGGTTATCCCTTAGTAGCTTAGACCACTGCAAGCCCAATCTTGGGCATATATTGTCAGTTTTGGTTATTCTGAAATACTGTAGTGAAAAAAGCCATTGGATACTGTTCACGTGTTGTAAATGAAGTTGGCATACCCACCTGTACTTAGTAAATCTTCCCCACTAAGAGAAAGATTATGAATTCCAACAACTACCATCATGAGTGTCTCCTCAAGATTAGATTGACATGATGGCGCAATTTAGAGAATCTACAGTACATGCTTCTTTATGATGTGGGATAAACTCTGGTACAGATCTAGGAACAGCTTCCTCTGCCCCAATGCTAACCTTAACCATTAACCAAAAAGCTAAACTTATCAGCATCTACAGGGACAACTTCACCCTATTCCTAATCTAGGTCAGCCAACCATACGGCCCAAGGAGACGGCCATCTCCAAACACTAATCAACGTTTGAGAAAGGTTTGCTCAATTTTGATTCCCGGGGGGAGCCAAGCGTCGTCTCCAACCGTCCCCTCCCTCAGACCAGTGGTAGACAAATACCCTGAGGCAATGTTTACTGGATACCCCAGTAAAGTCTTCCTCATCAAAGCATGTTCATGTCTGGCATGGAGACACGATCCGCATGCTAACTCTCATCTGGTCAGATTTCTTGACTTGGATGTGTATTAATTGGTAATGTGTACTTTATAACTGTCTAAGATGTTTACAATTTGATGCAGTATATCTACTCAGCAATAACTTCCATTGAAATAGTACAAAGCATACCCACCTGACTCCATTTGTAATATTGTCTGACGACATAGACATCTGGCAATAAGCTGTGATTTGTGGTAGATTAGTATATTATATGTGTGTGATATCCATCTCATCACTTCATCAAAGTAGGGTCCCTTTGATGAACATTCAAACAAGCCTTCTGATCATAGAGAGAGCGTGTTATATTTTCCTCACTTTAATACATTGGATTTCCTTTAAGGGAAAATAATTTATAATCATGCATTTTTTTCCCTCTCTCTCTTTTTAAAAGTAAATCACTGATTAGTCGTTGTGAGATCCCCGAGGACATCATAATCAAATGATGATCTGGTCCCGTGCCACCACCTGACAGCTATTTCAGGGTTGTCTGATAATTGGCATCAAGGGGCCTGGGGTTCAGGGGCCATGGGGTTGATGTGTGGCTGGTAAGCTTCCTTACACACACTCACACTCACACTCACACCAACCCGTCCCATCTGCCACCCCCACCCTTCTCTGTGGAGCTGCAGAAACACATCTGATTGGGGCTGTTATGTTGTCACACGTCATCTTTCCTGACGGGAAAATAAAATGTGTTCCGTCAATTATTTGCCATTTAAGTTGTTCTCCATTCACCATTTCTGAGGTTGTCTCAGTGCTGAAATTAAACGGGATAGCCTTTACTTTAGCTGGTTAGGTCTAAAAAGGTCACCAGGTTGTCCCATTGTCACAATGAATGTAATGCCTCTGCGATGAACAATTTGAAATTTGGCTAAAATACTTACAGGTGCTGAGCTTATTATTAACTGACAGTCATGGGGGGCCTGACATTACACAACCAGGGGACCTGACACCACACAGCCAGGGGGCCTGACACCACACAACCAGGGGGCCTGAAATCACACAGCCAGAGGGCCTGACATCACACAGCCAGAGGGCCTGACATCACACAGCCAGGGGACCTGACACCACACAGCCAGGGGGCCTGACACCACACAACCAGGGGGCCTGAAATCACACAGCCAAGGGGCCTGACACCACACAGCCAGGGGGCCTGAGCCACACAGCCAGGGGTCCTGACAGCACACAGCCAGGGCGTTTGACACCACACAGCCAGGGGGCCTGACATCACACAACCAGGGTCGTTTTCAATAAGCACCAAACAGAAGAACATTTTTTATTTAACCTTTATTTAACTAGGCATGTCAGTTAAGAACAAATTCTTATTTACAGTAAAGGCCTATCCTGTCCAAACCCTCCCCTTACCCGGACGACACTGAGCTAATTGTGTGCCGCCCGATCACGGCCGGTTGTGATACAGCCCGGGATCGAACCATGGTCTGTAATGACGCCTCTAGCACTGAGATACAATGCCTTAGACCGCTGTGCCACATGGGAGTCTAAACAGAGGGACAACCTGGACATGTCCTATATGAAACATTCCTATATTTAGTTTTCCGTTACGTGCCCTTATGAACACAACCAAGGACAGATACAAACATATTGACACACTCAATAATTGACTTATGAAATTACTTTTCTTCATAGCCTATTAATCTCTAGAGCACATGTCAATAGGATTTTCTCATTGCCAGGCAACCATAACTACCTAACATTATTTATGTCGATCGAATAAATCAAATGATGTGGACAACTCACAGCCATATCATGTTCAATATGTTTTATAGAAGGAGAGAGTGCTGTGGTGTGTGGGCAATAGTGGTTAATAGACAGAGCTGGTTTTAATAAGTAGGTCGTGGAGAGGTTAAGTCACTCTGTTAGTAACATAATCCTCCTCGTAATGGTAGAAATAATAATGGAATCATGTAATAACCAAAAAAGTGTTAAACAAATCAAAATATTGCCTATATATGAGATTCTTCAAAGTAGCCACCCTTTGTCTTGATGACAGCTTTGCATACTCTTGGCATTCTCTCAACCATCTTCATGAGGTAGTCACTCGGAATGCATTTCAATTAACAGGTCTGCCTTATTAAAAGTTTTTTTGTGGAATGTCTTTCCTTCTAAATGCGTTTGAGCCAATCAGTTGTGTTGTGACTAGGTAGGGGGGGTATACAGAAGATAGCCCTATTTGATAAAATACCAAGTCATTATGGAAAGAACAGCTCAAAAAAGCGAAGAGAAACAACAGTCCATCATTACTTTAAGACATGGAGGTCAGTCAATACGGAACAGTTCAAGAACTTTGAAAGTTTCTTCAACTGCAGTTGTAAAAACCATCAAGTCCTATGATGAAACTACCGTGTCTTTGTGAGAAGCAGAGTAGGTGAACGGATGACCTCTGCATATGTGGTTCCCACCGTGAAGCATGGAGGAGGAGATGTGATGGTGTGTGGGTGCTTTGCTGATGATACTGTCACTAATTTATTTAGAATTGAAGGCACACTTAATCCTTGTGTTGTCTTAAGGGTCAAAAATGACCCGCCACTATGTTTAAAAGCAGAGAACACCTGAAAACTTGAAATTTGATGACTTTTCCTAAAGTGACCCCAACATTAGAATAAAGTGAAACATCGCCTTTGTTAATATTTCCATGAAAGCTGTACACCACCAGGGTACAAATATTGTCTTCGGGTCATTTTTGACCCGGCATTAATAAAATAATTTACACACCACAAAAACCACAAAGGCACACACACAATGAGAAATTGAGGTTATGTGTGGTAGTGATTGAACTAAGCCAGCAACTACTGAAGAGGAAGATCACCATGGTTGGCACAGTTAGAAAGAACAAGCCTGAGCTCCCCCTGCACTCCTCGCAACAAGAGGGAGAAAGGCCTTCTCAACAAAGTTTACCTTCACTACCACCAAAGAGGAACAAGAATGTGGTCCTCCTAAGCACACTCCACAAAACGACTGAGATCAGTGATCGTGAGGACAGGAAGCCAGCCATCATCCTGGACTACAACCACAACAAAGGAGGCATGGACAACATGGACAAGGTGATTGGAACTTATAGCTGTAGGAGAATGACTGCCTACTGGCCCCTGGTCATCTTCCATAACATCATTGATGTGTCCTCATACAATTCCTTCATGATATGGAACAAGATCAACCCTACCTGGATGCCTGATAAGCGGAACAAGAGGAGGGTGTTCCTGGAGCAGCTGGGTAAGGCACTAGTAACCCCACACATTCAAAGAAGGGAGCACCTCCCCCACCCAGCAGCCTTTGCAGCACTTGTGAAAGCTGCTCAAGGGGCTGAATCTTGTCCTGATCCACCGTAGGCTACAGCTTTGGCAGGCAAAGGGAGGAGATGCCAATTCTGCCCCCAAAGAAGGACTGTAAAACAAATACACATCTGAGAAATGCATCTGCAAAGTCCATGCACACACACTTGCATACTGTCCTACATGTGCTAATTAAAGTTGATTGATTTATGTTCTTCACGTTTTTGTTTTGTATCTATTATCTTATTTTATTCTTATTTATTGTGTCACTTTGGTAACAATGATTCGGGAGACAGGCCCAGGAATGCGTAATAGTTTTTTTTATTATACCCCATATTACGGCATGCCGTGAAAGGGCACGGGGATGAAGACCAAACAAACATGTAACAAAAACACAGGATTGAAACCCAAACAAAAGAGCGAGGAGTACCTTGAATAAATATCACGCGCGCACGATGATTAACAGACCCGTAATCATTTGCACAATCCACAATTGCATGAAAGACCAAAACACACAGCACAGGTACTCACACGCACCAACGGACATAGTAATCGACAGCCCAATGGACACCAAAGGGCCTATACATGTACTAATCAGTGGGAATAGGGGACAGGTGTGCGCAATGAAAGTTCCAGAGGGATCTGTGACGGTACCCCCCCCCCCCCAGCCACGCTGCTAGTAGCAGCAACACTGGCCTCGAGGACAATCACAGGAACACAGTGCGGGTTGATCAGGACCCAATGCAGCTGCCGAAGTTGCATCGTCGTTGGACGGGCCAGTTGCCGCTGCCGAAGTTGCTGCAGCGTCGGACGGACAAGTAGCAGTGGCATTGGATGGACGGGTTGTGGCGGCGTTGGGAGGCCAGTTG
This sequence comes from Oncorhynchus clarkii lewisi, assembly GCF_045791955.1. Taxonomy (NCBI): domain Eukaryota; kingdom Metazoa; phylum Chordata; class Actinopteri; order Salmoniformes; family Salmonidae; genus Oncorhynchus; species Oncorhynchus clarkii. The sequence goes on along the minus strand of NC_092160.1, from coordinate 24,657,625 downwards.
CAGCTGCTGAAGTTGCGTTGTCGGACGGACCCGTTGTGGGGACTTTGGACGACCTAGTTGCAGCTGCCGAAGTTGTGGCGGCGCCGGACCAGTCGCAGTGTCGTCGGACGGGCCATTCCCGCTGTCTCCCTTAGTAATAGATTATTCTGTCACATTGGTAACATTGATTCAGGAGACAGGCGCAGGAATGCGTAATAGGGTTTTTTATTGTACCCCAAATTACGGCACTGATTAACACACGGGATGAGACCTGTAATAATCTGCACAATCCACAAGGCCACGAAAGCCCAAAACACACAGCGCAGGTACTTACACGCACCAATGGACATAGTAACAATAATCGATGGCCCAATGAAAACTAAAGGGCACACCTATACAAGTACTAATCAGTGGAAATAGGGGAAGGTGTGCGTATAGAACATTCCGGAGGGATCGGTGACATATTGTTGTTGTTTATACACCTTGTGGGTGGGGGCAATGGTTCAAAAAATGGAAGAAGACTAGTATTTTGTAGTTAAATTCCTCATTGTACACTATGTAAGAATATATCAACATGTTGCCAAAAAAGTTCAAGACTTATTGTTTCCCTTCAGTAAAATGCATTCAAAACTGCTTTCTGCACATTTCTGCTATTTTCTTAGGCTATACAAGTTCTATATCTTTCTAAAAAATGTATGTCTACACCTATGCAGTACCTTTAACAATAATAATAATAATACATCTCTACTTTAGTAAAGAAAACAATTATGACAGGTGTGTTGTAATAAAAAAATAGATGTTTCCACTGATTAAATGCAGTCTTTCTGCATTGTGAAGAGGGAAAACCCAGATATTCACAAAGTTTGTGATGAATGACAGGTTGTTTCTTCATGCAAATAGATTTGGGGTTCAAAATTCAATTAAGCTGCTTTATTTTAGGGATTTAGTGAAGGCGGGTCATTTTTTACCCTTAGAACAAGGGGAGTATACAGAATGATAAGACTACACAAGGGTTAACCAGCATGGCTACGACAGCATTCTGCAGCGATACGCCATCCCATCTGATTTTCACTTAGTGGGACTACCATTTGTTTTTCAACAGGACAATGACCCAACACACCTCCAGGATTTGTAAGGGCTATTTGACCAAGAAGGAGAGTGATGGAGTGCTGCATCAGATGACCTGGCCTCCACAATCACCCGACCTCAACCCAATTGAGATGGTTTGGGCTGAGTTGGACCGCAGAGTCAAGAATGAAGGAAAAGCAGCCTTGTTGGCCTTGTGCTTAGCATATGTGGGAACTCAAGACTGTTGGAAAAGCATTCCAGGTGAAGCTAGTTGAGAGAATGCCAAGAGTGTGCAAAGCTGTCATCAAGGGTGGCTACTTTGAATAATATAAAATATAAAATATATGTTGATATATTTAACACTTTTTTGGTTACTACATGATTCCATATGTGTTATTTCATAGTGTTGATGTCTTCACCATTATTGTACAATGTAGAAAATAGTAAAACATTAAGAAATCCCTTGAATGAGTAGGTGTGTCCAAAATGTTGACTGGTACTGTATGTTCTGAATGCATGTGAAGGGGTGTATGTGTCAGAGTTCATCAGCATGACTGGGTTTGGCTGTACAGTATGGTGTATTTGGGTTGTGGAGTACTCTGTGATTAATGATTATCATATCATGTATTTCATTTTTAAGGATATCCACATAATCCATCATCTTCTCCTTATTAAGTGGTAACTTGATGAGAGTTGTAACTTGATGAGAGTGGAGCCATTGAGGTGAGATACAGTAAGACATTAGACAAGACATCTTTGACTTCTGGTTCATTGTAGATGGGAATTACATCACACTAGCGCTAGACAATTAATACTGGAAAGTGAATAGAACAAAACCACTTTCCTCCCACAGAAATCTATATTTGAGTGGTGAACTGCCTGGAGTTTTAGTACATTGATCAACATGAGGTAGTTTTTATCCCATAAGATTGAGTGAGGGTGAAAAGGTCTTGACCTAATGGAAATCATCTACACAGAGGTAAATCTTTATACATCTAGATACTGCAATAGAAATGTGTGTGAAACAACCTGATCTTTCGCCAGATTCTCAACAATGTAGCAATTAGGTTACTCATATTGTCAGATTTATAGGTGGAGTCATAAAAGTAAACCTGAAACAAATATGTGTGGAGGAATAGCCTTTTCAACTATTACATTTTATCAACAGAAAGTCATTTCATTATTTCAATGAAGTATTAAAAAAACAAATCATGCTAAATGTTGACCTTCTTGACATCTCCTAGAGAAACCGTACAACCTGCTAGAGACTATCTTTCCTATCTATTCTTAACAAATACCTTTGGCAGATTAAAAAATCATTTTAAATGACGCATCATTAGTACATAGTTTATCACATCCTCATAACACATCAAGAACATTTACATAAATCAAAACAATATTTGGAATACTTAACTCAGCGGGTGATGAAATCGTATGAAAACGTATTTTCCGAAACATTTGACTCTATTTTTCATAATATGAAGGGTAAATTAGAATTTAACTAGCATTCACTCTCCTTACGCTTTCAAGCATTATGCTAATAGGCAGAGTGGATGTGACAGATGTGGTATATTTTAATTAAAGCCTGGGCATTTCTGAAAGGCCAATCCCCTCATTTCTGCTGCCTCATTCTGGTTTGTAAAGTGAAACTTAACTATAATTATAGTGCTTACATAATCCTGTCATAAAACTGCCGATGCACCTGTCATAGGAACTCATTTTGATCTTAGACAAAAGGCAGCAGTTGTACTCAACTTGAACACAGGTTACTTCCTTGTTGGTGATGTTATTGTTTTCTACCTGGAGGCGGAGAATGGCCAGCAGGTGTTTAGGACCTGATGGGAGTTGGGGGAAAAAAACATTTTTCACTCTTGTCAGTCATGCTTGTTGAGTAAGAGTTACGACTGAATGGTCATGAAATAAACACGGCCGGGCACAATGCAGGTGTTTCCTTTTCTGAATGTTTTTGCATTCGTCATTCTCTCTGGGAATATGCTTTACCGCTAAAAAATTATCATAATTACTTCCTTGTGTATGACTTCCCCTATCCCATTGGTCACTTAAGGCAATGTGACAGGAAGTTATTACTCACCTCGGCAACGCTTGACACATTCTATTACATGTACATGGTCAAACGAATTACTAATCACTAGCTCATACATGTACTGTAATCCTGTATGCTTCAGAGAAACATCACTATCCAATGTGCATAATGATTCCGGACATGGTGGCAATACACTTCTGCATTTTTTGAATTTGCATTTCAGCGATTAGTTAGGGAAAGCATTCTCTTCATGCCCTTTACCAAGAAGACTCTTTATTCTCTTGAAAGGGGATTGTTAGGAATACTGGGTAGGCTAGTGATCCCTTTCAAGAAATAATGCACAAATTTCAAAATTCATTAATTAAAGACAGATTTTAATAGCTCCTGTCAAGACACATGGTACCATTAGCCGGCGCAGGGTATTAAGATGATTGTTTATTAGCTGTCTGTTTACCCAGCATTTTGACGTATCGTACAAACAAATTTAGAAAAAGAACCATAATGCACTGCTGTTTGCTCTTTTTAATGAGGGAACACAGACTCTGAACAGACAATAAAACAGACATGTATTCAGGGAAGGGTGTTCATTCACTCTTCCCAAAGCTCCTGCAGCACCTTGATACATCTCAACTAGCTACTGGGGTACCTAGATACGTCTCAACTCTAGCTCCTGGGGTAGCTAGATACATCTCAGCTCCAGCTACTGGGGTACCTATAAATACTTCTCAGCTCCAGCTTCTGGGGTACCTAGATACATCTCAACTCTAGCTACTGGGGTACCTAGATGCATCTCAGCTCTAGTTACTGGGGTACCTAGATACATCTCAGCTCTATCTACTGGGGTACTTACATACATCTCAGCTCTAGCTACTGGGGTACCTACATACATTTCAGCTCTAGCTACTGGGGTACCTAGATATACCTTAGCTCTAGCTACTGGGGTACCTAGATACATCTCAACTCTAGCTACTGGAGTACCTAGATACATCTCAGCTCTAGCTACTGTGGTACCTAGATACATCTCAGCTCTAGCTACTGGAGTACCTAGATATATCTCAGCTCTAGCTCCTGTGGTACCTAGATACATCTCAACTCTAGCTACTGTGGTACCTAGATACATCTCAGCTCTAGCTACTGTGGTACCTAGATACATCTCAACTCTAGCTACTGGAGTACCTAGATACATCTCAACTCTAGCTACTGTGATACCTAGATACATCTCAACTCTAGCTACTGGAGTACCTAGATACATCTCAACTCTAGCTACTGTGGTACCTAGATACATCTCAACTCTAGCTACTGTGGTACCTAGATACATCTCAACTCTAGCTACTGGAGTACCTAGATACATCTCAACTCTAGCTACTGTGGTACCTAGATACATCTCAACTCTAGCTACTGGGGTACCTAGATACATCTCAGCTCTAGCTACTGTGGTACCTAGATACATCTCAACTCTAGCTACTGGAGTACCTAGATACATCTCAGCTCTAGCTACTGGAGTACCTAGATACATCTCAACTCTAGCTACTGGAGTACCTAGATACATCTCAGCTCTAGCTACTGTGGTACCTAGATACATCTCAGCTCTAGCTACTGGAGTACCTAGATACATCTCAGCTCTAGCTACTGTGGTACCTAGATACATCTCAACTCTAGCTACTGGAGTACCTAGATACATCTCAACTCTAGCTACTGTGGTACCTAGATACATCTCAGCTCTAGCTACTGTGGTACCTAGATACATCTCAACTCTAGCTACTGTGGTACCTAGATACATCTCAACTCTAGCTACTGGAGTACCTAGATATATCTCAGCTCCAGCTACTGTGGTACCTAGATACATCTCAGCTCTAGCTACTGGAGTACCTAGATATATCTCAGCTCTAGCTCCTGTGGTACCTAGATACATCTCAGCTCTAGCTACTGGAGTGCCTAGATACATCTCAGCTCTAGCTACTGTGGTACCTAGATACATCTCAACTCTAGCTACTGTGGTACCTAGATACATCTCAACTCTAGCTACTGGAGTACCTAGATATATCTCAGCTCCAGCTACTGTGGTACCTAGATACATCTCAACTCTAGCTACTGGAGTACCTAGATACATCTCAGCTATTTTTCCTCCCCTCTGGCTCAACATGTTTCAAATGCAATCACTTCCGTCACTTCTCTGTTTACCAGCTAATTCAGAGAGTGAAATAGGATGATCAGCCTGTGTGCGTTTTCATCTCGTAATATCCTTTTCCCCTTTTCGTTCTCCTGAAGAGGCATGAGCGTACATTATCATAGCTGCAATAAAAAATGCTTTTGGAAGTGTAACAAATTGCTTTTTTAATAGGATTATTTTGAAACGTTGCACACTGTGTTTTCCTGTTTTCCTTTGGCTTCATTTTACTCAGTGATTGGATTGTAATTTGAATTTATTTCAAACCAAAACATTTGCTTTGGATATATAATTTGTCCATTGTTTAGAGTTCTGATAAGGTACATAAGGATATGGATTTATATTTTATATTGTGCTAGTAAAGAAATGTCACCAAACGTTACATTACAAAACATAGGCTTCATACCAGACAAACTATACCAGTATAACTTTTATCAACAATTGTTTTTATTGAGTCACGTTATCAGTACAATCAATGGGAAACAATACAGTTTTTAACAGTCTACCCACCCCGCTATAACCTATATAAATACTGAGTAACAACATTGTACTTACAGTTCATGTTTTAGTATTGTCATGTGAAAATTAGATTCACAACCATAAACATTGTCTTTGAAAATGCTTGTAGTTACAAGTGTTGCCAGTGTGGGTGGGTATGTGTGCATGTGTACTGTAAGCATGTGTGTTCATTAGGGCACTGCACATGCCACAGAGGTCATATCAACTGAAATTCTAATGTTCAAATGTTACAAAGCTTTTAATTGCTATGCTAAAGGACTAGAGGATGAGATAGAATAACCCATTAATAAGGAAATATGAGTTACTTTACTGACAAGAGCCCAATCCCATAGCCCTAAAACAGACAACCATGCCTAAACCATTTTACACTCCGAATCTTCTAATAAGATTTTAAAAAGTGTACATTTGTTTATACATTTCCACAGATAATTACATGTCTTGTCCCATTACATACGAAGCCTTAAATATGCCATATATCTCTAAAATTAAGTACAATTTGTGGAAAACATGAATAATGGATTTCAAAGTGTGTTCAATTAAAAGGCATACAAAATGCTGTTTCAACCTCCAAGCCCTGGATTTACATTTCAGTATGAGTGTATAGGGAATTATACTGCACATTGATACACGTTTTCATGTTTTGAAAAGCTAACATTAGATGCTAAATTGATGTGAATTAATTGATGGTCAAAATACAACTGTGGGTTAACAGTTTTGTTAAACTATTTTCTAATTTTTTGAGAACATTTTTTTGCAATTGAAAATTGTATTTTTATTCTTCCTTTAACCTCTATTATTTAATAACTCGTTAAAGGTAAAAAAAAAAATGATATTTTATTTTTTATCAAGAAATTATAAATGAGTTTGATAACACTGTTTGTAAGCTTTTAAATGATATCAAACTTAACCATCCATATTTTTCAGTGATGAAGACTTTGATGTCTCATGGTAAGGTGTGGTATGCAAAATGGGTTAACTTTGAGCACCTGTATCTCCTGAATGTTTTTTTTTTTTTAGGTTCAACAAGTTACTTTCTGGCCACTTCTACCATAGGAAAATATGTATGGAAAGTTTTGTTCAAATCAAAAGGGGTGCATTCAAGAAGTGATTGGAATCAAATGGAACAACCAATTAATTATTTAGCTACAGTATATAGCACTATACTATGTAGTGGCTAACATGGTGATCCTGAAAAACACTACAGGTGATAACATCAGGCCACATGTTTGCAGAGCAGTCTGACAGAGAGATGCTCCTCGTGCTGGGTGTTGGTAATAGGCTGTTGGCTTTATAACTCTGCTCAGAGAGTGGCTCATCTCCTTTAATCCTCTGTGTGTTCTCATCTAAGAGAGAGAGAGAAGGCCAGGTAAGTTTGCTTTAACTAACTCCCTGACAACCAAGAAGCACACACCATAATGTCTGCTCACAAACACATTGAGACAAGCACTGAGGGTTTAAAATGGCTTCCTATAAGAGAAAGAATGACCTTGCACACCAATAAGCCAAAATGCTTAAACTAACCATACAGGCAGTAAATAGGATGAGACCCAAATTATAGGGCCTAAAATGATGCCAATTTCCTTAGGATCAAGTGGCACTAAAGTGAGATGCAATTCTCTCACGGCAAATTGCCAACATGAGAGTCCAAGGAAATGTTCCCAAAAAACAAGGCATATAGCCTGGTACATCCACCATGAATGTCACAGTGGAGTTGCACACTGTGAAATGTGTAACCATGAAGGCATGTGAAAATGAAACTGGAGTAGCACACTGTGAAATGTGTAACCATGAAGGCATGTGAAAATGAAACTGGAGTAGCACACTGTGAAATGTGTAACCAGGAAGGCATGTGAAAATGAAACTGGAGTTGCACACTGTGAAATGTGTAACCAGGAAGGCATGTGAAAATGAAACTGGAGTTGCACACTGTGAAATGTGTAACCAGGAAGGCATGTGAAAATGAAACTGGAGTAGCACACTGTGAAATGTGTAACCATGAAGGCATGTGAAAATGAAACTGGAGTAGCACACTGTGAAATGTGTAACCAGGAAGGCATGTGAAAATGAAACTGGAGTAGCACACTGTGAAATGTGTAACCATGAAGGCATGTGAAAATGAAACTGGAGTAGCACACTGTGAAATGTGTAACCATGAAGGCATGTGAAAATGAAACGAAACGTTGAACATAAAATAAATTATATGAAAATAATGTATCAATGTAGAGTATGTACAGAACCAGGCCAAGACTTTGTTAACACACTGTATTGTGCTGATAGCTGCTTATTAAGCAGTAGCCGTTTAAGACTGTCAGTATGGGTGTTGTTGGAGGCTTGGATCTTTTCATCCAGTTCAGTGAAAAGAACAAATCAACTCATTTCATTAATTTGATTCAGTAATGCCCAGAGCACGCAAGACCCCCTACCAGCGAAGGATTAACTAAAAACTAGAAAGAATCATGATTCTACAAGCCTCTAGTTCACCATATGGGGCTCATTGGAGCTGCCATTGGTGACTGAGATGTATAGAAGTGTGCTTTAAAGTGTGATTGTTATGCATACAAATAAGATTATTTCTTGAAACAATGTCAAGTTGTGGCCACAACCAGACTAGACTGTGAACGACTCTTGGCGGAATGCATTTGCAAGGGAGTAGCACAATATCGTTCCCTAACTGCAGCCCAAACGAGTAATTCTCGACTTTGAGTTTGCTGAGCAGAGGCTGTGTGTGTTTTGGTTCCACAAAGCTGTGTCCATCGATAACATTCAATAATCAATTAATTGCATTAATTCTTGCACCATGCAATCAATTATCAGTTCTAAACATGTACTTTCCTTCTCTATGCTGCCAGCAGCGTGACCCATTTTCCTGAGCGCACACCCGATAGACGGTTGATGGTGGCTGGAGCACGTCTCAGATACGGTATGGCATGTCAAACAAACAGCTAAACTGAACGAGTCACTCAGAAAAACAAATCAAGACTCTTGAGTAAGCAAATGTAGTTATTTTAAAATAAATTGTTTGCAAACTGCACATCAATAGTGCCATCTTGAATAAGGCCTATTGTTGGAGAAGAGCATTGTTTGCCAAAAACATTCATTTTTTTCTCAAGTATTAGACATTGAATAGAGCCATCAATTTCCATTGGACCATTTGGATTTCTGTTGGACAATTGATATTATGATCTACGATGGGATTATCTTTTTTTAAATCTTTTTTGAGGTGGTTTTCCATTTAATTGTATGTTTCTCCTGTTTGGGATTTTCAGTTATTTGAGATTTGCTCATTGGACTGTTGGCTCTGAGAGGACTATGTAATGAAAATGAAAATATTGTATTGGTGGTCTTGGATCACACAGACACTTGGAAAAAATAGCCTTAGTCTCTTGAGTTGATCTCAATTTTATGTTGACTGGCTATCGCTGAACATGGGTGCTGGAGCAGCATGGATAGGTAATATACTGTATATTGAATCAGGCCTATCGCATATCAAATGACAGTCATTTGTTTTCAATTCCCTCATGTTAAAACCAGTGTATTGCACAGATTATTTCGGAACAAGTTATTCCCTCCTGTTATTTCACATCTCTGTTTGTGGGCCCCCCAAGTGGTGCAGTGGTCTAAGGCACTGCATCTCAGTGCTACAGGCGTCACTACAGACACCCTAGTTCGAATCGAGGCTGTATCACAACCGTCTGTGATTGGGAGACCCATATGGCAGCGCACAATTGGCACAGCGTCGTCCGGGTTTGGCCGGTGTAACCCGTCATTGTAAATAAGAATTTGTTCTTATCTGACTTTTCTAGTTAAATTTAAAAAATGATATTCCCAAGTGTATATACTGTATGTGTACTATACTTCCATTTGGTATTTTTCCCCCCAGAGTCTTCCCTCTGCATGATAGTTGCTCTAAGCAAATCAGCAGAGGGATGAACGCCTGCTCGTCTTAAAAGCAGATAGACCTTCGGTTCCAAGTAAATTCCTCACTGTAAATCCCCCACTGTAAATTCCCCACTGTACTGTAAATTCCCCATTGTACTGTAAATTCACCACCGCATCAAGAAAGAAAAGCTATTCCATAACTCAGAGGTGAATTCCCAACAGTTTCTAATATATTCCATAAATTGGCCCTGAAACAACCTGCTCCGTTCACAACTCCATTCTACATTTGAATCCTCTGGCTTCTGCTTGGAGGTAGCCATTCCCTGTATGGTAAATAGCAATAGTAGCGTACAACACATTCATGTAAAAAAAAATACAAAAAAACATGTATAAAATCCATATTTACCATAAGGCAGATGGTATTGGCATCCACAACCTTTATCTAGCTATGCGCTAAAACAGATGAATGACAATGAAAGTGAAAAACACTCTCCATAAGTTGAAAAGACAAACCTCACCTTTTGACCAAAGGAAACTTTCTCTCCCACCCTAATGATCTCCAAACTAGACGATCTGCAAAATGGCTTCACTCTTTCTCTTTTTTTATTTGTCTAATATGCCATCTCTTGTGTTTCATTATTCATCAGCCTTCAGGGGGGACGGCGGTGAAATCATAAAGCATGTCAGGATAAATACATGAATACATTCACATTGCAAATGAGGGCCCTCTGCTAATGTTTACTCTGCCACTGTGATTCATGACAAAGAAATTCAAAGCCTATCATTAGTTTAATATGAGTAAAAAGGCCTGCCTACTGCGCTTAATATTTTGACCACAGCAACCTTTTGGTAAATAAAGCAAAGTGTAGCTGTCACTTCTCTGCAGATAACATCTTCCAATAAGCTTGGGGGAAGAGCTTCATTTCAGCTCATTTTACTGAAAGCTGTGCGTCTCCTCAGAAAGATGGTGAGATACGGAAACAGTCGAGTGCGAGCAAAGAGATGAATGTCGGCCAGGGGAGTTTTTGTTGTTCGGTTTTCTGCAAGTTCTTTTAATTGTTTTGTCAACTGCTGAGTTCAAATATAGGCATTTTGGCACAGAGCGAGTCTCTTCCAGCTTCCGCCGCTTTTTTCACCCTTCTTTCATGCACAACTGAAATAGTTTTTTGTGTCTAGCTGCAGATAGTTGAATGTGCCTTTACCATATGATCAGAATTACCTGAGGCCTGGCAGGGGTTCTTGATATGGAATATTTCAGCCATAACCTTCTGTTTCCCCGTCTCTTCCATCCAAGGCCCAGAATGCTAATTATTCATAGGGCTGTCACATCAAGTAGGTGCAGCAGTCCTCCCTGAGGGTTTCACCAGTCTGCACACCGCAATTCCCTCTCCAAGTCCATGACAGCTACCTTAATGCCTCCTGCCTCTCACGTGATCGAAGGGCCTGGTACCCTCTTGCCGTGGTACATTTTATTTTCCCACAGTATGTTGACGCTCAGTCAATCACTCCAGACTCTTTCATCCCCATATCTCTGACAGTGGCATGTATATTTAAAGGTATACCCCAGGACCTCCCAACTCACTGGTCCACCAGACCTCATTATTCACTAGCAAAAACAACAACAACAAATTGAAAAATTAGTGGAATGGTCATTCATATTTCAAAGAACAAGCTAGACAAATCAAACGCCTCACTGAAACTGGTATCGGAGGAGATACAAATGGACATGACTTGATCCCATTGGTAGAGACTGGGAGGAATCACAGGGAGAGAGCAATATGCATGGAGGCAATTCATCTTACAGAATGATTGGATTTTACACAGTCAATGTCAAATCAAATCAAATCAAATCAAAATCAATGTTTCTACTGGTTACATGCTGAGTGATACGGTATGTTCCTATTGGTTACATGATGAGTGATATAGTATGTTCCTATTGGTTACATGATGAGTGATACAGTATGTTCCTATTGGTTACATGCTGAGTGATATGGCATGACCGTGCACTGGGTTCTCATTGTGGTGGGACATTTTTCATATTTTGTCGTATCCGGTCTTTTTCAAAATATCCTGTTGCATGCTATGTAGCACTTAATCTACCTTTTTATAATGCCCGGTTTCCGGGTATAATGCCTGGTGTGTGTCTGTGTGTGTGTGTGTGTGTGTGTGTGTGTGTGTGCGTGTGTGTGTGTGTGTGTGTGTGTGTGTGTCCACTGCCATATGAAAGATGGAACAAAGACATACAGTATGATCTAAAGTATGTTATCAAATGTAGGTTGTACCATATTCATGTTGCTTATCATTTTGGTCTATCATGGAAAATGAATGGGTTGGAATATATAACAAATTTTGCCCATTGTAAGAAAACATTCACATATGCAGAGAAAAAAAATATACCTCTCATATTCAGTGACAATCTCACTTTGCTTGATTGATTGGTGGTTTAGCGCAAAACAGACTCAACTCTCAAACTGTGACTTTTTCTAGGTTGCAACTTGTAAACATTTAGAGGAAGCTACATGCAGGAAAACAACTACCCTGCTCACATATTCCCTCTCCAAATGGGAGAACAAAGACACATTTCCTCATTAACAGTGTTTTTAATGCATGAAGAAATAATCGATTCATTAAAATTAACAAATTATTAATTCTAGCTTAAAGTTCTTAGTCATTAAGTTGAGAGATATATACTGTTATTATTGCATTCCCACTTCTATGGTTGACATTAGAAGGATATTATGCATGCACAGTTGATTAAATACATTTTTATCACCCTCAAATTGCTAATTTAGCAGGTAGTCTGTCTCAATGATTAGCAAGTGTTGTTGATGTGCTTTTTAGGGAGGCTGAACTGTGTCTACAGCTAATCTTGAGACATTCTACATTTCTACTCCTTGAAAAACTTGCCATTCAAACAGACTCAAAATCTTTACTTGAAGGAGGCTTTTTAAGAATTGAGATAAGCAAGGTTAAATTCAAACGTCATCACAAATTAGATGTTTGTTTGGTTTAGTTATGTTTTCGTTTGTTTTAATGTCTAAATAAATTTGAACTTGAACAGCCTTTATGCCCGTGTTAGCCTACAGTTAAACCCTCTATACCAGTCCACAATTATATCCCCTATACCAGCCTACAATTATACCCTCTATACCAGCCTACAATTATACCCTCTATACCAGTCTGCAGTTATACCCTCTATAACAGTCTACAGTTATACCCTCTATACCCGTCTACAGTTATACCCTCTATAACAGTCTACAGTTTTACCCTGTATAACAGTCTGCAGTTATACCCTCTATACCAGTCTACAGTTATACCCTCTATACCAGTCTACAGTTTTACCCTGTATACCAGTCTGCAGTTATACCCTCTATACCAGTCTACATTTAAACCCTCTATGCCAGCCTACAATTATACCCTCTATACCAGTCTGCAGTTATACCCTCAAAAACCAGTCTACAGTTACACCCTCTATAACAGTCTACAGTTATACCCTCTATACCAGTCTACAGTTATACCCTCTATACCAGTCTACAGTTATACCCTCTATAGCAATCTACAGTTTTACCCTGGATACCAGTCTACAGTCATACCCTCTATACCAGTCTGCAGTTATACCCTCTATAACAGTCTACAGTTATACCCTCTATAACAGTCTACAGTTTTACCCTGTATACCAGTCTGCAGTTATACCCTCTATACCAGTCAACATTTAAACCCTCTATGCCAGCCTACAATTATACCCTCTATACCAGTCTGCAGTTATACCCTCAAAAACCAGTCTACAGTTACACCCTCTATAACAGTCTACAGTTATACCCTCTATACCAGTCTACAGTTATACCCTCTATACCAGTCTACAGTTATACCCTCTATAGCAATCTACAGTTTTACCCTGTATACCAGTCTGCAGTTATACCCTCTATACCAGTCTACAGTTATACCCTCTATAGCAATCTACAGTTTTACCCTGGATACCAGTCTACAGTTATACCCTCTATACCAGTCTGCAGTTATACCCTCTATAACAGTCTACAGTTATACCCTCTATAACAGTCTACAGTTTTACCCTGTATATCAGTCTGCAGTTATACCCTCTATACCAGTCTACATTTAAACCCTCTATACCAGTCTACAGTTATACCCTCTATACCAGTCTACATTTAAACCCTCTATACCAGTCTACAGTTATACCCTCTATACCAGTCTACAGTTATACCCTCTATAACAGTCTACAGTTATACCCTCTATAACAGTCTACAGTTTTACCCTGTATACCAGTCTGCAGTTATACCCTCTATACCAGTCTACATTTAAACCCTCTATACCAGTCTGCAGTTATACCCTCTATACCAGTCTACATTTAAAACCTCTATACCAGTCTACAGTTAAACCCTCTATACCAGTCTACAGTTATACCCTCTATAGCAATCTACAGTTTTACCCTGGATACCAGTCTACAGTTATACCCTCTATAACAGTCTACAGTTATACCCTCTATAACAGTCTACAGTTATACCCTCTATAACAGTCTACAGTTTTACCCTGTATACCAGTCTGCAGTTATACCCTCTATACCAGTCTGCAGTTATACCCTCTATACCAGTCTGCAGTTTTTACCATCTATAACAGTCTACAGTTATACCCTCTATAACAGTCTACAGTTGTACCCTCTATACCAGTCTACAGTTTTACCCTGGATACCAGTATACAGTAATACCCCAAATCAAGATGCAGAATCTTTTATCGTTGTTCAGTATCCAAATTGTTTTTCCATACCAGTCTACATTTAAACCCTCTATGCCAGCCTACAATTATACCCTCTATACCAGTCTGCAGTTATACCCTCAAAAACCAGTCTACAGTTACACCCTCTATAACAGTCTACAGTTATACCCTCTATACCAGTCTACAGTTATACCCTCTAAACCAGTCTACAGTTATACCCTCTATAGCAATCTACAGTTTTACCCTGGATACCAGTCTACAGTCATACCCTCTATACCAGTCTGCAGTTATACCCTCTATAACAGTCTACAGTTATACCCTCTATAACAGTCTACAGTTTTACCCTGTATACCAGTCTGCAGTTATACCCTCTATACCAGTCAACATTTAAACCCTCTATGCCAGCCTACAATTATACCCTCTATACCAGTCTGCAGTTATACCCTCAAAAACCAGTCTACAGTTACACCCTCTATAACAGTCTACAGTTATACCCTCTATACCAGTCTACAGTTATACCCTCTATACCAGTCTACAGTTATACCCTCTATAGCAATCTACAGTTTTACCCTGTATACCAGTCTGCAGTTATACCCTCTATACCAGTCTACAGTTATACCCTCTATAGCAATCTACAGTTTTACCCTGGATACCAGTCTACAGTTATACCCTCTATACCAGTCTGCAGTTATACCCTCTATAACAGTCTACAGTTATACCCTCTATAACAGTCTACAGTTTTACCCTGTATACCAGTCTGCAGTTATACCCTCTATACCAGTCTACATTTAAACCCTCTATACCAGTCTACAGTTATACCCTCTATACCAGTCTACATTTAAACCCTCTATACCAGTCTACATTTAAACCCTCTATACCAGTCTACAGTTAAACCCTCTATACCAGTCTACAGTTATACCCTCTATAGCAATCTACAGTTTTACCCTGGATACCAGTCTACAGTTATACCCTCTATAACAGTCTACAGTTATACCCTCTATAACAGTCTACAGTTATACCCTCTATAACAGTCTACAGTTTTACCCTGTATACCAGTCTGCAGTTATACCCTCTATACTAGTCTGCAGTTATACCCTCTATACCAGTCTGCAGTTTTTACCATCTATAACAGTCTACAGTTATACCCTCTATACCAGTCTACAGTTGTACCCTCTATACCAGTCTACAGTTTTACCCTGGATACCAGTCTACAGTAATACCCCAAATCAAGATGCAGAATCTTTTATCGTTGTTCAGTATCCAAATTGTTTTTCCATCTATTTTTAACAGTTCCTCAATCTTCACTTACTTAATGGAAAATGGTGAGTGACTGTCAATGCGAATTGAGTTGTAGAAATGTGAACCCATAATAAACCCACATCGACTGGTAAACCCACATTGTAAGCAAGAACAGTTTCCTTAGTTTGTTATCTCTTTGTATAACAAGGAACCATAATGTCCCTACAGTTTTGAATAGCGAAGACAGAAACAGTCATAATGTTTTTTTTGTGTGTGAGAGAGTACGAGCCAGAGAGTAAAACAAGGGTCAAATGTGAGAGTGAGCATGAGAACCAAACATGGCTGGGTTGTTGAACATCACAAACCTTGACAAGGTATTTTTTGTGCTTTACCGATAGGCCAATACTGAATGTGAGGAAGAAAGCTACCATGGGAATGTGACTTTGATGGACATTTAATGAAAAAAAAATAGAAAGCCTTCTGAAAATATGGAGTTCTTTTCAGGGATTGATAGTCCTCTCTTTTGTTCACGTGGGAAGGCCAGAGTAGTTGGACTAGGAGCTGGTGGATAGTATCAGATGGGGGGGGGTTCCTCAAGCTATCATGTGAACAAAGGCAGATGAACAACACCGATGCCAAACTAAGATAACACACTGACTTCTGACTTGATGGACCTGACAGACACAGACACTTTCATTCACAGCAAGAGAGAATAAACTGCACACATGAGTACCAACATGTATTGATAGGGGCATGTCAAAATGGGGGTCAAATGGAAGCTGAGAGTCATATATTTTTCAACCATCTTCCATCCTAAACATTAGGAATGAACAAAGGCTTTGACTTCTGGACAAGTGGTCTTCGATATCATCTACCAGAAAAAGTATTAAAAGGTATTAGAAGTACATCATAAACACAATAATGTTTAGTTTTGGATACATCATTTGCCTTCTATAAGTTAACAAACATTGCCTTGTGCCTTGTAATTCCATAATATATTTTCTAATATCTCTCCCTCATGAGGGAGGATTGTAAAAGTTCAAAGAAGTAACAAGTAAAGGTAGACTTACTAATTAGTTGTGTTTTTACTGATATCAAGTTTGTTTATGAATGATTAAGTGATTACAACTTGTAATTATGTTACCAAATTGGAAATGGAATTGCAGAAAAATCTATTTAATTGGCTACAATGGGGAATCGTAGTAGTTACAGACCACATTTGGGTCACCTGCAACTGTCATCACTTTCACTGGCATACTGCTATGTTCAGCTCATAACTGTTTTCTTTCTCTTCTGTCCAAAGCATTACTTGAAAACATACTGGACAACTCCTCCCTCTCACTCTCCCTCTCTCTCTGCTGCTATCTCTCTCTCTTCTCTCTCTCCAGTTAATGTTACCCTTTCTGGCTCTTACTGTCACACTGTCATACTATCCAGGTCTGTGCCCAAACAATAAAAATCCACCTTTCCAGAAACAAGTCTCTCACCATTACCACTTGTTATAGACCCCCTTCAGCCCCCAGCTGTGCCCTGGACACCATATGTGAATTGATCGCCCCTCATATATCTTCAGAGCTCGTGCTGTTAGGTGATCTAAACTGGAACATGCTTAACACCCCGGCCGTCCTACAATCTAAGCTAAATGCCCTCAATCTCACACAAATGATCAAGGAACATACAAGGTACAACCCTAAATCCGTAACCATGGGCACCCTCATAGATATCATCCTGACCAACTTGCCCTCTAAATACACCTCAGCTGTCGTCATCCAAGATCTCAACGACCAATGTCTCATTGCCTGCATGTGTAATGGGTCTGCAGTCAAACAACCACCCGTCATCACTGTCAAACGCTCCCTAAAACACTTCAGCGAGCAGGCCTTTCTAATCGACCTGGCCCGGGTATTCTGGAAGGATATTGACCTCATCCCATCAGTAGAGGATGACTGGTTGCTCTTCAAAAGTGCTTTCCTCGCCATCTTGAATAAGCATGCCCCATTCATAAAAAACTAAGAACAGATATAGCCCTTGGTTCACCCCAGACTTGACTGCCCTTGACCAGCACAAAAACATCCTGTGGCGTTCTGCATTAGCTTCGAATAGCCCCCGTGATATGCAACGTTCAGGGAAGTTAGGAACCAATATACTCATGTCAGTTAGGAAAGGTAAGGCTAGCTTTTTAAAACAGAAATTTGCTTCCTGTAGTACTAATTCCAAAAAGTTCTAGGACACAGTAAAGTCCATGGAGAATAAGAGTACCTCCTCCCAGCTGCCCACCGCATTGAGGATATGAATACACTGTTACCACCAATAAATCTACTATAATCGATCATTTCAATAAGCACTTTTCTATGGCTGGCCATGCTTTCCACCTGGCTACCCCTACCCCGACCAACATCTCAGCACCTCCTGCAGCAACTTGCCCACCCCCACCCCACTCCCCGCTACTCCTTCACCCAAATCCAGACCGCTGATATTCTGAAAGAGCTGCAAAATATGGATCCCTGCAAATCAGCTGGGCTCGACAATCTGGACCCTCTCTTTCTAAAATTGTTAGACAAAATTGTTGCATTACTAGCCTATTCAACCTCTATTTTGTATCGTTTGAGATCCCCAAAGATTAGAAATCTGCCGCAGTCATCCCCCTCTTCAAAGGAGGTGACACTCTAGACCCAACTGTTATAGACCTACTGTATATCTATCCTACGCTGCCTTTATAATGTCTTCCAAAGCCAAGTGAATAAACAGATAACCGACCATTTCGAATTCCACCGTACCTTCTCCACTATGCAATCTGGTTTCCGAGCTGGTCATGGGTGCACCTCAGCCACGCTCAAGGTCCTAAACAATATCATAACCGCCATAGATAAAAGACAATACTGTGCAGCCATATCCATCGAGCCAAGGCTTTCAACTCTGTCAATCACCGCATTCTTATCGGCAGACTCAATAGCCTTGGCTTCTCAAATGACTGCCTCTCCTGGTTCACTAACTACTTCTCAGATAGAGTTCAGTGTGTCATTTCGGAGGGAATGTTGTCCGGACCTCTGGCAGTCTCTATGGGGGTGCCATAGGGTTCAATTCTCAGACCGACTCTTTTCTCTGTATATATACAGTGCCTTGCGAAAGTATTCGGCCCCCTTGAACTTTGCGACCTTTTGCCACATTTCAGGCTTCAAACATAAAGATATAAAACTCTATTTTTTTGTGAAGAATCAACAACAAGTGGGACACAATCATGAAGTGGAACAACATTTATTGGATATTTCAAACTTTTTTAACAAATCAAAAACTGAAAAATTGGGCGTGCAAAATTATTCAGCCCCCTTAAGTTAATACTTTGTAGCGCCACCTTTTGCTGCGATTACAGCTGTAAGTCACTTGGGGTATGTCTCTATCAGTTTTGCACATCGAGAGACTGACATTTTTTCCCATTCCTCCTTGCAAAACAGCTCGAGCTCAGTAAGGTTGGATGGAGAGCATTTGTGAACAGCAGTTTTCAGTTCTTTCCACAGATTCTCGATTGGATTCAGGTCTGGACTTTGACTTGGCCATTCTAACACCTGGATATGTTTATTTTTGAACCATTCCATTGTAGATTTTGCTTTATGTTTTGGATCATTTTCTTGTTGGAAGACAAATCTCCGTCACAGTCTCAGGTCTTTTGCAGACTCCATCAGGTTCTTCCAGAATGGTCCTGTATTTGGCTCCATCTATCTTCCCATCAATTTTAACCATCTTCCCTGTCCCTGCTGAATAAAAGCAGGCCCAAACCATGATGCTGCCACCACCATGTTTGACAGTGGGGATGGTGTGTTCAGGGTGATGAGCTGTGTTGCTTTTACGCCAAACATAACGTTTTGTATTGTTGCCAAAAAGTTCAATTTTGGTTTCATCTGACCAGAGCACCTTCTTCCACATGTTTGGTGTGTCTCCCAGGTGGCTTGTGGCAAACTTTAAACAACACTTTTTATGGATATCTTTAAGAAATGGCTTTCTTCTTGCCACTCTTCCATAAAGGCCAGATTTGTGCAATATACGACTGATTGTTGTCCTATGGACAGAGTCTCCCACCTCAGCTGTACATCTCTGCAGTTCATCCAGAGTGATCATGGGCCTCTTGGCTGCATCTCTGATCAGTCTTCTCCTTGTATGAGCTGAAAGTTTAGAGGGACGGCCAGGTCTTGGTAGATTTGCAGTGGTCTGATACTCCTTCCATTTCAATATTATCGCTTGCACAGTGCTCCTTGGGATGTTTAAAGCTTGGGAAATCTTTTTGTATCCAAATCCGGCTTTAAACTTCTTCACAACAGTATCTCGGACCTGCCTGGTGTGTTCCTTGTTCTTCATGATGCTCTCTGCGCTTTTAACGGACCTCTGAGACTATCACAGTGCAGGTGCATTTATACGGAGACTTGATTACACACAGGTGGATTGTATTTATCATCATTAGTCATTTAGGTCAACATTGGATCATTCAGAGATCCTCACTGAACTTCTGGAGAGAGTTTGCTGCACTGAAAGTAAAGGGGCTGAATAATTTTGCACGCCCCATTTTTTAGTTTTTGATTTGTTAAAAAAGTTTGAAATATCCAATAAATGTCGTTCCACTTCATGATTGTGTCCCACTTGTTGTTGATTCTTCACAAAAAAATACAGTTTTATATCTTTATGTTTGAAGCCTGAAATGTGGCAAAAGGTCGCAAAGTTCAAGGGGGCCGAATACTTTCGCAAGGCACTGTATATCAATGATGTCGCTCTTGCTGCGGGTGAATCTTTGATCCACCTCTACGCAGACAACACCATTCTGTATACATCTGGACCTTTGGACACTGTGTTAACTAACCTCCAGATGAGCTTCAACGCCATACAACACACCTTTCCTGGCCTCCAACTGCATTTAAATGCTAGTAAATCTAAATGTATGCTCTTCAACCGATTGCCACCCAACTACCTCATCCCCATACTACTTACCCTCTTGCTCTTTTGCACCCTAGTATCTCTACTTGCACATCATCATCTGCACATCTATCACTCCAGTATTAATGCTAAATTGTAATTATTTTCACCTCTATGGCCTATTTATTGCCCTCCTCCCTACTCTTCTACATTTGCACACACTGAACATATATGTTTATAATTGTATGTTCTATTGTGTTATTGACTGTACGTTTGTTTATGTGTAATTCTGTGTTGTTGTTTTTGTCACACTACTTTGCTTTATCTTGGCATTATTTACATTGATGGCCTACACCAGCCAAACTTAGATGACGCTGGGCATATTGTGCGCCGCCCTATGGGACTCCCAATCACAGCCAGTTGTGATACAGTCTGGATTCAAACCAGGTTGTCTGTAGTGACGCCTCTAGCACTGAGATGCAGTGTCTTAGACCACTGTGCCAGTTGGGAGCCCAAGTGGTGTAGGATATTGAAATTATAAGGATATTGAAATGGGTGTCTGTGAATACTTTAGGGATTTCATCCATGTGCCTACTTAAAAATCTTCTGATAAAACTAGGTCATTTTTTAGTTCATTTCTTTCTAGATTTAGATTAATTTAAATGTTTATTTAGATGTGTGCATAACTTCAATGTCTGATGGTGACGTTTGCTGAATTCCCCGACACATCAATCTGTCTCATATTGGTTTTGGCAAGACCATATTTCAGGAGCATTCCACCAACTTCTCCTTGTCCATCACTCTTCTCTATGGGCCTGTCGTTGGTATTGCCCTGCTCATGATATTTGCAAATGAACCTCTGCAAATCATTTCATTTGACTGATTCAGCAGCTGCTTCATATATGCTTGATTTCTGACCCACCGCATTCTTTATGTGATCGGTTTTAGTGGGCCATGAAAGCTTTATGTGGCTCTCAACACAGACGTCATAGTTTCCGATATGTTGCGTACCTTATGTCGCCTATGCATTTGATACTATCGGCTTGCACAGTGTGCAGTTTGCTGGAGATGGACTGGATGTTTTGTTGATTCATCTCTTTTTCTCTCAAACAGTTATCATAATTAAAGGCTGTCTTTTTTTTCCTCACCTCAGATTGTTAGGTTTTTGATGAGCTTCACACCAATATTCCCAATAGATAGCCAGATGAGGAGTTGCGGTTTTGGAGTGTGGACCCGAGCTCTGGTGGGACACAGTTGTCTGTTAATTAGCACCAAGCAGATGGAATAAAATCCACATTTCACAAGGGATTATTCCTGTGAAGAAGCACCCTTATATTTTTATTTACTTAGCAACACACTAGTATTGTGTCCCCTCCCAATCAGCAAAGAATAACCCAAGAGACTTGAAGAAGGAAGCAGACACACGCACACACGCACACACACACACACACACACACACACACTCAAGACCTGAGCGCCATATTTCTGGTTCCCTCTGAGGCTTTGGAAGAAGCAGGCGGCGTATTCTGTAGACAAAGTTCGCGTCACTAGCTGATGTGACGAGACCAGTTCACTTATCATTATTTTGTTTGTAGCCATCTGTTTGCACACATTTCCCATCTTCTTGTCTCTTCCCACCATACACTGCAAGTCATATAGGAAGCCATGTTCTTAGCCCTTGTTTGCCATCCAAGCAGCTGCTACTTTCGTCCTGTAAAGTATGTTTCAAATTAGGACAAAATTAGTGACACCATACTTGAGTATCTTCCTATGCTGGGCTCTCCCAAAAGCCAACTTGAGAATCATGGACTCATTCAGAGCTTTCAATTTGTTTCATTGCTGCTCTCTCAACAATAATAATTGCAGAGTTGTCAAGTGGGGGATGGGGTGGTATGGTGTACTGATGTTGCGTCTTTTGTAAGCAAGTGAAAATGAGTCAGAGGATATGACGACATAAATATAGGAGGTGGGAATGTGAGATTTACTTATTTTTAGTTTAATTGTGTTCATGTCGCTGTCGAAGTGGTGGGTAGTAGTGGGAGGCTGTCTTTGCTACATGGGAGTAGGCAGGACGTGATTTGCATTCGAAGATGAGTGGTTTATTTTCCAGAGAACACAAAAGCCAAAGCGTGCTGTCAGTGACGGTATGTGCAGGCTATGAGAAGTGACATTTCTACTTACATAACGGGATAATAGCTCGCCGCATCAGTGTACTCACCCTGGAGGGTTGATTAGATATGATTAAAAACTTGTAGTGATTATAAAACTGAAGGGGGGTGGCGGAACCGACACTGGATCGATGTAGCAAAATGTCAAGGAGCGCTGTATCATCAACTGATTACAGACAAGACCGGAGGAACGTCAAATGCCAACTGTTGTCTGGAGCCAGGTTAAAATCACATAGCAGCAGGTATAAACGACAGAGCACTTCCTGACATGATCAGGCCGTTTTACACGAGCAGCCTCATGAACTCCAAATCAAAACCCTTTGTCCTTGAGTGACATGAGGCGGGCGAATAGTGTGAATGTGTGTGTGTGTGTGTGTGTGTGTGTGTGTGTGTGTGCGCGTGTGTGTGTGGGAGGAGGAAATGGGTTGCAGAGTGAGGAAATAAGTGACAGACAATGATAAAGCAACTCAGTCTCATGAGCTATGTGGTCCACTGCAATGTTTACGTAATATTTGCGTTTGAATCTTTTCGCAGTCAAACATAGCATTAATGCTAATGATAAGTACAATAATTACTAGTACCATATTAACTCATTGGTTACAACAGGAAAAAAAGTGGAAGCAGCCACCATTTTCAGTGGGAATAGAAATCTAGAATAAGCCTTCTTTTAACCACTTTCTAGTATTATTTTGCATAATTGGCTCACTGTTCAAGTTGGCTCCTGGTTCTGTCAGGTTTAATTGCCGTAATTGACAGATGTAGGGAAGATGGAGATGCCTGGGTTAGCAAGTCGATAGCCACATACAAAACCGAAGCGTGTCCGCAGCAGCCTCTATTTATGACCTCATCAGCCGCTCACATCACACAGCCCATGCCCTGTTCAATTACAAGCCATTCAGGAAAGAGAAGGAGAGGGAGGTGAAGGAGGAGAGGGAGGAGGTAGAGGGCTGCAGGGGGGAAGTGGAGCATCTTCTGCAGAGAGCCGTTGGTCCCCAGGGCATCTCCTTGCCATATGTTTTCACTTAGTCAATCATGTAGACACTTCGAACAATCTGCTTCAGACGACCCGCGCCTGGCACGCTCGCCTTGCCACTTTGCATCCGCCATCAAGGCTGTCTCATAAACAAGATTTAATTTCCCTTTTCATCAATTCAAATTGGTTCCAAGGAAAGCGCAGTCTTTAAGGTTTCGACTGAGGCCACGCGTCGTCACAGTCTCCTCTCTCCGTAGGGCCTACAGAGACCTATTTTCAATGATGACTGAAGATCTGAAGAGATGCCTTTTCTACACACCTTGTTGTCACCACCTAAGACACACACAGTGGTGGCAAAAGGCAACATTTGTGTTCAGACATTTCTCAATTTTTGTGAGAGAAGTTGATCCATTTAAGCACTTGCAATGAATGACATCCATTCCTATGACAATTAAACCACAAATCATCCATCCAACCATTCTCTGTTATTAATAAAGCACACCTTGTTCAGCTGCACCCAGAGATCTTCGTCAGCTATCAGCCCCATTGCCTGAGTAGGCAGGCATTCAATCTATTGGAAGTTACTAAGACTGGGGTTTGCCTGTTGCTGATGAGTCATGGGCCATCGAGTTTAGCTACCCAGGCCTCTAAATAGGCAAGTTAAAACCAACGAGTTGAGCTACCCAGGCCTCTGAATGGGTAACTTAAAGCCATCAAGTTGAGCTATCCAGGCCTCTAAATAGGTATCTTAAAGACCCCAATTCATTTGCCTCATGCTGAGTGGAAGTAACTCGTCAAGGGTCCAGATTGGCTAGTCAATAAGCCCACTGCTGGACAGAGTAATTGCAATGATTAGTACTTAATAATTAATGAACTGAGCTGGCCCTCCTGGAGACGGCCGTGTCCATTGGTTGTTGTTTTTCTCACTTCTAACATACTGAGTGGGTAGCTTTTTCGCTTTCCGAGCAACCTTTCTACGCTGTAACACTTAATTACAAACAGCCTGCTACAATTAAGGGATGAGTATTTGTCTTCACTGGGGCTGCAAAATAGTGGCTGAGTGATCACTCCATTCACAGTATGTTAGAAAGGCCAGGCCTTGTGCTTGCACAGGGAAGCACATGGACAATTTAGCAGGATGTCGCATTTAGCCTTTTTGAAGCATTGCAGGAACAGGCGCCATAGTGACTCATAGTGACCCATAGTGACCCACTTCACTGGAGGATTTTGTAGAGGAAAGGATGTCCCCCCTGTTTAATTCAAAAGGCAACACTGATTCTAGATCAGCACTTCTACTCTGAGACGCTTATGAACCCTAACCCTGGTCATTGTAACTCAACAGTATGCTTTCCATTCTCTAAGGGGGAAATTCTGACCCGAGTTAAGCGAGCAAAAATTGAACGTATTTTCCTTTTTATGCACTATTTTCTCTATTGGTGAAGTTAAGTTAAGCATGAGTATAACATTCTATTCACTCTCTATTGGTTTGGGGTGGAAAGCAAAGAGAATAAGGTGTGGCGGAGGTGTGTCTACAGATACGTCGTATTCTGACCTTGACTTCACTCCCTCATAAATTTCACCACCTTTGCGATCGATGAAATGATGAATAAGGTCGAGGAACAGGTCAGTTCATCCACTTCATTTTTCAGATAGAAATAGCACCATTTTCCATGCACTGTTTTTCTGCAACAGTTGAAGACGGAAGTTTACATACACTTATGTTGGACTCATTAGAACTCGTTTTTCAACCTCTGCACAAATTTCTTGTTAACAAACTATAGTTTTGGCAAGTTGGTTAGGACATCTACAGTACTTTGTGCATGACACAATCATTTTTTCAACAATTGTTTACAGATAAATTATTTCACTTATAATTCACTGTATCACAATTCCAGTGTGTCAGAAGTTTACATACACTAAATTAACTGGTACAAAAGTATCTATATCCACAGTAAAATGAGTCCTATGAGTGACATAACCTGAAAGGCCGCTCAGCAAGGAAGAAGACACTGCTCCAAAACCACCGTAAAAAAGCCAGACTACGGTTTGCAACTGCACATGGGGACAAATATCATACTTTTTGGAGAAATGTCCTCTGGTCTGGTGAAACAAAAATATAACTGTTTGGCCATAATGACCGTCGTTCTGCATTGCTGCAGGAGGGACTGGTGCACTTCACAAAATAGATGGCATCATGAGGTGGGAAAATTACGTGGATATATCGAAGCAACATCTCAGGAAGTTAAAGCTTGTTCCCAAATGGGTCTTCCAAATGGACAATGACCCCAAGCATACTTCTAAAGTTGTGGCAAAATGGCTTAAGGACAACAAAGTCAAGGTATTGGAGTGGCCATCACAAAGCCCTGACCACAATCCTATAGAAAATTTGTGGGCAGAACTGAAAAAGCGTGTGTGAGCAAGGAGGCCTACAAACCTGACTCAGTTACACCAGCTCTGTCAGGAGGAATGGGACAAAATTCACCCAACTTATTGTCGGAAGCTTGTGGAAGGCTACCCAAAACGTTTGACCCAATTAAACAATGTAAAGGCAATGCTACCAAATACTAACTGATTGTATGTAAACTTCTGACCCACTGGGAATGTGATGAAAGAAATAAAAGCTGAAATAAATCATCCGCTCTACTATTATTCTGACATTTGACATTCTTACAATAAAGTGGTGATCCTAACTGACCTAAGACATGGACTTTTTACTAGGATTTAATGTCTGGACTTGTGAAAAACTGAGTTTAAATGTATTTGGCTATGGTGTATGTAAACTTCCAACTTCAACTGTATATGCACTGCTAAATAGTGGCCACCACTGGCCAAATAGTTTTTTAGATATATTTTTCAGTAGGGTAAAACGTTTTCCTTTTTCCTTCAGAACAGCCTCAGGACTCTACAAGTAGTTGAAAGTGTTTCACATGGATGCTGGCCCATTTTGACTCCAGTTCTACCCACAATTGGCTGGATGTCCTTTGGGTGGTGAACCATTCTTGACACACACGGGAAACTATTGAGCAGAAGAAGAAAACAGCAGCGTTGCAGTTCTTGACAAACCGGTGTACCTAGGACTTACTACCATATCCTGTTCAAAGTCACCTAAAAATGTCATCTTGCCCATTCACCCTCTGAATGGTATACATACACAATCTATGTCTCAATTGTCTCAAGGCTTAAAAATCCTTACTTAACCTGTCTCCTCCCCTTCAACTGATTGAAGTGGATTTAACAAGTGATATCAAAAGGGATAGCTTCTGTAGCCATGCGCAAATGACAGTATAGCGCCAAACCTTCCGATGTATGCTTTTTAGAATGTTTTAATTATATGCCCAGACATTTCACAATTTTTTGGGAAGAATTTTTACTGTTAAATATTAGCCACTATCGGTAGCCACCGTCAGTTATACCAACATACATTTGTAACTGTCACTTTAGTGTTTCCTTACATTTTGCATCATTCCATTCCATTGTTACTGTAGCTTACCTTTCTTTCCTCTGTCACGTTCGTGTGGTTCTTCCCGCGGATCGCTAACAATAGTGGATCATATTAGGTTAACATATTACAAGTTGTGCAGAAATGTGGGACATGAAAAACACTCTCCAAACCATTTTTTAAATTATTATTGTATTTGTTATTCATACTTCATAACCCTAAATAATATACAAGATTAGAGTATTTTATTAATCTACCAATTGGTACTGAAAAGTAGATGAATATACGTGTCTTACATTTCTTTCTTTCATTGATCTCTAATATTCTGAACCAAATTTATGTTAAAGGCACACCACATTTTAAGGGATGGCTTTACATAAATGTACTGAAAGCCCTATTGAATGAAAATGCCATGAGAAAATATGTTGGCCAGCAAATGGAAGGGTTTTCAGTGGTTGAATTACATTTATTCAGCATGAGCAAGGGAAACACACCTGCAAAGCCTGTTAAGTACCTACATAAGGTAAGTCTGAATATCAGCTACTGAGAAGTGTGTAGGAAAGGCATGTACTTCTTATGTCTGAATTGGGCCTTAACCAGTGGTTTAAAGTACTTTAGTAAAAATACTTTAAAGGGGTATCTGTACTTTATTTTACTGTTTACTGTTTTGAACTACTTTTACTTCACTACATTTCTAAAGAAAATAATGTACGTTTTACACCATACGTTCTCCCTGAAACCCAAAATGTACTCTTTACATTGTAAATGCTTAGCAGAACAGGAAAATTGTACAATTCACATACTTATCAAGATAACTTCCCTGGTCATTTCTACTGCCTCTGATCTGGCGGACTCACTAAACAGGAATGCTTAGTTTGTAAATTATGTCTGAACGTTGGAGTGTGCCCCTGGCTATCTGTAAATAAAAAACAAGAAAATAGTGCCGTCTGGTTTGCTTAATATAAGGAATTTGAAATTATTTATACTTTTATTACTTAAGTATAATTTAGCAATTACATTACTTTTGGTACTTATGTAAATGTAAAACCAAATACTTTTAGACTTTTACTGAAATAGTATTTTACTGGGTGACTTTCTTTTTTACTTGAGTCATGTTCTATGAAGGGTTTTGTACTTTTACTCAAGTATGACAGTTGGGTACTTTTTCCACCACTGGCCTTAACATATTTGCTACATAATGGCGTTGTGTTCAGTAATACCAACATTTTCTAGTTAGGATAACTCATTGTTGAAAGGAACAAGAAAGCAGCCAAACCATTCTAGAATGTTAGGAAAGGATTACACAGCTCTGACCTCACAAAGTTTATCTCTATTTAATGTCTTGTTTTCTCTGTCTAGATACACCCAGTGTACCAGGGGATTCTGAGTGACGCAGTGTCTAAGGCGCTGCATCGCAGTGCTAGAGGCATCAATACAGACCCAGGTTAGATCTCGGGCTGTGTCACAACTGACAATGATTGGGAGTCCCGTAGGGTGGTGCAGAAATTGGCCCCGAATCATCCGGGTTTGGCCGGGGTAGGCCGGCATTGTAAATAAGAATTTGTTCGTAAATTGTTCGTAAATTTGTGCCTAGTAAAATAAAATAAAAATTATTGGAATCTAAATGTTACCACAAGAAATGAGAGTAAGCAGGAATAGGAGGAAAGTAGTTTGGACCATTTACATGGAGGACAGGAAGACTGGAAACTAAATAATGGGGAATCTCAATCAATGGCGGGCCAAATTGGTTTTATTAAGGGATGGTTGGTTAGCTAATTAGTGTCAAAAGCTTTGTCATTCAAAGTTCAATTTGCTAAGGCGATTTCAGCCTCTCCCGGCCCATAGACCGAATGTCCCCAGGGACCAAATTGGGAGCAATGGGCTGGAGAATGTGACACTCAAATTTGAGAGCCAATGTCCTCTCCTGTCTCACCCATCTCACCCATCAGTCCGGCTGTAATTCAATCTGTTGGTCTAACACCTCTGGACACTCTGGATCAAAGACGCAGTATCATTTTGATAAAATAAGATGGCATTATCTTACTCCCAGATGTATCGTTTTTTGCCCCCGTTTGCCTTTTTCCACAAAGGTTTTTAAGATTTTAATTGGTGTCAAATGTTCCCATATGACAATAATAGGAGGGCAACTTCCAGAACCAAATACATCTACTTGCAAAGAGTAGTCCTTGATGTCATTGTTATTTTTTTATATAAACATTCAACCTATTCAACCTTAAAATAAATGCTTATGGGCAAGAAGAGGATAACGATGGCTAATCATCCTTCAATCATACTTCCTGGTCTGATGGAAGGCAAACAGATCAAAGATCTTAACTGACCTTAAGGATGAAACAATAGTTCTCAATAGAAAATGTTCTCTTTCACATTTAACAAAGGGCTAAAATACACCTTAGCATTTTTTGTTCTAAATAAATTATTAAATCACCTTGCCTTCCCCCGACATAGACTACACCAGGGACAAAGTACTTAACACATGTACATTAAGTACATAGGAATTACAACTAGTATTATGAGTATCAAACATTCAGGTAGGACTGAGGGTACATGGTCTGACTGTGGATGCTTGGGGAATCAAATAATTTCACGCAGAACAACTTCATCCACAGGCATTTAGCACGACCCACAACATGCTCTGTAGGGACGATCACACTGAAAACCAGTGTATTTCAGCCAACTTTAGTTTGCTATGATATGGATGGAGATAAAGGTAGAAACCATACAATCACTTGGACAGTTGTTAAAATATGCCTTTCTGTATGTATGATCATGAAGATAATATTGAAAATGGCAAAAAAAAATGTAAGTAAAATAATCAAGCACTTTCTATTTGATCTCAATACCATTATCAGGCTCAGTGACTGTCATCATGCAAATATCCGTCTTAAACTAATGTATTAGTACTAGATGAGACATCTGCACCCGCTAAAATGAAGTGTCTCTGCACACTGGATCAAACTTCAGATCCACTCTCACAGGTACACAGTCGACACCTTTCGCATTGTCAAATCCAATCAGGATAAATAATTTAGTTGTGTCAGCTCCACTGCAGTGGGTGGCCAACTGAGGCAAGAAGCAGGGGAGGTTGGAACACCTCAATCCATACAGTGGATGCACACCTTTACTCTGAACATGGAGCTCAGCCCTAAGCCTTCCACCTGTCGTGTCTTTACTATCATTAACTGAAGACTGATAGTTTTTATCAAAGATTCTCTGTAATTAGTTACTATGCGATCAACTGATTAATCAAGTAACTAATTAACTATGAAATCGGGATACCAATTAAAAATATTCAGATTACAAAGTTATCATTTCCTAAAATAACTTTTCAGACATTTTATCTGATCAATTAGTCTTTGAATTAATTAATTATTTACTTTACCTCACGTTAGTCTCATTCCAAAGTCATAAATTGTTGGTTATCTGCACGAACCCAGTCTTCACTGTGAGTCATCCATACATCAATTGTCTTAAATAATTTATCTATTACTAACTAAGTAATTCACAGAAATGCATAAGCAAACAAACAAAGGTAAATGTAATGATAGGAAAATGTGCCCTAGTGGGCTGAATCGGCATGGCGGCTTGTTAGACAAAGGGGAAATGGGGGGGGGGTCGACCAAGAAGTCACTACAGAGTGATAATTGTAACAATTAAAATGCTAATCCTTTACACATGAACGCTCACTCATTCGGGAACAATTGCAATCAATATATATATTTACGCTCAGTGTGTCGTCTTGATCGCTGGTGAAAAGTTTGTGTCTTTCGTAGAATTGTCCGTCTCTCTCCCTCTCTCTCTCTCTCTCTCTCTCTCTCTCTCTCTCTATCTCTCTGTATTGGTTAGAGGGGATAGTTCAAAGTGACATTCGTTATAGAATGGATGTTTCGGCGGTTGGATGTTTTGGCGGTTGTCGTTCTTCTCGTTCAATGATAACGAATTCCTAGCTGCAGACTAGTAATTAATATCAAAGACTTGTTCCCATTCTGTCGGTATCGATAGTCTAAGAGTTTAACCACGTGGTATGGTTAAAAGATTCAGCAATGGTCTACAACCTTTGTCCTCCCCTAATGGAGAAAAACATGGTCTGCTGATAATTTCTCAAAGTTGGGTTTTATTCGGAATGGCAGAAAAGGGTTGTCCCAGGATGTCTGACTCTAACTGGGCTCAGGGGCGGTCCTCTGATTTAGTTCAAATCCAATTCCCTTTTTGAGTTTTCCTTCATTAAACAGTCCAAAATTAAATTGTAAAATTGTGTAAACAGTATCCTACTCACTCATTCATCTTATACAACAATTAGATGTAAACCTTATATCTGGGGCTATTATATAAACCGCGTTATGGTAATGTGACCACACCGTCTCCCATGAGCTTCCCAAGTTGTGACAAACGGACCAGTTCGTAGCTGGATTCTTCACCGATCTTTTACACTTTCTCCGGAACATGAAACTTGTTCGTACCTCAAGTTCTGTGAGGTGGAAGGATTTCCTTTGTCTCCATGAAAAACTACTCTCTATAACTGTGTGTCCATGAGGTCTTCTCAGGAATTTACAACCTCTGACCACAGCAGCCTAGTTGAAAGAGGCAAGGGGTAGGCAGGGAGAGGGGGATGGGGTTGCTATACTCAAAGAGGCCAACGTCATGACACACCTTTACAGCCCATCTGTAAATAGCCCAATCAACCAACTTCCTACCTTATCCCCATATTTGTTTTTGTTTTTCTGCACTTTTGCACAGCAGTAATTCTACTTGCACATCCTCATCTGCACATATATCACTTCAGTGTAAATTGCTAAATTGTAATTACTTCGCCACTATTGGCTTAAATTTACTTCATTTGCACACACTGTATACAGATTTTTATATTGTGTTATTGACTGTATGTTTGTTTATCCCATGTGTAACTCTGTGTTATTGTTTTTGTCGCACTGATTTACTTTATCGTGGGTAGGTAGTAGTTGTAAATGAGAACTTGTTCTCAACTGGCCTACCTGGTTAAATAAAGGTGAAATTATTCATTTTTTAACCCTTACTCTGAGCATGGAGCAGAGCCCTTAGCCTTCCACCTGTACTCTGTTCATGGAGCTCAGCCCTTAACCTTCCACCTATACTCTGAGCATGGAACTCAGCCCTTAACCTTCCATCTGTACTCTAAGCATGGAGCTCAGCCCTAAGCCTTCCACCTTCCGGCTGGGCTGTTACTGTTCAATTTAATTGCAATTGAAACAATTTGACAAAAGTAACAACTGAGTAGTAACTGATCACATGCTGAATGGGAATATTTTGAAAATATAGAATTTTTGCAATGTGCCATTAAAATAAAATGGTAGAAGCCAAGCATATCATTTGCCAATTTGTGTCCGAAAGTGTGTAAGCCAGCATCCAGCACTGCTCTTGTTTTATTTCCTCAGAAATGGAGAAGGGGACCCTAGCCCACTATAACCCCTCTGGCTGGATGTCACACTCCAGCCACCATGCCCCCTCAAAGCTTAGTCATCACAGCTTATCACGGAAACACAGCTCCTCCGTGTCACTCACACACACCCTCCGTGCCCTCCGTGCCACCCCACACACACACACTGGCCTGCAGCGACTGGAGCCAAACTGAGCGGTTCATCACATTTTAATAAGGATAATTTATCATGCTTTTGCATATATGTCCATACGGGTAACATTGCATGCTTCAAGTAGCAATTAATACCTTTCTCAGGCCAAGTGTTTCACTTTTTGAAATATATATGTTTTGAAAAACAATGACAACAACAACCCCATTGGTCCACTTTGAAGGAGAGCTAAATTAAAGTAGTGATCACCGTTGAAAACTTTCAAATTCATAGCACGGCTGTTACAGGGGCCACCATTTCCCAGGGTGCCTAGGATAAATATCAGGACTGTGCCACAGAACCCCTTTGGAGGGCTGCATTCTGTTGGCTCTGCTTACCGTTTTCCCTCCTACATGGAACCCAGGGAATAGCTCCAAATCTCCAAACCCCTACAGTCTTACAGCGACAGGCGACAGAGGACTGATTCGGGAACAGTATACTCCCCAATGCCTTCCACCAGCTAATTACCATCATACCCATCCCCAGCTGGCGCCAGGCCTGCCTGTTCATTTAGTCGCCCCGGCTGGGGCTCGAGACGCAAAGGGAGAGGGAGAACGTGGTGAGACATGCAACCGCTATCTCTTCTCTACTCCTCTCTCTCTCTCTCATCTCCTCACCACACACTGTTTATGGATGGTGAGGTTCTCTTTATAATTGTCCACCTGATGCTTGAGTTGGAGTTAGCTCGGGCCTAGCATGCTAAGTTTGGTTGTGTGACGAGACGAGGAGGCTGGCGAGACAAGATGCATTTTGTATTAGCTTTGCAGTCAGGCTTGCACAGATGGAATTAATGAACATATCAGTAGGTGGATATTATTTCATCAATATGTGAATTCTCTCTTGAGAGGAAAGCTATCGCTCCTTATTGACAGATTAATTCAACTATTTTAAAGGTTGAAATTGTTATTGAACTGTTTATACATTTATCGTTCAACTGTACTGAGGAAAGAGCTCAGTGCATGAATAGCAACGGGAAGTAACTTAAGAATGTACCTATATTTAAATGTAATGTATACATATGTCTTTAAGTATGAGCGTGAGTATGTTTGTGAGAGCAAGTGAGTGTGAATGTGCGCTGCATGAGTGTGTGGGTGCATGTGTTTGTTTATGTGTGTGCTATCTAACAAGAGTCAATTTAATGCTATTACACTATGTAGAAAGATGATGCAATACTAGTACTTTGAGGTAATTCTGTTTTGAGGTAAAAGTTTTTAGAATATAAAGCCAGCTAAAGTCTAGTACTGTGTGTGTGTGTGTGTGTGTTTGTACGTACTTACTTAGGTGTGTGTGTTTACTCGTTTGTGTGTGTGTGTGTGTTTGCACGTACTTACGAAGGTGTGTGTTGTCATGACGTTGACCTGTGGGTGAGGTTTATGACCTCCCCCATAAATACCTTTCTCCCTTTCCTCTCTCTTGACTCTACAGAAGGACTCTTGAATAGCCTTTGTTAAACATAGAGAGTCTGGGAACATCAAAAGGTGGGGGGAAAGGAACCATATTTCGGTAATCCAACCAGCTGAAAATATGCGTTGGTACTAAATTAATATGATGCCAGATCAGTTGGCATCTGAGACAGTATTACTGATGATAGAACGACATAAACTGTATCTTGGAAAGTCTACACATTATAGTTATCAGATTCATGTGGAATTGTTGTGCATTTTAAATATGAAACTATTTGTAAAAAGATTAAATGTAATTTAGATTCTTAATGAGAGAAAGGTTTGTCATAGAGTTAACTATGCTCAACTCAGTGGCCCTGCCCATGTGAACAGACATTGGTTATAAACTATGAAACACTCCCTTCTCTCCCCTCCAATATAAAGCCCTTAACGAAAATGTAACTTTCTGTTCCGAGGACATTAGGGCGACAGTCCTATGTTTAAAAGGACTCAGATAATAAGCTGTTCCAAGGACGTGTGGACTTGAGGTCCCCATGTTGAAAGGACAAAGACCACCTACAGAACTAAGCCAACCTTAGAGAACCTAATGAAATTAGCATTGAATATTAATGTGAAGATGAATTTCGACTATACCAGCCAGAATATAACATTAGCTTAAAGTATGGCAACTTGGTATGAACTTTGAACTCTTATTCACTCCAGAAGTGATACCTCCTAGCCATTGAGTTAGCAGCAGTCGCTGAATGTGGGCTTGGAGAGGACGGACAGAGTATTCATTCTACCACGCTCCAGTTCACCACTAGACATTATTCAGAGGATCAGAGATCCATAAAGGACAAACCGGCCTTCCATCGATTACCAATCTACCGAAGAGCTGCTCAGAATAAATATTTATTGCATTCTTTTTTTTCAAATGGGCGGTTATTTAGAATGCATAATATTCTGTATTTACGATAGCATAGCTTATCCCTTTGTTACTCATTCTTCCCCTCTTTCACTCAAACCCAAACCCCTCTCTTTGTTTAACCAGCCGTTGTATCTGTTCTGTCCACCAGGGACGTTTTCTTTATGACATAATAGATCCATCAATGTATGATTCATTCTGTGTATATGTAATTATGTGTGATTAGTTAGGTATTTAGTGAATAAATAATTAAACCAAATGTTGTATTGCTGATTCAACTTGTTAGCCAGGGTTCGTGAAGATTTTACCACTTTCAGATGAGACTGAAAAAGGTGACGATTAAATATTGACTGCTATTGATGTAAAAGATAACCAGGTCTTTAAGAGTTTATTCGGAAGATAACAGCTCTATAAACATTCATTCTTGGTGCCCTGACTTTCTATTTCATTATTTACCTGATTAGCTTAATCGGGTAATATTAATTACCTAGAAATGATTTTATAGAACAGCATGTCATATCACTTAATCCGGCATAGCCAAATACACGACAGTGTGTTTGTGCACGTGCATGTGTGTGGGTATCTTCATACAGTCATCTCATGGATTTGCGCTCAGATGGGGAGTTGAATATCTAGCCAAGAACAGGAGGAAAGGTAACAGTCCAGAACAGGAGGAAGGGTAACAGTCCAGAACAGGAGGAAAGGTAACAGTCCAGAACAGGAGGAAAGGTAACAGTCCAGAACAGGAGGAAGAGTAACAGTCCAGAACAGGAGGAAAGGTAACAGACCAGAACAGGAGGAAAGGTAACAGTCCAGAAAAGGAGGAAAGGTAACAGTCCAGAACAGGAGGAAAGGTGGTAGTCCTGAATAGGAGGAAAGGTGACAGTCCAGAACAGGAGGAAAGGTAACAGTCCAAAACAGGAGGAACGGTAACAGTCCAGAACAGGAGGAGAAGTGGCAGTCCTGAATAGGAGGAAAGGTAACAGTCCAGAACAGGAGGAAAGGTGGCAGTCCTGAATAGGAGGAAAGGTGACAGTCCAGAACAGGAGGAAAGGTAACAGTCCAGAACAGGAGGAAAGGTAACAGTCCAGAACAGGAGGAAAGGTGGCAGTCCAGAACAGGAGGAAAGGTAACAGTCCAGAACAGGAGGAAAGGTAACAGACCAGAACAGGAGGAAAGGTGGCAGTCCAGAACAGGAGGAAAGGTGACAACCCCCAAAGCTCCCATGGCTCCATTTTCATTTTTATTATCGATTTATTATCGATTGATTGATTTTCACAAAGGCGATATGAAAGTGGGAGCCGTTCTTGAAACGGAGTTCCCCACAAATAATATTAGTTATCTTTGTTTTTACAGTTATCCCAAAAAGATGAACAAGTCATTGGGACTTTTTACTGGTGACAGAAATAGATGTTTCCACTAGCTTCTGTGGATAGTTGAGGTGACAGTAATTTGTCTCATAGATTATACATGTATAAACTACATATTGACACATCCAGTCCAAAGCCAGATGTTTAAAAAATACTTAATAGTCACCAAAGTTCTAGAGCATGTCTTTAAATAAAAAAATATGTACGTTTGAGTAGGACTAAATAAATAAAAAAAATATTATCTCTTCTATTTTGGAAATGACTGTGTTGACATTGCTAGAATGCTTTGCTACGTGATCATTGTCAATGCTCTCTGTTTATAAACCCAAACTCTGCAAATTGTTCTGACATGTATAAAGAGTCGTGACTTCATTCTTTAAGTGTACAACCTTAATAGCTAGCTGCTAAGGAATATAATATGATATAAAATACAATATGGTAATGACTTTTAAAGATGAGGTTAAACACTCGAAACTTGACAAAAATAACTTAATGATAGAATTAATACTTGTGGTCACTGGTAAATGTGGACAGCAAAGGGAAGGACAATTGTACGTGAGGACAAATATATAAATTATCTGCTGTTATAGTGAGACTCTAATCCCCCGACACAGCGTGTATGCGCTTGCTTTTGCAAGCGCACACACACAGTGAATGTATGGTCTATAGTGTATGTATGGTCTACTCGCTCTCCGTCCCTCCCCATCTATCTACTTCCCTCCTCTCCCCCTCTCTCTCTCCCTCCTCTCCCCTTTTCCCCATCTCTTACCCTCCTCTCACCCTCTCCCCCCCTCTCTCTCCCTCCCCCTCGCCCCTCTCTCTCCCCCTCACCCCTACCCATCTCTCTACTTCCCTCCTCTCCCCCTCTCTCTCTCCCCCCTCTCACCCTCTCCCCTTCTACCCTCTCTCCCTCCACCTCTCCCCCTCCTCTACCCTATCTCTCCTTAATCTCACCTTCTCCCAGTCTCTCTCTCCCTCCCCCTCTCCCTCCCTCTCTCATCTCCTCTCCCTCTCTCTCTCCCTCCTCCTCTCCCCCTCTCTCTCCCCTCCTCACACCTGCTCTCCCCCTATCTCTCCTTCCTCTCCCCTTCTCTCCCTCCTCTCCCCCTCTCCCCCTCTCTCCCTCCTCCTCTCCCCTTCGCTCTCTCCTCTCCCTCTTCATCCCCCTCTCTCTCTCCCTCCTCTCCCCTCTCTCTTTCTCCCTCCTTCCTTTCCCCATCTCTCTCCCTCTTCCCACCATCTCACTCTCTCCCTCCTTCCCTTCCCCTTCTCTCTTTCCCTCATTCCAACTCTCTCCTTCCCTCCCTCCTTCTTCTAACACCCTGGACCCTTACCAGTTTGAGGAACCAGCTCCCTAGCTGAACTTTAATTGGCTGGACCCTTTTCTCTTGTCTTTTATTTATATATTCCCTCATTCCAGCAAAATGTCAGATCTTACTTCTCATCTTTGGCCCTC
This sequence comes from Oncorhynchus clarkii lewisi, assembly GCF_045791955.1. NCBI lineage: Eukaryota > Metazoa > Chordata > Actinopteri > Salmoniformes > Salmonidae > Oncorhynchus > Oncorhynchus clarkii. The sequence goes on along the minus strand of NC_092160.1, from coordinate 24,619,769 downwards.
TGTCATCTCACATCTCCCCCTGTATTGTGTCTGCCTGGCTCATTTGAATAGCTGTGTTTGGAGTGACGCTGAATATGGATTTCTAATTTTCTTCTACCACAGTAGAGATGGCATGGCACTGAAATGGCCAACAGGACAGGTTGTTGCACTGAGAGGCCTACAGGGGACAGGTTGCTGTACTGAGAGGCCTACAGGGGACAGGTTGCTGTACTGAGAGGCCTGCAGGGGACAGGTTGCTGTACTGAGAGGCCTACAAGGGACAGGTTGCTGTACTGAGAGGCCTGCAGGGGACAGGTTGCTGTACTGAGAGGCCTACAGGGGACAGGTTGCTGTACTGAGAAGACTACAGGGGACAGGTTGCTGTACTGAGAGGACTACAGGGGACAGGTTGCTGTACTGATAGGACTACAGGGGACAGGTTGCTGTACTGATAGGACTACAGGGGACAGGTTGCTGTACTGAGAGGACTGCAGGGGACAGGTTGCTGTACTAAGAGGACTACAGGGGACAGGTTGCTGTACTGAGAGGACTACAGGGGACAGGTTGCTGCTTTGACTCCTCAGAGCTGGTGATAGAGATCAGTCTGTTTAGCGTTTTGCTTTGTGTGGAGAGTTAACAAGGAACATGTGATACTGTTGATTACATGCTGTATTTTTTATTTTTGTCATTTTTTATTATCACCCTCTACACTACTCTCTATTGTTCATTGTTCATCAGTGAGTAGCTTTTGTAGTGGGATTGTTTTTCAATAATGAGTAGAGAGAGAGAGAGAGAGAGAGAGAGAGGAGAGAGCATGTTTGTGTACTAAATGTATTCCATAGCCAGAGATCCCCCCCCCCCCCCATTCCTCTCTCTGTATTCAAACGGAGTCCTCCTTTCAATGCTTGCTAAGCAAAATGAGCTGAGCCCAACAAGAAAGCAGGAAGTTAAAAACATTCATTTATAGTTACTATCTCTGCCAAGGCGCACTTGACTTGAGTAATGGTCCTGCTTAATCCTGCTCTATGTGTAAATGTGATTATTTAGTTTCACTGCTCTCCATCCCTTTGAGGACAAAGCTGTTTATCTTGATTCAAAACATTCTCCTTCTCTATAGAAAGATATGGGCCCTTATGCTGGGCTGCACGCAAACTTACTGTGTGAACGCTGCTGTTACTCTTTTCTAAAGCAATGCGCTTCTGATGAATTTGCAGGGCCTCACTCATGCCTGCTTGAAAAAACTAGGTGGTCAGAACCTGGGTTACTCTCATAACTTGTCCATAGACTGCTTACAGGGTAAGGAAAATAATATGTAATTTAGTAATTTAGGTGAACTATCCCTTTAACATTGAGGAGGGAGGCGGCTTTAGAAAGTAAATCACCTGGGATGACCCCTTACGCTTTCCTGCAGGAGACCCCTTACGCGTTTCCTGCAGGAGTGGGCCATGTTCTCCTGTGAGGGTCAGTGTAGGTGCTGTCTTTTACTCCAGTCAAGCACATCTGGTTCTCACTATAAGTCTTGTAGGTAAAGGTTCTCACTAGAAGTCTGGCAGGTAAAGGTTCTCACTATAAGTATTGCAGGTAAAGGTTCTCACTATAAGTCTTGCAGGTAAAGGTTCTCACTACAAGTCTTGCAAGTAAAGGTGATTAGGAAAACCAGGTGTGTTATTGCTTGGTAGAAACAAAAGCTTGCACCAGCCCTCGCAGGGTAAGAATACCAACCCACGCTTTGGTGTAATGACTCAACAATGATTAATGCTGTGTCATGTTTTATTTCATATCGCCTAAAGCACAGTCAAAACCCATTAGCCTGTCTCCTTTCCGGCGTCTTCTATTCTATTTGTGGGTCAGGCATGTTCACAGGGAATGTAGACGGGAGGCGAGAGGGCCGTCGAGTGAGCTGCCTTCCAGGCACTGGAGCCACTGACGAGCGAACACAGTCGCTTAACGAGAGCACTTTGCAATCAGACTGACAACCGCAGCAGTGACTGAGATAGTCAATTAGGCGGGTCCTGGGGTTGTCACAATACCTGCACTCAGCGTGCCATGGCAGGGGTGTTAAGAGTCAAAAGACGTCGCTGTCATCTCACAGATGTAACCTTGGGGTCAACTCAGTGGGGGGAGCAAAGGTTAGCTGACTGAGCCTCTGTGTGATCGTTCAGATTCTGATGCCACACTGGCTTCTGTTCTCTCTCCTGCACACTCTCTCTATCTCTCTCTTGTCTCTTCATGGCGATGTGGCATCACAACCCTATATAAAGGTTGCCTTCGCTGCATGGTGAATCATATATAGGCCTGCTTGATAGCTCAACCTACTGCACTCTGCCCTCCTCCCTTTCCAAATGTCTCTACCTTTATGTTCCCTTTGTCATTTAAGACTTGTGTTAAAATATATTTAATTTCAGATGATTTTCAAGCAATACCACAACTGTTGAAGGCTGTGTTTTAAACACTTACTTAATTGCAAGCACGGTGTCTGATAAGGTTTACAAATGCATTCAATCTTTCAGAAAATGATTGGAGTTAAAACAAAACAAAATTGTCCAAGCAGGACAGAAAACTGTTTTGCAGAGAATAGTCTTTTTGTCATATATATATATCTCAAATTGAATATTTCAGTCTGCTCTCAAGTATAACAGATCAGCTTCGATATTGTAGGAGGCACAGTTCAATTCAGCACCACGGACAGCTACATCTGAGGTTACATTGAGTTTAGTACCATGGACAGCAACCTATGACTCACGAGGGGAGAGGAGATGACTATAAGGTGAAGTGAAGCCTGCAACAGGTTTGCTTTACCATGAGCTGCCAGTCATCCACTTTGCACCCTATATATATGAGACTCAAACAATTCAGTCAATGACAGACAGACAACACATGGTAAATACACCCATCTTTAGCTTACAGTGAGAAGCTCAATTTTCCACTTTTGCTAGTGTTGCAACCAGAGCCTCAATGAGATGTTATGGAACCAGAATATTACATAGTTATAACGCCTCATCCTAGATAACCTCATGGACAACACCTGTAGATCACATGGTGAGCTCGCAGTAGGCCTTCCCACTCCCACAGTCCAGCATGCAGAAATCAGAGCTTGCAGTAGGCCTTCCCACTCCCACAGTTCCAACATGCAGAAATCAGAGCTCACAGTAGGCCTTCCCACTCCCACAGTCCAGCATGCAGAAATCAGAGCTCGCAGTAGGCCTTCCCACTTCCCACAACACCTGTAGATCACATGGTGAGCTCGCAGTAGGCCTTCCCACTCCCACAGTCCAGCATGCAGAAATCAGAGCTTGCAGTAGGCCTTCCCACTCCCACAGTTCCAACATGCAGAAATCAGAGCTCACAGTAGGCCTTCCCACTCCCACAGTCCAGCATGCAGAAATCAGAGCTCGCAGTAGGCCTTCCCACTCCCACAGTCCAGCATGCAGATATCAGAGCTCGCAGTAGGCCTTCCCACTCCCACAGTCCAGCATGCAGAAATCAGAGCTCGCAGTAGGCCTTCCCACTCCCACAGTCCAGCATGCAGAAATCAGAGCTCGCAGTAGGCCCTCCCACACCCACAGTCCAGCATGCAGAAATCAGAGCTCGCAGTAGGCCTTCCCACTCCCACAGTCCAGCATGCAGAAATCAGAGCTCGCAGTAGGCCTTCCCACTCACACAGTCCAGCATGCAGAAATCAGAGCTCGCAGTAGGCCTTCCCACTCACACAGTCCAGCATGCACAAATGATGTAGTTGTTTTGTATCACCCCAAAGAGCAGTCACCTGAAAGGGAGGGAGCAGACTACTCAGTGCAGTGGGGTTGTTTTCTTCTTTTTACATGGACTGTAAACTTATTTACGAGCATGCTTCCATTTGCGGCAATGTCCTACAGATCCCTGCTCAGGTTCTGCTTCTTCCTTTTCCAGTTCTTCTGCTCCGGTGCTGGGCAGTTTGTTTGGAGAGCTGTGTTGCATCATAGCAGCTCGTTTGCCATTTAGATCGTCCGTCATTAGGGGTTTGCATTTGGTTTTCCTCTCACTTTGTTTGGATTGATTGAGCCTTTGTGCAACCATGTGACTGGCATGTGTTAAGTAAGCCTTGATCCCTTTGAGAGGGGATAGACATGATGATGGCTGGCCATTTCCATTTGAATCGACAGACTGTCGGATATGCAGTGTTTGTGGTTTGATAAAGCAGGTGGGTTACCGTAGCCTTTACTCATGCATGTGGAGGAGGCAGTTACACAAATCAATGTCTTCTGCAGTCAATGGATGTGATTCTGTTCCCCACGACTGTTTTTCCTTAATGAGTTGACATGAACACCACCTCTGTGCCATCTAAATAAGTGGCAGCATTCTGTGTCTAAGATATGCTTGCAGCTCCCTTCTAAGTTGCAGGACTGAATTTTTTTTTACAAATTATCTCACTAATGGCCCAGCATTCCTTTTGTCATTTCCATATCACTGCAAGGAACAGTATCTCAAAGACATTTAGCTTACAATGAGAAATATCTATGGGACGGAAAGATATGCACTTGCGTGCTTGTGAATAATGTTTAATTTAACTATCATCCAACAAGGTAATATAATGTATGTGCCTTGACCTGAAATAGACATTCGATCAATATGTCATTCAGTCAATCAATTAACATCAATCAAGCTATTACACAAGGCTTACAGAACCCTTGTGGGACTTTGTGACATTACTTTTAAATAACAACCTCTGTGTACCCAAATGTTGCTCACATACAGAGTTATCAGGGGAACTGTAACATTTCAGTCATTTAAACCATTTCTCGACTTGCTCTTTCCTTAATTGTGTTTTAAGCATTAATTATCTCGAAAACAATCAACTTCAATCATTCCCTTTTTGATGATTGCCTAATTATTCCCTTTCATTCTCTTGCATATCTAATTCTACAACTCCTTTATCTTCTGTTGTACAGCAGCTCTGTGACGTGTCTGTCAAAAACAGACAATGGGAGAGGTCTAGTGGTTAGTAGCAGGGCTGCTGTATTTTATTAGAGAAGGTAAAGCTTCTGTTGTTACCCCTAACTACAATTGTGTTGTTTTCCCCTTTCCTGTGCTCAACCTTCTCCATCTCTGTCTCTCTCATGAAGTTGAACATGCTGGTACTTAATTCCTCTGACATAAAAAAATCGCTTTACCCAACTCTTTCAACGTGCTCTGTGCGCCTGATTATTCTGAGTGGAGAGAAACGAGGGCTCAAGTTGTCATATGGATGAATGAGCAGATCCCACCTTTAATTCTGTGCCATGGATATTTGCATGAGACTTTGTCCAATTATTTCTCCTAGCAACATGAACACTGTTAGCGTCACACATGGATGCATGGCGAGAGGGTGTCAGATTTCTCTCTCTCTCTCTCTCTGTCGCTCTCTCTCTCTCTCTCTCCCCCTCTCTCTGTCTCGCTCCCTCTCTCTCTATTGCTCCCTCTCCTGCTGGATTGGGTAAAGACCTGTTTGTTTACAGAGCCATCGGCAGGGGCAACAGGTCTTTACGTCCCAGGAGTCCTGAGCTATAGACAAGGTCAACGTAAAAAAATAAATATGTATAAGGTTTCCTCTTATTCCTCTCATCACTGTTTGTGATGTAGGCCTAGCTATATTATGTACAGGATCTAACACTTCATTCCATTGAGACGATGAAGACAAAGTGCAAATATCACTTGAATTATTTGCCCTAAAACAGTGAGGGAAAAAAATCACAGTTTATAAAGGTAAAAAGGTCATTAGTCTTTAATGAGAAGAGAGACATGAGAGATTTTAATCTTTTCACCTCCTTCCATCTGCTTGGCTTTATTGAAGAGTTACAAATATGGTGCCGGAAACGAATCATTTCACCGGCACATGAACTTGTACAACCTGGCTTTTCACACCTTGTTTGTGCCACTCTTAGGAGTTCATATTTGACACCTTTGAATGGGGTGGCGTTAGGGATCATTAACCAGAGAAAAGACCATAAAAAGACCTCATTTTACCTTTTCAAAATCCTCTGGTGACTCATTGTTGTTTAAGGTTAAAAGACATAGAAAAGTAACGGAGAAACACCAATGGGGTTACCTCGTCCGTTGGTCATGGGTTTACCTCGTCCGCAGGTCATGGGGTTAACTCGTCCATTGGTCATGGGGTTACCTCATCCGTTGGTCATGGAGTTACCTCGTCCGTAGGTCATGGGTTACCTCGTCCGCAGGGAGCAGATACATCATGGCTATTTGTACAGTCCATATTTCTCATGTGGTCTCTAGTGGCATGACTAAGTGTATGGTATATTGATCATACAGTTTAATTATAGAAAATAATTACAATTTTCACAGAAGCATGGGCCAAATGATCCAGCATACCTTTTCACTGTAAAGCCCCAGGCTCTTCGGTCGGCTCTTGACATGTCCAGTTACTTAGCAACTGTCACCAAGAGGCATGGGGTTGCGCAGAAAGCATGCAAGACAGTGGCCAACACTATACTACTGCCAGTGCTAATACCACTTACGATTGCTGTGGAACTTTGCCTCTGGGGAAGGTAACAGTGATTTGAGGAAAAGCCAAGAGTTTGCAACGCTGTCATCAATGCAAAGGGTGTCTACTTTGACGAATCTGAAATATAAAATATATTTAGATTTGTTTAACACATTTTTGGTTACTCCATGATTCTGTATGTGTTATTTCATAGTTTTGATGTCTTCACTACTATTCTACAATGTAGAAAATAGTCAAAATAAAGAAAAACCCTGGAATGAGTAGGTGTGTCCAAACTTTTGACTGGTACTGTATACTTCTCACCTATGTGTATCTTTTTTCATTGGACATGGTTTTAGTTATTACAATGTGAAGGATTACAATTTTCACTCTTGTAATTACATTAACTCCTTTGAGGCTTGGGCTGTAAAAATGATTGGCTTCTAATATTGACCCAAATGCACTTAATCAACTACTGCAGATTCCTTTAGCAGTCTAATCACACTTGCAATTAAAAATGTATTACCTCTCACTGCTATTCTTAGACGGCTGAAACAGTGGTCATTGGGCTGGCCGATTAGCTTGACGAAGAGTACTATGCCTCCACATTGAAACAGTGGTCACTGGGCTGGCCTATTAGCTTGACGAAGAGTACTATGCCTCCACATTGAAACAGTCGTCAGTGGGCTGGCCCATTATCTTGATGAGGAGTACTTTACCTTCACATTGAAACAGTGGTCGTCAGTGGGCTGGCCTATTAACTTGATGAGGAGTACTTTACCTCCACACTGAAACAGTGGTCGTCAGTGGGCTGGCCTATTAACTTGATGAGGAGTACTTTACCTCCACACTGAAACAGTGGTTGTCACTGGGCTGGCCCATTATCTTGATGAGGAGTACTTTACCTCCACACTGAAACAGTGGTCGTCAGTGGGCTGGCCTATTAACTTGATGAGGAGTACTTTACCTCCACATTGAAACAGTGGTCGTCAGTGGGCTGGCCTATTAACTTGATGAGGAGTACTATGCCTCCACATTGAAACAGTCGTCAGTGGGCTGGCCTATTAACTTGATGAGGAGTACTTTTCCTCCACACTGAAACAGTGGTCACTGGGCTGGCCCATTATCTTGATGAGGAGTACTATACCTCCACACTGAAACAGTGGTCGTCAGTGGGCTGGCCTATTAACTTGATGAGGAGTACTTTACCTCCACACTGAAACAGTGGTCGTCAGTGGGCTGGCCCATTATCTTGATGAGGAGTACTTTACCTCCACACTGAAACAGTGGTCGTCAGTGGGCTGGCCCATTATCTTGATGAGGAGTACTTTACCTCCACACTGAAACAGTGGTCGTCAGTGGGCTGGCCTAATAACTTGATGAGGAGTACTTTACCTCCACGCTGAAACAGTGGTCACTGGGCTGGCCTATTAACTTGATGAGGAGTACTATACCTCCACACTGAAACAGTGGTCATCAGTGGGCTGGCCCATTATCTTGATGAGGAGTACTTTACCTTCACACTGTGCCTGCCAATATCTACAGTGCTCATTGTACTCTGGTGTGTGAAACATGCAAATGTACAATCTGCTAAATCAAACAATGTACTACAGTTTGTTTATTGTTTTGTCAACAGTTGGACTAATGTACAGGCGGACAACACCATAGGTCTGTAGAGTGAAATGAGGAGGGGTGAAAAACAAATGAATCGTTACAATGTTCATTCATCACCAAGAGCTACAGTTAGTGCATTCTGCAAGTAATGTTGTTAGATCTAATCAGAGCAATAAACCTAAATTGCATTAGATGCAATACGTTATTTCATGGTTAGACTTCTGCTCACCGTTTGGACTTCTGAAGTCATTATCATTATGTGCAGAATTTAATTGATTACATTTTTTCTAATTAACCTGATTTACCTTCATGATGTTCCTCTTTTTCTTTTACACAATATGTACATATACATTTTTTGAGCCATTTCGGCTTTCAAAAAAGCCCCCCTACCAAACAAATGGTTGCCTCCAAATCATAACATTAGTTTCCGGTGTGCTTTAAATGTAACGATTTCAACCTGCTGGGACTTCAATTGAATCACAGTCATCAACTTGTCATGCTTCAGTGGAGGGACAGGGGACAGTCAGGTGGAGAATCACAAACAGGAAAAACATGAGAGGAAGGTTGAAATAACAACTGTAGACTTTGGTTCAACGTGATGCCCTACTGTGCAATATGATTGATGCATTTGTTATGGACAAAACAACTGTGTCCAGAGGTAACATTTTCAAAAGAATGACTTCTATCTTCCCCGCCTCACTCAATTACATGTCGATATGATACAGTACAACACAAGGCACTGTCAATATGAAAAGGCAACACATACTTTATTAAGTTCATAGCCCGACAGAACAAATATTCATTACAGCAGTGACAGAAACCAAGCGTCTGAGCCGATAGCCACAAGCCAGGTTCCCATTGTAGTACCTGCTAACTTCACAATTCACTCCTAAGCTCTGTCTGCAGACAGGAGGGAAGGTTTTCTATGTCTTACCATGCTTGTATAAGCGGACCCACTCATCCATTGCATGATTCTGGATGGCAGTCATTTTTTTACTTGCTTCCGTGAAGCAGAAAATACGGGCCACATTGTGCCAGGAGCAGACGGCCATCTTGTAATCAGTTGTGATAGTCTCGTAATTAATGAGATTTGTTAATTGGGTCTCCGTTCCCCAGGGACGTTTCATGTGAATATTTGGCTCCAGTTAACCTCTTCCTGCAGTCAATGAACTTCAGACACTTCAACGACTACTATGTTTTCGGTGTCACATTTATCTCCATGACAACAAATCTACAGCCTCGACCCTAATATGATCCTGGCAATCAACACCTTCTAAATGTTTAATACGCAATGCCGGCTAATTCCCACAATGCTCTTCACTGTCAGAGAATAGCTCCGCCGTCGATTTCCTTTCGCCCCTCTTGTCACAGAATCATAATTGCATTCCGTCTGCGAAACATCCAAGCAAGTTTCCAATCATGTTAGCTTCTCTCCTATTTCTTGCCTACATCTCTGAGACACGAAGGACAGGTGGTAAATAGTCCAAGCTGGGGGGTTTGCATGACAGAAGTTATAGTGCTAACTAATCTCTTCCATTCAACCCCCATAAGAATGTATGTTGGTGGGAGAACACCGGAACACCCAAACAGTTGAGTCAGGAAGTGATATGGGATTTATCACATAATGTACCACATTGACTGAATCCATCTGGGACAGACACAGTCCCCTCTTACACTGTTATAACTCTATCCTATCCTGATCAAAAGGGTATGTGACAATGTGTTTCATCTTTTTGCTCTACATTGGATAAAAAAACAGGACATCTAGCAGTGACTTTGCCCCTCGTGTCTCAAAGTGTCCTTGGATACCTGGAAACACTCCAAAGTCCTCTCCGAAAAGTCCTCGTTGCCACGGGTTACCCCTGGCGTGTTCTATTTATTCGTCCTGTGCTAAAAGGGTTCTCTCAAATTGGGCTTCCTCCATGCCCTTGCCCCTCCCCCTCTGTCTGGACATTGGCCAGCCTGTCTCCAAGCTTATAGGCCCCCTGAACTATAGAACAACCCCCCCCCCCCCAACCTCCCGCATTACGTGACAGATCACCTGTCTGTTCTCGAACAAGCCCTGGGTGTGAAAGAGAATGTGTTCAGAGTACAATAGATGCATTGTGCAGAACCTGAAGTGTCTTACAGCTCCTGGTTTGGCCGCAAAGAGAAGAACTGTACTGAAGCATTCAGCTTATAGTGACTTAACACGGGTCCATTTTCTTAAAGCCAAGTTACAAGAATATATTTGAATTGTTGAGATCACCCACAATGTTATATTCCATCTCTAATGTTTGACAAGATTTATCTTTTAAAAAATCAAGACAGAGAAAACAGACTCTGTGTCCTATGGGCATGGACAGTGGACTTTTGTGTTCCCTGTAATGCTTGGTATACAAATCAATGGCACTGGATCTATTTGATTTTTTTTATCAAATAGAACCGGTTTGAATCATTTAAAAAGCTGCTGGAATAAAGAAACCCAAGTAGTCGGCAGCAAAGCATCAGTGCAACCATTAGGGTGAGTGAGAATGCTGTGAGAATAAAATAAGGTCTGGAGGAAGTGAAGCTCAATCACCAGCGCAAATCAACTCCAAAGTCATTACATAAAATAATCATGTCAGCCTAGCGGCAGGTTCCAAAGAAAAGGGAAATGAGGAAGAAAGAAGAAAGTTTGAGTTATTTCATCCATGAAGAGAATGTATTTATAAATTCATTTCAGTTGTCATTTGCAGACACAAGCACTGTGTTTCATGTAGTGTGCTATAATGTTTTTCACACAACTCAGTCCTTTCGTTCACTCCCCAGTTCATACACTTCTTCCTGCTCCTTTCTTTCGCTCCCTAGTTCATCCACGTCTTTCTGTCTCATCTGGACAGAAAGAGAGTGAACCATTTCCTGTGATCTGCTGGTGGCATCCTTGTAAGGAAACTGAGAGCATGAAAATTCAATAAGAATGAATTTAGAGGTAAAATGGGAAGCAGATGATGGTGTTTTTTTTAAGTACATTAGTGAAAACAATACAGTATAGCCAGAGAAGGAGTTTGAGATTGTTAGGCTGATGCAATGTGTAGATGGGTCTCTGTACTACTGAAATCAACCACGCCAGCTCAGAAAACACATGGCCTATTCATCCACCATAGTCTTGGAAACGATGCTTAGATGGAGACATTTGAGAGAGGATGGTTGCGTGTGTTAGGAGGAAGGCCGGTTGGCTAAGGGGCAGCAGAGTGCTGGGGAAAGGGGATTCTGACATCGCTGAATCTGCATAATCTACCATTTTCAAATGTCCTTCAGCAAAATGTGACAAAAAAGGGAAAGGTGTTGGCTTGGGTGTTGGTGCTGGTGTAGCAGATCATGAAGTTAGCATCATTACTGCTTTTTTGAGACCTAAATTATTGGCACCAAGTACTGTTGGCAGTGATTTGCAGAGTATATTGTGGCTTGGGTTCGAATCCTGGCTCCACTGTGGCAGGGATTACCCTAGTTATAGTAGCCAATTTGTGCAGCTTTAATGTGCTGTATATTCCTGGCTTAAAAAGTGCATTATCTTTATCTTAATTTTGATTGTTTATACAATCAGCATTGAGAATAGGTGAGCCCATCTATGCTTGCCGTTAGTACAGTGCCTTCAGAGAGTATTCACATCCCTTGAATTCTTTCACATTTTGTTGTGTTACACATTTGTGTTACATTTTGTTGTGTTAAATAAGTATTTAACCCCTTTGTAATGGCAAGCTAAAAGATGTTCAGGAGTAACAATGTGCTTAACAAGTCACATAATAAGTTGCACGGACTCTGTGTGCAATAATTGAGTTTAACATCATTTTTGAATGACTACCTGTAAGGTTTTCCTCCTCTTCGTCTGAAGAGGAGGTGTAGCAAGGATCGGAACAAGATGCGGCGTGGTAAGTGTCCATGGTTGTTTATTTAAAAACATAAACTGAACACTCAATGAATACAAAACAATAAACGTGAACAAAACCGAAACAGTACCGTGTGGCGAACAAACACAGACACGGAAACAATCACCCACAAAACAACAGTGAAACCCAGGCTACATAAGTATGATTCTCAATCAGAGACAACTAATGGCACCTGCCTCTGATTGAGAACCATACTAGGCCGAACACAGAAAACCAACCTAGAAACACAAAACATAGAATGCCCACCCAACTCACGTCCTGACCAACTAAAACAAACAAATAACATAAGAACTAGGGTCAGAACGTGAACGTGGCAGCTCCTGGCTGACTGACGGCTCTGGCAGCTCTTGGCTGGCTGACGGCTCTGGCAGCTCCTGGCTGGCTGACGGTTCTGGCAGCTCCTGGCTGGCTGACGGGTCTGGCAGCTCCTGGCTGACTGGCGGCTCTGGCGGCTCCATGCTAAGCTGGCGGCTCTGGCGGCTCCATGCTGACTGGCGGCTCTGGCGGCTCAGGACAGAAGAGAGACTCTAGCAGCTCTGGACAGGCGGGAGACTCTAGCAGCTCTGGACAGACAGGAGACTCTAGCAGCTCTGGACAGATGAGAGACTAGCAACTCTGGACAGGGGGGAGGCTCTAGCAGCTCTGGACAGGTGGGAGACTCTAGCAGCTCCCTACAATCCATTCCTCCCTCTTCGTCTGAAGAGGATCGGACCAAGATGCGGCGTGGTAAGTGTCCATGGTTGTTTATAAAAAAAAATAAACTGAACACTCAATGAAGACAAAACAATAAACGTGAACAAAACCGAAACAGTACCGTGTGGCGAACAAACACAGACACGGAAACAATCACCCACAAAACAACAGTGAAACCCAGGCTACCTAACTATGATTCTCAATCAGAGACAACTAACAACACCTGCCTCTGATTGAGAACCATACTAGGCCGAACACAGAAAACCAACCTAGAAACACAAAACATAGAATGCCCACCCAACTCACGTCCTGACCAACTAAAACAAACAAATAACACAAGAACTAGGGTCAGAACGTGACACTACCTCATCTCTGCAACCCACACATACAATTATATGTGAGGTCCCTGAGATTTCAAACACAGATTCAACCACAAAGACCAGGGAGGTTTACAGTGCCTCTCAACAAAGGGCACGTATTGGTAAATGGGTAAAAAAATACATTGAATATCCCTTTGAGCATGGTGAAGTTATTAATTATGCTTTGGATGGTGTATCAATACACCCAGTCACTACAAAGATAAAGGCGTCCTTCCTAACTCAGTTGCCGGAGAGGACGGAAACCACTCTGTAACGTGTGCGTTGAGAGTCGGGAAGCAAGTTCAGGGAGTGAGTGTTTTAACGTAATACAAAACAAGAAACCATGAATACACTGACATGACACTGGAACAGAAACAATAACTCCTGGGGAAGGAACCAAAGGGAGTGACATATATAGGGAAGGTAATCAGGGAGGTGATTGAGTCCAGGTGAATCTGATGACGCGCAGAGGCACGTAATGATGGTGATAGATGTGTGCCATAACATGCATCCTGATGACCTAGAGGCCAGAGAGGGAGCGCACATGAGACACTCAGAGATTTCACAATGAGGCTTAAAGAATCATGTTATGTTTTTTTTCTTTTTCTTAACCTTTATTTAACTAGGTAAGTCAGTTAAGAACCAATTCTTATTTTCAATGACGGCCTAGGAAAAGTGGGTTAACGGCCTTGTTCAGGGGCAGAAAGACAGATTTGTACCTTGTCAGCTCGGAGATTGGATCTTGCAACCTTTCGGTTACAAGTCCAACTCTCTAACTACTAGGCTACCTGCCGATGACCTGCTTGTCATTGGCAAGGACTAGGGAGTTCAAAAATATATATAATTACGGAATAGCGCTAAGCACAGGCAAACTCCTGGTTCAGTCTGCTTTCCAACAGACACTGAGTGACAAATTCACCCTTCAGCAGGACAATAACCTAAAACACAAGGCCAAATATACTATATAATGTTGCTTAAGTTGCTTAAGAAGACAACATTGAATGTTCCTGAGTGACCTAGTTACAGTTTTGACTTAAATTGTCTTGAAAATCTATGGCGAAATGTCTGTCCAAAAATGATCAACAACCAACTTGACAGAGCTTGAAGAATAATAAAAAAAATGATGTACAAATATTGTACAATCCATCTGTACCCAGAGAGACTCACATCTGTAATCGCTGCCAAAGAGGATTACAACATGTGGAATAAGTCAAGGTATATTAACATTTTCTGAAGTTACTGTAATTTATGTTGACACCAAATCACTCAGATGGCTTCATGCTTTGTCAATGGAAAGACTAACACATCATTATGGTTACTACCTCACAATATGTTATATTCTAACAGCGGAACGTTCAGTTACAAAAAAATCTATGTTTGGTTGACGGTGGGCTACTCTGTACATGCCTGTTCACTCTTCACCACAGATACCCATCTACCCACTCATTGTAAATAGGATTCATCTTGCTTGCCATTGCTAGTTAGGGGGATTCATCTTGCTTGCCATTGCTAGTTAGTTGGATCCATATCTGTCATGGGCAGAGCTACAGTATCCCTTATTGAACAGCTTTGTAGATGGACAGATGGAGACTTCTCGAGTTTGAGAGTAAACTGGCGTCTTGCCTCTAAGCATTTACTAACAAACTCCAATGGCCACAGGGCATCTGGATGATCATACTCAGCATGCATGCACATAGTTAAAAATATAAATTGGAGTAGACTGGGGAGATTGAGTGGCATTCACAGATTCCGCAGAAGGCATATGAAGCAAGAGGGTATATTTGAATGCTATTGACAAATTCAGCTTTCAGATTTACTTTGGTAAACTACTTCCAAAGTACATTCTTGAAATGGTCTGTCATGGTGAATCAAAGATTTTGTATTGTTTAGATTTTTATTTTCTGACAATTTAGTAAATTTGTGGCTTTTTTTTAGGCACAACTCAAATATTTAATGTAAAGAGTGATTAGGCTACTGAAAGCAATGATTCATTTAAGGGCCGTCAGTTTAATGTGTTAACCTCTCCTATGTGTATGAAGGGAAACAAGTCTGATTGTTGTAAAACGTATTTGATATATCCTGGACTTTGCCTTGATTTGAGTCAATGCAGAGCAGTCAATGTAGATTTCCCTCTTTATCTCTGATACGAAATCAAAGAAGCACAAAGCCATACAGACGTAACAACCTATCAAATATCCGTGAATAGAAGTTAGTAATATATTGCATATAGCATATTTTCAACATAATGCTCTATACAGAAGATTCATCCAAAGTTTGACAACATTAAGGATTTTAAACTTCAAATGACTGGACTGTCGGCAGGCATATAACTGCACAGGACTGTCTGTATCAAACAGATGCAGGGCCATTTCACTAGGAAGAGCCAGGTACCTTGTTAGCGCTGGATGCTAACGAGGCATACCCAGCGGCAATGGCTGTTGTTGGCATCCCGGCACGTTTGTTCCCTACTCACAAACATAAAAACAGGAAATGCAATGGGGAGTAATGGGGAACAGATTTGACCACTCTGGAGCCAACCACTTCCTTCCACCATCTGGGACAAGAGAGAGCTGCTCTACTGGCAGGACAACCCATTGGAAAGAGATTGCAGGCAAGCTTTTCTCTACGGGAGGCAGGAAGGGTCTGGCTATAGCTAGTCAGGCATGCCTGTAACTCCACTATGTGAGTTACAGAATCATCTTTTTTCTTGAACTTACAAAAATGCAAAGGAATACTTTTCGGTTTATGTAATATTTATTAGTTATGCATACTCCCTTTACACAGAATAATATAAAAGGTAATGAGTGCAGTGTAAGAGTGCACTGTATGTGGGAGAGAAAGAAATGAGAAAGGTTGTGTGTGTGTTTGTGTGTATCTGTGTGTGCCAGGGTGTATGCGCATGTGCATGTGTGTCTGAATGAGTGAGGAGAGACAGCGAGCACAATTGAGAGTTGCCAGTCTCCCACCCGCAGCCTCCCACCCCCAGTCTCTGCACACTTTGTCTCCCATTGGGAGAATCATCACCTTATGTTTGCTCTTGGCATTCAGACGCTAATTAAAGCTGGACCATTACAAGCGAGGCACTCAGGATCAATACTGGAGCTGCACTGAAAGGCCTCCTCGTGTGGTGAAGGCGGGGGAGGGCCGCAGGGCTGAATGTCTACCCTCATTTATTGAATTTCCACTTGCTTTACAATGTGGTGCTAAGCAGAGGCACGTACGTTTTCAGCCACTGTCAGCCGACAAGCATGCACTAGCTAGCCGCCTGGACGAGGCTCCCCAAAACCACCCCAGGATCAGGTTCCTAATGAGGCCCCTGTAGAGGGAGGTAAAGGTGGACGATGACAACACATCTGCAAAGCCTAGAAGATATTTCCAGATGGATCGATAATATGCTGACTGCTCTAAGCTCCTAGGTCATTATCCATACTATTCACACCTAAACATAGTCAATGAAACCTACTCAGATTGGACTGTTTAGATTGGACTGTTTAAGGTGTCTGCTGGTCTCCCTGAGGCATGCAGGACGAGGTAGTCCAGCTGCTATCCTGTCCAATTACCATTATGGATGAGCTGTCTCATCAATTAGCCAGCATATTGTATCATATCCATGCAAACCCCCTGTTCCTGGTTACCAAATTAGCAGAGTTGAAATTGACTTTGTACTAGGGAGAGTTAGAGAGCAGCAAACATGACTAGGGAGGGTTAGAGAACAGCAAACATGAGTAAGGAGGTTTAGAGAGCAGGTAAACATGACTAGGGAAAGTTAGAGAGCATGTATACATGACTAGGGAAGGTTAGAGAGCAGGTAAACATGACTAGGGAGGGTTAAAGAGCAGGTAAACATGACTAGGGAAGGTTAAAGAGCAGGTAAACATGAATAGGGAAGGTTAGAGAGCAGGTAAACGTGACTAGGGAAGGTTAGAGAGCAGGTAAACATGACTAGGGAAGGTTAGAGAGCAGGTAAACATGACTAGGGAAGGTTAGAGAGCAGCAAACATGATTAGGGAGGGTTACAGAGCTGGTTACATGAGTAGGGAGTGTTAGAGAGCACCCAACATGACTAGGGAAGGTTAGAGAGCAGGTAAACATGACTAGGGAGGGTTAGAGAGCAGCAAACGTGACTAAGGAGGGTTAGAAAGAAGGTAAACATGACTAGGGAAGGTTAGAGAGCAGGTAAACATGACTAGGGAAGGTTAAAGAGCTGGTAAACATGACTAAGGAGGGTTAGAAAGAACGTAAACATGACTAGGGAAGGTTAGAGAGCAGGTAAACATGACTAGGGAGAGTTAGAGAGCAGGTGTACATGACTAGGGATGGTTAGAGAGCAGGTAAACATGACTAAGGAGGGTTAGAGAGCAGCAAACATGACTAGGCAAGGTTAGAGAGCAGGTAAACATGACTAAGGAAGGTTAGAGAGCAGGTAAACATGACTATGGAAGGTTAGAGAGCAGGTAAACATGACTAGGGAAGGTTAGAGAGCAGCAAACATGATTAGGGAGGGTTACAGAGCTGGTTACATGAGTAGGGAGTGTTAGAGAGCAGCCAACATGACTAGGGAGGGTTAAAGAGCCGCAAAAATGACAAGGGAGTGTTAAAGAGCAGGTAAACATGACTAGGGAGGGTTAGAGAGCGGGTTACATGAGTAGGGAGTGTTAGAGAGCAGCCAACATGACTAGGTAAGGTTAGAGAGCAGGTAAACATGACTAGGGATGGTTATAGATTAGGTAAACATGACTAGGGAGGGTTAGAGAGCAGGTTACATGACTAAGGAGGGTTAGAGAGCAGGTAAACATCACTAAATGATTACATAGGGTTAATTCATTAATCCCCCCCCCCCCCCCCAAATGTTGTTTTTACATTCCAAGGTCTTATGTTGTAGCTATTGTTTTAGACAGAGGAGGAGGAAAGGAGACAAGGCGATCGATACATGTATAGGGGGGCCTACAATGGTGCCTTTTTCCAAGGGTCAGAGGTAGTATACCCACCCAGGTCTGTAATGGCTTCCCCACACTGCTCTACCATTCATCTGGGTGTCAGGCATCAGCCGGACTCAAACAGAAAAACATACCATTAGACGTCATCTGGGGACAAGAGCCGGATGTCAAAACGCGGGGCCCGTCCCAGACATTTCCGCCGCTGCTATATATTGCCTTTTCTTCTTGAGTGTACGACAGCCACTGAATGACACATTCACCAATGCTTACTATCTGCAGGAATAATTCCTACTCTGACCCACCTGTCATGCGTTGGCAAATCATGCCACCTCCCCACCATGTATTATTTATGAGTGTTTCATGAATAGATGTCCTCTGTGCTTCTGACACCCATAAATCGCTGGGTATTTGGGGAGGGCAGAGCGTGTTGTGACGGAGAGCCCTGTTTGAGACAACCTGGAGAGGGTCAGCTCAGACAGGTTAGCGCAACAGTAACACTGACGGTGAGAGGAGGTGACATATGATAAATAGGTGTGTGAATCCCGGGAAGACGACGATAGGCTTTGTGATTTTTTTCCTTTTGTCACCTTGACAAAGAAGAGGTAGTCCCAGATGGAATCTGCAAAGTAAGCATCGTCTCACTGGAAACAGAGGATAAGAAAGCAATAAGTATGAAAGGCTAAACTTGGTTTTCTGGGTCCCAGATGTCAGAACAATACCAGCTAAGACCATCTAAACTTGATTTTCTGGGTTCCAAATGTCAGAACAATGCCATCTAAGACCACCATAACTAGGTTTTCTGGATCCCAGATGTCAGAACAATACCAGCTAATACCACCATAACTTGGTTTTCTGGGACCCAGATGTCAGAACAGTACCAGCTAATACCACCATAACTTGGTTTTCTGGGACAAAGATGTCAGAACAGTACCCGATAATATCACCTAAGAGGTGAAAATGTGAAAAGGTTTGTCTCTGGTATACAGTATATTGGTGTTACGTTTAAAGTGGGTCCTGGGTAGCTTCAAAGTGGGACTTAGGTTGAAATCAAGGATTTGTGACAAGAATATGCGATCATTGTTGATTTATTTATGTCAGCTGTACTTCCTTGTTCTGTTTCATGTGACTTCTTTGTTTCTTTCTCACCGGGTCTAGTTTCCACCAAAGGCCAAGTTGGTGCTGCTCATTCTGTCAAACTCATTCATCATTCAAGCGCTTGTCAATAAATTATATGAGTAAATTATTCATTTTAGCGCTAAGTGCAAGCAAATACTGTGTAAGCTACTGTCCGTGTTCATGTTCAAAAACAGAGCCTTTTGTTTAATTCATCTTTTCTTTAATTCATCAGCCTTATGTGTTTTGTCTCTTTTTCAGTCAAATCACAGAGGATTCCCTGACTAACTGTTCATACTCTCAGTAAAAGGCCTAAGGAATGGCATATTATGTTTTTGTGTGATAGCTGCATTCTTCTCACTTTTCCAATTTGCTTGATGGGGTGCAGCCCATGTTCTAGCTGTCCTGTGCTCTTTGGGAGGAGGAAGGCTTGTTTCATTAATGTTTCGTAGCCCTAATATCTGACACCTAATGTTTTGCGTCAGAGCGGCTGGGTGACAACGCATCATAATAAGGAGAAACTCTTTCTGTTTCCGTGTGTGCAGGGAGATTGACAGGGAGATGGGGGCGTGGCACCGGAGGCCATGATTATCCTATATGTTTGGAGACCAGAGGTTTTTATAAATGAAATCTCTTCAGGGCTGGCAAGGTCTGGGATAGGCTCATTTCATGTCAGGTTTGACAGTGGAAAATACAACTTTCTGTAATTTTCCACTGACATTTTTTTCATTGTGAACAAAGCCTTGGGTTTCCTTATCCATATATTTGTAATTCTTGACTGTGGTTCTAGCAAGTCTTTGTCACAGTAAAATGAACTTGCGCTTGAATTCCAGGATAGGTCTATTGCACATTTTGGGGAATTGACTTACTGTTAATGATCTTATCGACCCATCTTGTACAGTACATTCACACACAGGAACACAGACCACCGTAGAAAAGCAGTCACTCTCTAAACTAACTTCAACTTATACACATTCTATAGGGAATATGAGGAATTCATACTGCCTCACAAATCATGTATAAACAAAAATCAATTGACATAAATGGTGATAAAAAGCTTATTAAATCTGGTGCATTGCCAAATATGGCATGACCCTTTTGCCACCCATAGACATTTGCATTCATTATTTCTGAAGCAACTATAGATTTTATGATTTATGGCGGCTTAACGTGGAATCAACACGTAACAAACAAGTATTGTTGTTTGTTGATGCAAATGTAGTAAGTTCTGTTCTGTAGATCTATTTTCCCTCAAACATTCACATCCGAACTGCAGAGTCTTAATAGTTGAGATTACACTCAATATTGGAACCCAAACACGGGTTGACACCTGTGACTGGAGTGGTAAATGGGTGTGATCTGAACTCCAGCAAACCTTTCCCATCGGAAATCAAACACAGCCACTCTTGAGATTTGACACAGTGGCAGAGAGCGACTTGAGTGTTCAAATTCTGAGCTGTCATCAAGCATGAACAGTGAGTGAGCATGTCATCAACTTTTGAGTTTCAATAGCTTTTATCCGCCATTGGGAGTGTTTTAAAAGTGAAGGGAAACGTTGGCATATCTCTTCTGAAACTAACGAGCTGATGACAAATCTGTCATGTTATCAACTTCTATTGTGTCACCCAATCTAATTCCAACCAATCTAGTTTCACCTAATCTAAATCCACTCAATCTAGTTTCACCCAATCTGAATCCACTCAATCTAGTTTCACCCAATCTAAATCCACTCAATCTAAATCCACCCAATCTGAATCCAGAATGCAGAGGGAGACATTTTTCAAACACGTCTGAAATCCAGACCTCTCAAAAGTTGCTAATTTCTTTAGCTGCCATTGTAACTACTTTGAGTTCTTCCTCCCAGTCTAACTTCAGGATTTCCCCATATGCCTCCCTGGCAAGCCTCTTTTAAGGAAATGGACGTGGAAATGTTGCCCTTGCATTAGAGGGAAGGAAGTCCCAGAACAAGGCGAAGAAGGGAATGCTTGCCTTTTTATGAATCGTTATCCCATCCCTCCAGGGCACGGACAGGAACAACACAAGGAGCATGCTGGGGGATGCGTGCTCATGCCGTATATTATGTGCTCCAGATTGTTAAGTGTCAACCTCCTGGTGGGGAGAGTTAGAGAGGCAACAACAAAGGCATATGCAGCACCAGCGTGAGATAAACAACACAAGGGCCCTGTCAGCAAGAGCCAGGCAACTCTAACATCTGGATGGGAAGATTCACTATTCTTTATTTAATTATAAATATATATAATTAATTTGTTGTTAAACAGGCCCCCTTTACAATGCTTGCACGTTCCCCATCGCTACAGCTGGATGGTTACTGAACTATTTCCAATGGAGCGCTTGGAAGAAGGCCACCCACTGTGAGTAGAAATAGACATTCACATTTTTACTACACCAATGTGTCTAGAGAATACATGATAGACTAACTGACAGTAATGGTAAATAAATGTAATAACGGGAAAAATAAATAAATAAACAACTCCACCCGAAGTTGTTTAAGGACTAACAATGGGATGTCATCTGGCATTGGCCCATCATTGTTGGACTATTTATTAGTCAAATATCCCTCTTGCTAGACGAAAGAGCTTCATACTGAAAGGTTTTGCGTCACATTTTTGTATTAATTTACAGCACAAAATCCATGCAAGTGTCCATGCAGATGAAACAATCCACACCCATTGGGGAGTGCGACTACCAAGGATTAGTTTGGACTCATTTATGCTAATACCAGACAATATGTGAGAATGATTCATCCACTTCACCCAGCGAATACAAATAGATCCTCATAACCGATGAGTTATAGCGAGGAAAATAGCTTACAATCCTTCCTCTCCTCTCTGACATGTTCTGCAATCATAACAGACAGAGAAGAGGTAGGAAACAGTCCTCAGGGAAATAAAAAGGTTGGTGTTGGATGAAATCTGAAGAGTAGCTAATTTTACACTCTCTGTGCGACTCCCCTACCTGCCATTATCTGTGAGAGTGTGGCATTTTACACACATCCTTGCTGTCTGTATACTGTATTGTCGCAGCAAAAGAATCCTTCAGCGACAGGATTTGAACATTTAGTTCATAATGTTGCTTGATCCTTGGTAACACTATTTGATGGTCAAAATGAGGCTACATGAAAAGTGGAATGCTGCTTATATAACCGTGTGTTAGTATGGGTTTTTGTGAATTTATTTCAATCACCAAGCTCATCTGCATTTTCTGCAGTGCAGGAAAGTTCTTAGCATCAAAAGAGTTATCAAATGAGGATCCTACATCTGTAGGAAGAGCCCTGAGACTGATGTGAGAGTAGCAGAAAAACATACAGTACGGTGGAATGGTGGAGGTCGTGTTAGGAGTAAATTGGTTAAATCTATGCCTGCTGCTTTAGTTTTCTTTTGTCTTTCTCGCTTTCTGTGTGATGTATTTACACCACTGTTGTTTCTCCTATCCAGCCCCAGCTGTCGTGTGTGAACAAGAGACAGAACAAGAGAGAGACAGAGAGAGAGAGAGAGAGAGAGAAAAGAGAGAGAACGAGAGAGAGAGAGAGAGAGAGAGAGAGAGAGAGAGAGAGAGAGAGGTGTAAAAGAGAGGGAAGAGAGTGGTAGAGGAGAGAGAAAATGATGGTTTAAAAGGAGCTAAAAAGAAAACAGGAATGCAGCCTCATACTCTATATGAGGACATACCTCAGTGGTGACAATGACATTTGCATGTTTGCATTACATTGCACCAATGCATTATATCAACCTCGATTTGTTTTGCATGCAACCACCAACAGAAATGGACTTGCATCTCACCTAGTACAACATTAGTGTAGCAGTGAAATAATTTATTTAGCAGACCATTTTTAGGGGTAAAAGCCTGACTGATGGCTGTAGAAGTGGTGGTGAGACTGTGCGGAGTCAATTCTGACTTGAGGACATACCGGTATGCAGAGCGTACTGGGACCTGGCGCATTACCGAGAGAGGTGCTTAATGTTAATTCCTTCATTTATTTCAACAGCTGAGAGAGGCTCCAATCGAGAGAGCCTCCAAAGCGCCACCTTCACCTGGAGCCAACGGCGTGCTACTGATAAGACATTAACCATTTTGATCTATCCTCAGCATTAAATTGTCTCTCTCATTAGGTGAAGTATATTCACAGCAGGCCGGCCCGTGTTGCTTGCTGCCAGGCCAAGTAACCAACAGAGCCTTTCACTATCAAGCTTAGCTTGTCAATAAGAAAGAACGGCCGGGTTGCTAATCACCGCTTTTACTACCGCTATTACCGATACCATGGTCTCTACTTAAGATATTAAACATCATATAAATCAAAGGGGAAACATCCTATTATCTGGAGTAATCCTTATTTACTCTCCCGAATACAGAGGATTCTGGAACGAAAACCCGACTTTCGCTTTTTTGAGGGGGGGGGGGGACAAGAACAACACAAGAGTAAAGATTAAAGGCTTATTAGTGTATCTGTGCATCCTTGAGGCAGCAAGGATTACACAGATAATTCACATTAGCCTTAGTGAGACAGCAAGCTTCACGCACAGTATTTTATAAAGAGCCTCCCTGCTGACTGTATTTCAAAACTCTCAAATAGATTATTTTCCCTATAGCCTATTTCTGTGGCAACACTGGACAAGTAATATGGAAGAATACTTGATTGGATTTATGTAGGGCTTTTACAGATGCTCAAAGCACTTTAAATTGTAAAGGGCTAACATCCACTATAAAACTCCATTGGTTTCATCAATCCATTATTTTGGACGGGCCAAAAGAGTAATAAAGCAAGTCTTTTTTTCTGTGGTTGAATTCATAATTTACAATTCCTGATGGTATATTTTGAAATGTATTTTTGCTGTAGGTTATTAGAGATCTCATTACCCTCGCCTGTATTCCACCCATTATATCCACATTGCAGTGTGGTTTAATGTAGTGATATAACAAGTGAAACATAAAAAACAATCCTAGGTCACTTATCTATTTAGAAAAGGTCACTTCATACCTCAGCAAGTGCTGCATACAAGCCAAGTGTGTGTGGGTTGTTTATATGATCCCTCAAGCATGTGCTGAGTCTTGATCTTCCCTTTCAGGTATCGGACAGACATCTTGTCCTCAGTTGACCCAGTGGGCTTACTGCTCATGTCTCGCCTGGCTCGCGGACAAAGAGAGGGTGGAGGCTTATCGCACAGATCCGATCAGCACAGCCAAGCCGCCGGCACATCAACAGCACAATCCCTCTCCAAAAAAAAGTGGAGGCGACCATAACAAAGTGAACAACAGGACGCTTCAGAAGCCCAGGCGGTTTGCTAAGGGAACGGCAGCACTTTAATTGTTTTCAGAGGGATTTAGCCGTTAGCCGCGGATTTCTGCTAGTCCCAGTCCTTCCTTCATTACACCACATTCTCCCATCCCTGGCACTTGTTGACGTGGGCACACTGCCTTCGTCCCCCGTCCCCCACTTCCCTCTCCCATTCTCCCAATCCCCCATACGCAGTGGGCTTCCTCTCCACTTGGCACAGATGGGCGAATCTAGCAGATGTTTTATCAGTTTTTTTCTCCCGCTCTCCTCTCGCAGAATGGATTTAGGTTGGAGAGTTAATGAGGTGATTTGCATCTGTCTAAAGCTGTTTTCTGTTGATTGTTTTGAGGGAAACCAGGCAAGGGAAACTTTCGGCATGCATCCCTCTCACAAGGATTTTTATTTGTCCGTCTGTCAGGTAGTGTATCTGTTCAGTTCCCAGACTTGCTCTCTGGTTCTTATATGCAGCTATACATTACTGTGCATGATACCGTGCTTGTTTATGGTTTATTTTTGTTTTGTTTTGCTAACAAAATCTGTGTGAAGCATACAAGTATTTCTCACAATTGCGTCGGCATGCGGTAATGTATCTCACTGTAAGACGTTTGTCAACTGTCCAGGTACAGCAGACACAATAGATTGGCTGCAGAGTGTTTAGTATCTCACGTATTGCTCTCATTGCAACTGGAGCTAATCTCCATGTTTTTGCCGAAAGGGATATAGAAAACCTGGCTGACAATTTTGATGTTCTGAAATTGTAGATATATATGGGAACAGTAACACACTCATAACTGACCACTTAGGCTGCACATGAATGAACACAACTGACTTTTGTCATACTATGCTCGTGGTCCAAGTATCTTCTTCATTAACTGTAGAGAAATAGAGGGTTTAATGACAATCTGGCAAGATCCGTGTGTGTATGTGTAGATTTCAGGTTTCTGTATTTCTGTATGAAAGGGTGTGCATTCACGTTGATTACGCACCCTCTACTTTCCTTCAGGGTCCAGTCAGTCTTGTGTGTAACCCATTTTCCACTGCTGCACCTCCATGCTCAGTCATCTCGCCCAATGACAGAGGCCCTCTTCACCTGCAGCAGACACAGAGGCCCTCTTCACCTACAGCAGACATGGAGGCCCTCTTCACCTACAGCAGACACAGAGGCCCTCTTCACCTACAGCAGACACAGAGACCCTCTTCACCTACAGCAGACACGGAGGCCCTCTTCACCTACAGCAGACGCGGAGGCCCTCTTCACCTACAGCAAACACAGAGGCCCTCTTCACCTACAGCAGACGCGGAGGCCCTCTTCACCTACAGCAGACACAGAGGCCCTCTTTACCTACAGCAGACACAGAGGCCCTCTTCACCTACAGCAGACACAGAGGCCCTACAGCAGACACAGAGGCCCTCTTCACCTACAGCAGACACAGAGACCCTCTTCACCTACAGCAGACAGAGGCCCTCTTCACCTACAGCAAACACAGAGCAGCCCTCTTTACCTACAGCAGACACAGAGGCCCTCTTCACCTACAGCAGACACAGGCCCTCTTCACCTACAGCAGACACAGAGGCCCTCTTCACCTACAGCAGACACAGAGGCCCTACAGCAGACACAGAGGCCCTCTTCACCTACAGCAGACACAGAGGCCTTCTTCACCTACACAGCAGACACAGAGACCCTCTTCACCTACAGCAGACACGGAGGCCCTCTTCACCTACAGCAGACACAGACGCAGACACAGAGGCCCTCTTCACCTACAGCAGACACAGAGGCCCTCTTCACCTACAGCAACACAGAGGCCCTCTTCACCTACAGCAGACACAGACCCTCTTCACCTACAGCAGACACGGAGGCCCTCTTCACCTACAGCAGACGCGGAGGCCCTCTTCACCTACAGCAGACACAGAGGCCCTCTTTACCTACAGCAGACACAGAGGCCCTCTTCACCTACAGCAGACA
Source organism: Oncorhynchus clarkii lewisi (assembly GCF_045791955.1). NCBI lineage: Eukaryota > Metazoa > Chordata > Actinopteri > Salmoniformes > Salmonidae > Oncorhynchus > Oncorhynchus clarkii. The sequence goes on along the minus strand of NC_092160.1, from coordinate 24,593,456 downwards.
CAGAGGCCCTCTTCACCTACAGCAGACACAGAGGCCCTCTTCACCTACAGCAGACACAGAGGCCCTCTTCACCTACAGCAGACACAGAGGCCCTCTTCACCTACAGCAGACACAGAGGCCTTCTTCACCTACAGCAGACACAGAGGACTCTTCACCTACAGCAGACACAGAGGCCCTCTTCACCTACAGCAGACACAGAAGCCCTCTTCAACTACAGCAGACACAGAGGCCCTCTTCACCTACAGCAGACACAGAGGCCCTCTTCACCTACAGCAGACACAGAGGCCCTCTTCACCTACAGCAGACACAGAGGCCTTCTTCACCTACAGCAGACACAGAGGCCTCTTCACCTACAGCAGACACAGAGGCCCTCTTCACCTACAGCAGACACAGAAGCCCTCTTCAACTACAGCAGACACAGAGGCCCTCTTCACCTACAGCAGACGCAGAGACCCTCTTCACCTACTGCAGACACAGAGGCCCTCTTCACCTACAGCAGACACAGAGGCCCTCTTCACCTACAGCAGACACAGAGTCCCTCTTCACCTACAGCAGACGCGGAGGCTAACCAGGTTATACCTGAATCGGATGATCAATTTCTCAGCTAAGTTGAAATCTACAGATTGCGGGCAGAAGGGAGTGTGACAGCCTAAGGACCCTGCTGTCAGGGCAGATTGATGGAGCTCCTTATTTGGAGAGACGGAGGACCCATTTATGAAGCTGTAATTTTTCCTGTGATATCGACACTCTTTCCTGGACGCACTTAACCTCTGCCACTGGCTTCTCTCTCCATTCAGCCAGATATCCTATGCCCATAATGTCTTTATCTTCCTTTTGTGTAAATCAAATCAAATATTAAATATTGTTAGATCAGAGGGCTGGGAATTGCAAGGGACCCCACAATATGATATTATCACCATACTTAGATACTGATACAATATGTATTGCGATTATCACGATTATCACAATTCTATATGTATTTTAATTTTTTTATTTCACCTTTATTTAACCAGGTAGGCAAGTTGAGAACAAGTTCTCATTTACAATTGCGACCTGGCCAAGATTGTAATGCCCGGGGTGTAGTGGAGGAAGAAGTCAGGCGCAGGAAGCAGAGAGTTCAGGGTAGCGATACTTTTAATACACCACACCGGTGAAAACGACGCCAACACACTCAGCAAAACACACTCACACGGACAACTGTGACTTACAGTCGTGTACAATAGTACACTGAAAATAATCCCACACAACCAGCAGGCGGGCCGGCTGGTAAATAAAGCCCAACCAATTAACCTTACTAAACACAGGTGCAACTAATAAACAGACAAGGGGGAAAGAAGGATCAGTGGCAGCTAGTAGGCCGGTGACGACGACCGCCGAGCGCCACCCGAACAGGAAGGGGAGCCACCTTCGGTAGGAGTCGTGACAAAGATAAAGCAGAGCAGTTCGACACATACAACAATACAGAGTTACACATGGAGTAAAACAAACATACAGTCAATAACACAGTAGAAAAATAAGTCTATATACAATGTGAGCAAATGAGGTGAGATAAGGGAGGTAAAGGCAACAAAAAAAAGGCTATGGTGGCGAAGTAAATACAATATAGCAAGTAAAACACTGGAATGGTAGATTTGCAGTGGAAGAATGTGCAAGGTAGAGATAGAAATAATGGGGTGCAAAGGAGCAAAATAAATACATACAGAGAGTTGTATGGCATTGAAGCTCGTCTGGAGGGTTGTTAACACAGGCCAGAAGTATACAGAATGGTGTTGTCTGCATAGAGGTGGATCAGAGACTCACCAGCAGCAAGAGCGACATCATTGATGTATACAGAGAAGATAGTCAGTCCAAGAATTGAACCCTGTGGCACCCCCATAGAGACTGCCAGGGCCTGGACAACATGCGATTTGATATTCTAAACATATTTCTCATTATATGTATGCTGCAGAGGGACAAGAGAGAGCCATGAGAAAATGAGTTTTGATCAGTCAGGGAAATAAAAGTGCTGAAAATATGTTTGCTTACTATTTAAAAAGAGGATGAAGAACAAGCTATAGGAGTTTTGAGTTTTGGCTCAGGTACATCCTACTAGCGCTAGCTAACGCTACCTACTTTTTTTGACTTTTTAGAAATCAATACTTGCATTCAAATATCGATACATAGTCCAAAAATAATATTGTGATATGTAACTGTATCTATTTTTTCCTTACTATCAATATTAGATAACGCCAGGTGGCTGAAATCTTGGAAGTGTTCGAAGATGAGAGAGTGAAAGACAAGAGAGAGACTGAGAGAGATTACCTTGCATGGGTTCTCTCTGTTCTGTATCTCGGAGCTATACAAGCGAGCACATTTAGTATTCAGATTCCATGCTGGTTCAAATCAGATGTGTTATCACACACTGAGGTGCAGGAGATGGGATCTTAAATTAGACCTGAAGAGGAGAAGAGATAAGCCACCATTAGAAGCCAAACTGAAATAACAAGGGGAATGATTTTATATAACACCCCCCTTTTTACCCTCCATTTTTTTGTGGGGCTAACGTCTCAGAATTAGCAAAGCAATTCTCTCTCACTTTTTTGCAGCTATGCCTGTTGAGCCATGCTGCCAGTTTTCATCGGTTTTCATTACTCTCTTCCATTATTTCCTAATTTCCGTTCAGTTGCTCTTCGGGCACCTCTCGCATAAAGCAATCACATTGTCATTAATGGCTGCTACTGTCCTGTTCTTTGCAGAGGAGCTGCCAGTCTGAGGGTCCCATGGTTATTCAGAGATAGTGAAAGGAGCAAGAAACGGTGCCATCTGTCTGAAATGTTACCATTAGTAGTGCTCTTTTAAAGGTCCAGCCATGATTAGAGAGAATGTGGCTATCAATTCATCTTATTGGATTTTATTCAGGTGCTCTTCTTGTTTTAGGATATACCAAAGAGTTGGTCTTTGGCTCCTTGATCTTGATATATCAGGTTGATATTTCACTAAGCTTGTTATAAGTCCAATGGAGCCGTTTTTATCTTAATATCAAATCATTTATTGGTAACATTTAAATCCCTTACTGTGATTGTTTTCAGTTCAAATGTTCAAAAAGAAACAAAAATACATTATTCGCAAAAGAGCAATTTCTCAAGCAAGAATTTAGCTTGGACTGTCTGGGAATGGTCTGAGTTGGGAGGGGAAAACTGAAAACTACCTGATATTGGAGCTTTGGAACTCTTTTTCTTATTTGTCTATTAACTAATTTATCACATGTTGATGTCACCATGGAAAGGCCAAAGATCCATCCCAACAAAATGTCACAGTGTTACTCCAACATCATAGACATATATTTAAAACACAGGAAAATCTAGTTTTTGACTTCACTGGGCCATAAAATAATATTTTAACTTCTGTCAATGTTTTAGAACAAGTCTGGACTTTTTCTTAACAAATTTGGATAAGAATAACACATGTGATATAAGCTGTGTCATGTCTCTTCATGTTCTATACAGTCTCTAGATATCAGAGACGGTCGGTGATAAGGGAGAACAATTGTTTTTTTTAGGAGCATGGCCTTATTTCTATTACAGCATATTGGATGACTCTCATTCATATTCTATTCACCCAGTTCAATGAAACATCGATAGGTTTAGGCTACTACATGATGCTAATATGTTCCTTATACCCAACTTGAGGTTTTGACAATCTAGCCTCTAAATGAAAGTTTACAACGTAGGTGTACAGATGGAGAGGAACTTGAGAAATGTGACAGACAGCAGTTGTAAATGAGAGTCTCTATTGGACAAAATTCAGGTATTTTAATCCCCATTTCATTGCGTATGCTTCCTTTTCTGGATTTTGTTTTTACAGAATTGGCGGAATGATCACACGCAAACTCAGTTTATTTTCATAGCAGCCACATACAGCATGATCACTTCGATCGTTGTAGAATTCTTTCTCACATCTACGATCTTTTACCATTGCTTGTGGACTTCAGTACACAACACATCAGCTGTCTGTGACTAGGTGAAAAAACCTTTCCAAGCCAAACCTTCATATCATAACCGCTAACTTCTACACACAGCCTATGACTGCCACCATATTATAAAGTCATAGTTAACATAGATAGTAGAGTTAACGTGTTAGTAAACCCGCTACAATAATGCAGTACAGTGTACAGTCACAAAGGAGTTCAGCAGTTACACCGGCGAGCCCGCGCGGCAATAAAATCTAGCTGAAAGTGAAAGTAAAAACGAATGACTAAATATAGCTAGCTCTCTCTGCCTCTCTCTCCTGCTTCTCCTTAATTTTTAAAGAAATCCATTTGTTCAAAACTATTCAACTATTGTCTTTCTCTGTCTTTGAGTCAACTACACATTGTATGCACTGCAGTGCTAGCTAGCTATAGTTTATGCTTTCAGTACCAGATTAATTATCTGATCCTTTGTTTGTGTGGACAACATGTCAGTTCACGCTGCGTGAGTTCTGATCGGATGGAGGACTCCTAGGTTTTGTATTTAAGTCAATGTACCCAGAAGAGTACTGAAACGATCTGTCCTCCGGCTACACCATGGTGCTACCCTACAGAGTGCTGTTGAGGCTATGTAGACCTTCATTGCAAAACAGTGTATTTTAATCAATTATTTGGTGACAACAATATTTTTTGTACAGTTTTACCTAAAAAGGATACGTTTTTAAATGTTTCACTATTTAAATGTTTCTGAAATTCACTGAGGAGCATGGTCTTCCCTTCCTCTTCTGATAAGCATGGTCCTGATAAGCCTCCACTGCTAGACATAGCTCAGAGACCATCTTCCACATTAGTTTTATTGGTGTACTATATAATATTGGCATTAATCGTGAAAATTGATATGGACAGACATTCCAGAACTCTAGGAAGGTCAAATCCTCCAGATGCCACCTCCATTTCCTCAATGTTTCGGGGTGCACAACTTGGGGTGCACAAGCGAGGTCAAAACCAATCAAAGGAGTAAAATGCCAAATTAGGGGTGTAGTGTAGTATGCGGTGATTGGGTAAAGAGTGACTGTGGTCATGCGATTATCCTGCCATTCCCTGTGGGTGATTACACCTTGTGGCCTCCCCTGCCAGCTCTCAGTGCTCGTTAATAAGGCTCCAGAGGTGGAGTAATTGGCTCTTAATTATTGTCGTCGCCCCACCAACAGGCATCTAGAACAGCTGCATCCACCAAAGGAACAAAAACGCAAGAATCCAGAGGGATGACATAGCAAGAAGAGCACAGGCAAGTCATTCAAAGGGTTTTGTTCTCTAATTGCGAGCAGGGTAAACACTCCGACGCCTCATCGGGACAAATTGCTGAATCCCTGAATTATATATTTCAGAGTAACCATTTCCCTCGCTTTCTCTCCCCTTCCGAACAGCTCTCAGGCTGGGGAGGCAGCCTTGCTCATGAAAAGTTAAGAGGACAGATGGTAACAAAAACACTGCATGGCAAACAAGAAGGAAAAGCAAGGGGAAGACACCACTTTAGACCTTACCAGTTTAAAGTGCACAGCGTATGAGAGGATTTTTTTTCCCATTGTGACAGAAACTATAGGGTCATTGCAGCAACCCACACCATAGTAACGCGTATCTCTTTATTAAAACCTCCTAATAAAGAAATCCCCATCAAAATATTTAAGTTTAAGCTAGAGATATCCTTTTAGTTTTTTGCATAGGCTGCGTCTCAATCCACCACATCCACCTCTGGCAGTCTTCTGCGTCTGCAGAAGAAGGTGGCCGAGCTACAGTGGTGTAGTCTGTAGCGTCCGAACAGTTAGTCCTAAAACACTAATATGACCACTCTCCTATTTGCTCTACGACCCCAACAAGCCCCATTGGACTCATCTGAAGTCAATACCGTTGATGCGCCAACTTCTGTTTGTAGCGTCCAAACCGTTTTGGCTATAAACTAATGTGACCCGACTGTGGAAAGGGGTTCACACACGGCCATGATGGTGTTCTCCATTTCACTCTACATCCCACCACAAGTGTTACAGCACTTGTCTGAAGGTAACCGGTAGCAGGTTTTTTTATCATGGCAAATGGAGGTACAAAAAAAGGGTTAAATGTTTGTAAAAACACCAACAATATTTCCTGAGCTTTCTTATATCTCCTCGATATAGGACAGACACTTCAAAACCTTGTTCCTCTTTATTCATTTTTCACTTTCTTTTTTGACGTTTATGAATGTGTTATTCAATGCATTTCTACAGGCTATAATGGGCTATAATTTCTCAAATATTTTTTATATATTATTTTTATTACATAAAGGGATCCTAAAATTCTAAATCAAATAGCTAAATTATTCATAGTATGACCATCTTAAAACAATTCTATAAATTATTAACCTTAGGAGGCGATTTCGTGGCACTTATCACCTAGTTGTGAGTTAAAATCTATATTTCAGTGAATTTATATCAAATTCCATTCTCCCTCTAGAGCAGTGTCTCCCAAACTGGGTCCTGTGGACCCCAAGGTGTGCATGTCTTGGTTTTTGCTCTAGCACTAGACAGCAGATTCAAATAATCAAAGATTGATGATTAGATGATTATTTTAATCAGCTATGAAGTGCTAGGGAAAAAACTAAAATGTGCAGCCCTTGGGGTCCCCAGGACCGAGTTTGGGAAACACTGCTCTAGAGGATACTAAATCTGTATGAACTTAAACTCTGATTCACACAAGATTAACATTCTGCAAACCATGATTGATCACCCAATTAGAACAGAATAACATTTATTCAATACTGTCCAGGTGGCTGGTGCTGTAATAATGCAACAATATTGAACTTAAGGAGTCATGAAGATTGAAGAGTGTGTTGTGAATAGGTTTGCACATATCTGTCAACTTTACCAACATTTCCTCCTGGTAGTTTTGGGAAAGTTACCATAGTTGCACAACTCTACAGTCGTGGCCAAAAGTTTTGAGAATTACACAAATTTTCACAAAGTCTGCTGCCTTAGTTTGTATGATGGCAATTTGCATATACTCCAGAATGTTATGAAGAGTGATCAGATGAATTGCAATTAATTGCAAAGTCCCTCTTTGCCATGCAAATGAACTGAATCCACAAAAAACGTTTCCACTGCATTTCAGCCCTGTCACAAAAGGACCAGCTGACATCATGTCAGTGATTCTCTCGTTAACACAGGTGTGAGTTTTGATGAGGACAAGGCTGGAGATCACTCTGTCTTGCTGATTGAGTTTGAATAACAGACTGGAAGATTCAAAAGGAGGGTGGTGCTGGAATCATTGTTCGTCCTCTGTCAACCATGGTTACCTGCAAGGAAACATGTGCCGTCATCATTGCTTTGCACAAAAGGGGCTTCACAGGCAAGGATATTGCTGCCATTAAGACTGCACCTAAATCAACCATTTATGGGATCATCAAGAACATCAAGGAGAGTGGTTAAATTGTTGTGAAGAGGGCTTCAGGACGCCCAAGAATGTCCAGCAAGTGCCAGGACTGTCTCCTAGTTTATTCAGTTGCGGGATTGGGGCGCCACCAGTACAGAGCTTGCTCAGGAATGGCAGCAGACAGGTGTGAGTGCATCTGCACGCACAATAAGGCAAAGACTTTTGGAGGATGGCCTGGTGTCAAGAAGGGCAGCAAAGAAGCCACTTCTCTCCAGGAAAAATATTAGGGACAGACTGATATTCTGCAAAGGGTACAGGGATTGGACTGCTGAGGTCTAGAGTAAAGTCATTTTCTCTGATGAATCCCCTTTCCGATTGTTTGGGGCATCCGGAAAAAAGCTTGTCCGGAGAAGACAAGGTGAGTGCTACCATCAGTCCTGTGTCATAACAACAGTAAAGCATCCTGAGACCATTCATGTGTGGGGTTGCTTCTCAGCCAAGGGAGTGGGCTCACTCATAATTATGCCTAAGAACACAGCCATGAATGAAGAATGGTACCAACACATCCTCCGAGAGCAACTTCTCCCAACCAGTAAGAATTCCAGCTCTCACAGACCTGTTAGTTTTTCTTTAATTAAGAATCACTCCTGTTCTCCACTCATTACCTTACTGGTTGGTAGGTGATCAAATACTTATGTCATGCAATAAAATGCTAATTAATTACTTAAAAATCATACAATGTGATTTTCTGGATTTTTGTTTTAGATTCTGTCTCTCACAGTTGAGGTGTACCTATGATAAAATTACAGACCTCTACATGCTTTGTAAGTAGGAAAACCTGCAAAATCGGCAGTGTATCAAATACCTGTTCTCCCCACTGTATGTATGTATTATTATTATAAGGAGCACAGCTACCATTACCACTAATATGGTAATCAAGAAAATGTACAATACTGTAATAAATTGAGAGCAGAAATGTCACTTAATTTTCCTCCATCTACAGAACCACATGATCCATGAAGATATGCTGACCTTGTAGTTGTCCTCTACCTGACACCAACACACAGGATAAAATGGATAATGAAAAGTATAGGATACAGCAATAATGCTGATAAAAAACTAATGCATGTAGCAATTAGACAGGACGAACTTGTGGGTTAATGCAGTGTAATGGAGATGGGAGTATCGATGGAGATCCAATTCCGTACTCAGATTCTAGTGGGTGTGGGGTCAGCAGTGAAATCTCATATGGATCCTTTAGGCCAGAACCCTCACGTCTATCATGAGGGGGCCAAAAGCAGTGGCTATCTCTGCCTGACTGATGGTGTTATTATAATACCATACCATGAAACCCAAGTCTTGGGCCTCATAAATTTCTAAGCTTGGGATTTCTGTGTCATAATGTGGAACGGGAGAGAAATGTAACCAGGGGTCATTTTAGAGTTCAGAAATCTGCATTTTCAAAATGCAGACCATCAAAAAATCTGTTTTAAATAATTTCACCTTCATTTTATATTGAAAGTCAACAGTGTTTTTTTGCTTGACTAGAGTGATCAGAGGTGTGCAACTATTGATTTCCTTCACAGAAAATACACTAGTACAACATATTTGGCCAAAAATATTTTAATTTTCATCAGATGATAACATAGGTGCAGCAATATTTAGCTAGCAGCCTACAATTTTTTTTTTGTTGTTGCAAAAACTATGCATGGCCGTCATACTACAATTCTATATGTTCTACTAAGCTAACATATGGAATTATTTTAAGATGGTCGTACCATGGTAATTGAGCATTTTAGGACCCCTGTATGTATCCTTAAAAAAACATTATTTGATGAAATATTGAATTTGGCCTTTAATACTATAGCCTATAGAAACGCATTGAATAACAGATTCATACATTTCAAAAAATGTATGATAAGGAATCTGGTTTTGAAGTTTCTGTCCTATATCTAGGAGATATAAGAAAGCACAGTTTTTTTGGACACATATTTAACCCCTTTTATTGGCACAAAACTACCTCCATACTACCATTAATTTGTATGGGTTACCTTCAGATGAGTCACTTGACACTTGTGGGGGTCGTAGAGCAAAACAGAGAACCATCGTGTTCTTGAGAGTCTCATCTTTCCAAAAAGTGGTCCTCTTAGTTACTAGTCAGATGCCAGTTACCGTTCAGATGCTACAAAAGTTTTCTAGAGAAGACTGATTTTCGGGATGTCTCCTGGTCTGACAAAAACTCCTGTAGCTTGCTCACTTTCCACTGCAGCTGTGGAAGGCCAACATAGACAGATGTGGTGTATTGAGACACAACCCATGCAAAACACAGACATCTTTAGGTAAAAACTTTTAATTATCCGCCCCTTTTTTATAAACATTTTTGCGTAAAATTACACACCCAAATCTAACTGCGTGTAGCTCAGGCCCTGAAGCAAGGATATGCATATTCTTGGTACCATTTGAAAGGAAACAATTTTAAGTTTGTGGAAATGAGAAAAGAATGTAGGAGAATATAACACAATATATCTGGTAAAAGATAATACAAAGAAAAAACCAACCATTCTTTTGTATTTTTTTGTACCATCATCTTTGAAATACAAGAGAAAGGCCATAATGTATTATTCCAGCCCAGGTGCAATATAGATTTTGTATGTTCAAAGTTTTAGACATATCCAATAAACCATTGCATTTCTGTTCAAAACTGTGAATCAAGACTGCCCAAATGTGCCTAATTTGTTTATTAAACTGACGGATTTTGATAGCGATTTTTTAAAATATGTATTGACACACGTCAATAGACTCTTAAGGATTTAACCTTTCATTTTACCAGAGAAACGTATGTTACACCGAGAAAAGTACATGAAAAAGTAGCTACACTGCAGTCAGAGCGCAGTCTGCTGATAAAATGCCTGTTCATGAATTCTCATCCGAGTGGAGAAATGTGTCTGAAGCAAAAATGCTGTCAGATGCCGAGCAGAAATTATAATAGGAAGTATTTTAGATTTACAAAATGTAACAAGATATTTCTTCTGCGTTTTGTCTTCTCTTTCTGCGTGAAAAACTAACGCGGCCCCTGGTAACGGGTCTGGATCTGTATCTCTGATAAAGATGACGAGGAGAAAGGAACTCAGTTCAACCTCTGAATATTCTAGATGACCAGTAGACTCTGTCCTTTTACCTTCTTTACAATACACTGATATATTATGATATACAGCACAGTATATTGGCAGCTGAGCAAGTCAACCTATAGGTACAGTATATGTAGGCTGCTTCAGATCTCCAAGCTGTATTTGCGTAGGCCAATGCATTGGCTGGCAACACATGGCATTTTCTTGTACACTTTCACACCTTCTCGGGCGACAGTGAGTGGGATGTAATTAGGAGTCTAAAAGGGTCTTTTATATACTCAAACACCCGGTGACACAGGGTCGACCCATGATAGTCACTGCTGTTTGTTAATGAAAGCAATGCACTTTGACCCCACATATTGCATTCTTTCTGGGAGTGATTATTTGGCAATGGAGAGATGTTTTCATTTACCCTTGCACCTGTCACTGGAAAGGATAGACAGTTGGTGACAGGCAGGGTCGACCCCGGAGCTGAAATGATGCGGTCTTGGAAAGATAATTGCCAAGCCGCAGGTCATGTTTGCAAATGCATCTCAGGCCACGGTGTCAGAATCTCAATGGTGTGTCAGAATCAAAGTCTACAATAATGGGGATATGCTCTCTCTTCTCTGGCATTATGTTTTTCTCTCTCTCTCTTTCCCTCTCTCTGTGTTGTTTCTTGATATGCCCATGCAAAACGAATTCCCGCTTGATTTGACAATTCTCTCCTTATTTCACATTGCGCCAAATGATTTCAGAACACATTTCACAGATTTTCATGAGCATCGAACTGTTTCTTTTAGGCCACTGTCACTCTCAATATTTTACAATTTGAGCATTTCTCCATGAAGTGATGCTCCTTCTGCTTTTTTCCAGATGAAGTATTTGTCTCGTCCCGTCCTTAAGCATTATCCTGCACAGCTCACCATCCCATGACAGAAACGAATCCTTCACTGTGCTAAACCATATTAACGTCACAGCTTAATTAGTTGTTGTTTCTCTCTCTCACTTTCTCTCGCCATTCTGACGCTTGATGACAGGAACAGAGTCTGAGCTATCTGTCATTAACTCACAGACTCACAGCCTCACCTGAGCCATATGAATTAGATCCACTGTTTAAAGGAAACTGACATCAGTCAAATCTAAATGAGATGAACGTTGTTTGTGAGGTCCTCTCTAACATTTCATGTCTAGTCCGTTTAAGCCTTTACAAGTCCAGCCCAGTTAACACTTTACATTTCAAGCTTCTGTGGTTTTGTTCATTTACACTACAAGTCCACAATTGCATAAAAGCTGTCTAAAACCCATATCAAAAACATATACTGTACTTACAAACAACAAAATAACCATTAATATACACGCATGAGAATAATTGACTGCCCTGTTTTAATTTTCTTTGCCTATTGTCCTTAAGTTAAATTACACCAATGAATTGTTGTGAATGCACAGATGTTGTGTTGTCGATGCGACATGAGCATTCAACCAACAATTGAGACTAAAATGTCAGTGACGTATTTAAAGGGATACTGCAAGATTATAAAATGTTTTAGCGGTAGTTTTGCAAGCCGATGCTAACTAGCGTTAGCGCAATGATTGGAAGTCTACAGGTACAGCAGCAACGTATCAGAATTTCAAATGCTAATCTTGTAGTATCCCTTTAAATGTGCACAGTGAACAAAACATTAAGAACACTTTCCTAATATTTGGATGGTGGACCATTCTTGATACACACAGGAAACTGTTGAGCGTGAAAAACCAAGCAGCGATGCAGTTCTTGACACAAACCAGTGTGCCTGGCACCTACTACCATACCCTGTTCAAAGGCACTTACATATTTGTTCTTTCCCATTTACCCTCTGAATGGCACACATACACGATCCATTGACTCAATTTTCTCCTCACCTTCATCTACACTGATTGAAGTGGAATTAATAGGTGTCATCAATAAGGGATCATAGCTTTCACCTGGAATTTGATTTGATTTCAATCTCCTGGTCAGTCTATGTCATGGAAAGAGCAGGAGTTCCGAATGTTTCATACACTCAGTTTGTGTGTCTTCCAGTTTCCATCTGCGGTAGTACAGCAGTAGTAGCAATTTAGATTTGTCTCTCCATTTTCAGCTATTTCTCTTTTAGTTCCCTCTACTTTGAACGCTGATGGACTGTCAAGGCCTCTGCCTTAACTAATGGCTGCAGTGGACCATCTGTGACTGACTCAGCCATGTTCAGTTCTGCAGCACTTAGAGGGATTAAAACCATTAGCACGATTTATATCAAACATCCACCATCAGACTGGTCATCCGTAATTATTTTTTTCCTTCATTTATTCCAACTTTCCCGAGGAAGACATCCACACATAATCTAATTGAGGCTATAGCTGTGGGCCACAAATCGTTACGGCTGGAATGCATTTGAATACAGGGGGAAATCAGTTCTTCCCTATAATAAGAGGGATCGACTGTTGTCCAGAAAATATATAAAGAACTGTAGGTAGCCAGGGGCGGAGTGTTTTATTCTGGGACATGATTGGGCTGAGGGTCAGTGAACCATGGTTGTGGGGGAGGATTTTCCGACCCCCAATATTTGCTTCTAGTCTTGTGCTCTTCAATCTGTCATACCTATCGGAACAGACAGCCCAGAAGCCTGGTCTAGGGGAAGATGCATTGGACTGCAAAGGAAGGGGTATAAATGAACCGGAGATTTAGCATCAGAACTGTACGTGCTCATTAAAATTAAAACACTCATTAAAGCTAATTGCCAATTTAGGAATACGATCCATCCACCCCGTTCTCTTTGCCTGTCATTCACCAACGAATGGCCAGGAATCCACTGGCCAGCACTGGTCTCAAGCAGGGCAGCTAGCCCTGAAGAAAGGGGTCAATGGAACACTCCTTGCATAGATGGCACTATGCCAGCCACAAATCAGGGGCAGCCTTAACCAAGGAGCCCTTTCATGAAATGACCCGGGGTCCTTACCAGCTGTGGTGTACATTCATTAATTGCTTTGGGCCCTAGGCTAACTGATTGGCTCAGATCATACCCAGACAGACACAGGGAAAGCCACATGCCACCTCACCAGAGGCTGGATAGTAATAGCAGGTGAACAAGCTGCAATGGCGTGGAACCCTCAGGGTGAAAACAAAAGTGGGAGACCAGGAAACACCTGGATAACATCTTACATCAGCAATAACAGAACGGAACATAGTCTGTCCCAAAAAAGACTATAGTGGAGAAAATGAAGATGTCGTATGCTCCTCACAGGGTTAGTCAAGTAAGTAGCAGCATTGGAAAGTCAAACTTATAGAAATATAATCAAAACGGTCAAACAATACAGACTGGCAGAACCTTGGAAGACAAGTTCCATGTGGACGAACAACCATAGACTCAGGAAGAGCAAAGGTCAGAAGTCAACCCCTTGAAAACATATACACTGATACAAAAATCCACACAGCCTAAATGCATCCAACTTGCTCATTCAGATCAATAAAAAATGGTCAAGCTCTCTGCAGGCCAATTGATAATGCACAGGTTAACATTACTCGTGTTGACCACGAATAGATTTACAAGGTCAAGCGTTACATCCTACATTACTAGAGGTCAAACAGACATTCTCTGCTACATTAGATTCAGTCTCATGGGAGACTATACTGAACTATTGTTATCAGGGTACTTGTATTGATATGCTACATGGCCAAGAACACAGGTATATGCAGTATGCTACACACAGGTGTATGCAGTTGCTACACACAGGTGTATGCAGTATGCTACACACAGATGTATACGGCATGCTACACACAGGTGTATGCAGTATGCTATTTTCTAATTACATTTTTGTAATTAGAAAATATATGATATATCCCTCCTAATATTACATGTATTATTAGGGACATATCATATATTTTCTAATTACAAATATGTAACTTTTGAAACCCAGAATATACAGTATATATATTTTTCGACATGAAATCCAAAGCTTCCAGTTTCTAAATTCTCACATTCTCTAGCACTGAATCGATTGACTGTAATCCTGTGAGGAATAATTGAGGATAGAGTTGATCATTTCTTTATGAAATCAGATACACCTACAACAACCCTGTGGTGCTTATAGATTTGGGATTTTTCCTAAAAGGGTTCCAGAAACCTCATAACATTCACACGCCAATAATGTTTGTTGGCAGTTACTGGGCAAGTTATGGCTCATCCAATACACTAGTGGATTAGGGCTGAGTATGGATCATATCTCTCTATCTCTCACACACACACACACACACACACACACACACACACACACACACACACACACACACACACACACACACACACACACTGGTCTTGCTCTCACACCCCACCCCACGGCTTTGAGCGTTAATATTAACATGTGTGTTTTGGGATCTTAATTACGCTCTGCGGTATGGAGGTACACCATTTATAACAAGCACACACCACCAGTCCCCTGTATCCACTTACCTTGCTGAGATTTAGCTAAATTGGAAGATTATTCACTCAGGCGAGCAAACATGACTAGCAATAATTGCCGCTTGTGGATTGAACTTATTAGTATGATGCATCGATCGGCACAGATGGAGCTGCACAGAGCTCTGCGTGGCTGAAATCTATATCCTCTGTTTCCTGTTTGTTGTCTTTGTCAAAAGGTCAAACGAGAGAGCGAGAGAGAGAGAAAAGGAGAGGGAGAATGCCCAACTAGTGGACTAGCTTGTGCAATACCACAGATGTATGCCTCAAAGATAACCCTCTCAGTTTGTTTTGATTGCCGGCTCCGCACAGCGATACCATTCATGAGGGAGAGACGGTGCCATCATTGATCATGGGGTGAGTGGGGGGGTAGACCTATGTGCACTGTGTGGCCCTCAAATCACCTAGGCAGTTTCCACCAGTATCTGTCAGGTAAACCGATTATAACTATTCTGCCATGGTACCTCGGAGGCACCTGAGAAGGTTTAAACAGATGATGGGTTCAGAAGAAGGGGGGTCAGGACAGAAGCCATTTTGATTAAGTGTTAAGTGATGGAGGGTTTGTGACGGTACAGGAGAGATAGGTCACCTGTCATGGCCCCCTCTGTCACCCCGGAGCCGTCCCCAGCAGCGCCAGAAGGACCCCAGACAGCATGATTCATGACCCTACCTGGCAGAAGCCTCTCAAAACAATTTAAGGATAAAATATCCACATTTTTCTCCCTGCCACTTAATGCGTGACACCCCATTTTTCCCTTCCTTCTTGCTCTGCTTCTAACGACTTCCTGGCCCCTCAGTTGCTTCTGACCTGGATCGTTTTGTCAGGACAGAAATAGGCTGAAAGAGATAGTTCACCCAAATTACAAAATGACTAATTGGTTTCCTTACCGTGTGAACAGTCTATGGACAAGGTAAGACTGCAATACTTTCTTCGGTTTTATTTACCTGGCCACTGTCTCTAAATGCAAACTTTTTAGTATTTGTGCCACAAATCCAATGCAAGTCATTATCCCTCAATATTAGTATGTTTTGTGCATCCCTGAACATTTTGGAGTGTGGTATAAGCAACAGTTATTTGGCGGAGAGAGAGGCCCTAACATTTTCTCAGTCAGAACAAAGCCTTGTATCCACTTGCAATGAATAATACAGTAATTAGGTGGACATTTTGCAAATAATTTGTTCCAGTCATCCTCAGTAAAACCTGTTTCATTCTTATACCGCACCGCTAGCTTAGCACAGTCCTTTATGGAGGATTAATGAATTCCAAAGCTCACACTAATATCAATCACATGTCTTTGGCACTAGTGAACATTCATCAATCACATAGATGGGAGGAGAAAAAACAAAATAACTGCTAGTGGAAGTGGAATTCCTTCTGCTGTTCTGCTATTCTCCATCCAGCTCAACAGGCCTCCAGGACACAGAGCTGAGAAGGCTAGCGATGCATAATATCACTGTTACAGAGGCCTAAATCCATGAAAAACCATCCAAACCAAAAATTATGCTTATGAACATTTCTAAGGCAAGGCTTCGCTCGTTCCTATTCAGGTGGCGTTCCACCTTCAGGTTTATTTTCCTCTGTATTGTTCCCTGAAACAAGTGCTTGATTTGAAATCACTCACGATGCAAAAGTGCTTGAAGGTAAAATGTACATAGTTTAAACTGGTGGGATTTGATTTAAATTGTATTTGTTTGATGAAAAAGAGTAGTGTTTTTCAGCAATCAGAACATTAAATCACTTGAATTAAAGGGATAGTTCACCCGAATTACAAAATGACATTGGTTTCCTTATCCTGTAAGCAGTCTATGGACAAGGTATGACAGCAATCTCTGTATCGGTTTAGTTTACTTGGCAATGTTTCCAAAAGCTAACATTTGAGCATTTCTGGCACAAATCTACCTCAACCAAAGCATGGATTTCTGTCATACCTTGTCCAATTTGGGTGAACTATCCTTTAAACACATCGGTGAACATTTCATTGGTATGTGAGAACTTGACAACACAGATAAAGCAGGGGGTAACCAAGTATTCCAAGTGAATTATTATCATGCCATTGATTACCTCAGATGAATCATACATCAATTGTCAAGTCGAATAAAACACAATAATTTATTGTCCTCTGGAAAGGAAACTCTTCACTCATACGCCAAACCAACATTGTAATAATGTTCACACAGACCGTTGAGTGTAAAATATTAACTTTGTGGCCCAAATATAACAAATGTGAACAAATGTGGCTGTTCTGGTTACGTTACGCCTTGTCTATAACTAAAAGGCTTGGGTGAGCTAATGTCCCTGAATGGCCCTTTTCTCTGCAGGGGTTTGAATGGAGCCAAAACAGCCTTTGATGCAGGATTTGGATTAGTCCAGGTAAATCTTAAAGGCGCTGGGGGTTACCAAGTTACGGTCATGGCCAGGTGTTTATCAGCATATGTGTAACCTTCAAATAACCTTCTTTGCCAGACTAAACTACTCCCACTAGGAAACAAAAGTAATCACCCTGATTCTGAAACTTTTCCTTTATTCAACCCTTGTGTTTGACTGTCAGAATCAGATTTCCATCCAACAGATGAGGCAGAAAGAAATTCAGACATGAAAGGAGATAACAAATGTCCATGAAAAGGTTTCAGTGTTGATCAAGTGTTGATCGCTTCAGAAATTATCCTTGTTCTTCCTGCTGCGAGGCCATAGGAGGGGATTACTTTCAGAAAGCTCAAAGAACTGACATCAAAGATGGCTGAATGCCTACTACGTTGTAAAATTAAGATAGCTGAAGTCCACTGTGATGTAAAGTTAAGATGGCTAACGGACTACTATTGTGTAAGGTTAAGATGTCTGAAGGTCTACTATGATGTAAAGTTAAGATGGCTGATAGCCTATTATGGTGTAAAGTTAAGATGGCTGAAAACCTACTATGGTGTAAAGTTAAGATGGCTGATAGCCTATTATGGTGTAAAGTTAACATGGCTGATAGCCTATTATGGTGTAAAGTTA
The DNA here is from genome assembly GCF_045791955.1 of Oncorhynchus clarkii lewisi. Taxonomy (NCBI): domain Eukaryota; kingdom Metazoa; phylum Chordata; class Actinopteri; order Salmoniformes; family Salmonidae; genus Oncorhynchus; species Oncorhynchus clarkii. The sequence continues at coordinate 24,575,534 of NC_092160.1, read as the reverse complement.
ACATGGATAAAGTCTAACTATGATGTAAAGTTAAGATGGCTGAAGGCCTACTATGGTGTAAAGTTAAGATGGCTGAAGTCCTACTATGGTGTAAAGTTAAGATGGCTGAAGTCCTACTATGGTGTAAAGTTAAGATGGCTGATAGCCTATTATGGTGTAAAGTTAAGATGGCTGATAGCCTATTATGGTGTAAAGTTAACATGGCTGATAGCCTATTATGGTGTAAAGTTAAGATGGATCAAGTCTAACTATGGTGTAAAGTTAAGATGGCTGATAGCATATTATGGTGTAAAGTTAAGATGGCTAAAGGCCTACTATGGTGTAAAGTTAAGATGGCTGATAGCCTATTATGGTGTAAAGTTAAGATGGCTGATAGCCTATTATGGTGTAAAGTTAACATGGCTGATAGCCTATTATGGTGTAAAGTTAAGATGGATAAAGTCTAACTATGGTGTAAAGTTAAGATGGCTGAAGGCCTACTATGGTGTAAAGTTAAGATGGCTGAAGTCCTACTATGGTGTAAAGTTAAGATGGCTGATAGCCTATGATGGTGTAAAGTTAACATGGCTGATAGCCTATTATGGTGTAAAGTTAAGATGGATCAAGTCTAACTATGGTGTAAAGTTAAGATGGCTGATAGCATATTATGGTGTAAAGTTAAGATGGCTAAAGGCCTACTATGGTGTAAAGTTAAGATGGCTGAAAACCTACTATGGTGTAAAGTTAAGATGGCTGAAGTCCTACTATGGTGTAAAGTTAAGATGGCTGATAGCCTATTATGGTGTAAAGTTAAGATGGCTGATAGCCTATTATGGTGTAAAGTTAACATGGCTGATAGCCTATTATGGTGTAAAGTTAAGATGGATCAAGTCTAACTATGGTGTAAAGTTAAGATGGCTGATAGCATATTATGGTGTAAAGTTAAGATGGCTAAAGGCCTACTATGGTGTAAAGTTAAGATGGCTGAAAACCTACTATGGTGTAAAGTTAAGATGGCTGAAGTCCTACTATGGTGTAAAGTTAAGATGGCTGATAGCCTATTATGGTGTAAAGTTAAGATGGCTGATAGCCTATTATGGTGTAAAGTTAACATGGCTGATAGCCTATTATGGTGTAAAGTTAAGATGGATAAAGTCTAACTATGGTGTAAAGTTAAGATGGCTGAAGGCTATGATGTAAAGTTAAGATGGCTGATAGCATATTATGGTGTAAAGTTAAGATGAAGGCCTACTATGGTGTAAAGTTAAGATGGCTAGTCCTACTATGGTGTAAAGTTAAGATGGCTGATAGCCTATGATGGTGTAAAGTTAACATGGCTGATAGCCTATTATGGTGTAAAGTTAAGATGGCTGATAGCCTATTATGGTGTAAAGTTAACATGGCTAGTCTAACTATGGTGTAAAGTTAAGATGGCTGAAGGCCTACTATGGTGTAAAGTTAAGATGGCTGAAGTCCTACTATGGTGTAAAGTTAACATGGCTGATAGCCTATTATGGTGTAAAGTTAAGATGGATCAAGTCTAACTATGGTGTAAAGTTAAGATGGCTGATAGCATATTATGGTGTAAAGTTAAGATGGCTAAAGGCCTACTATGGTGTAAAGTTAAGATGGCTGAAAACCTACTATGGTGTAAAGTTAAGATGGCTGAAGTCCTACTATGGTGTAAAGTTAAGATGGCTGATAGCCTATTATGGTGTAAAGTTAAGATGGCTGATAGCCTATTATGGTGTAAAGTTAACATGGCTGATAGCCTATTATGGTGTAAAGTTAAGATGGATAAAGTCTAACTATGGTGTAAAGTTAAGATGGCTGATGGCCTACTATGGTGTTGAGTTAAGATGGCTGATAGCATATTATGGTGTAAAGTTAAGATGGCTGAAGGCCTACTATGGTGTAAAGTTAAGATGGCTGAAGGCCTACTATGGTGTAAAGTTAAGATGGCTAATTGGCTATTATAGAGTAAAGTTAAGATGGCTGAATGAATACTATGATGTAAAGTTAAGATGGCTGATAGCATATTATGGTGTAAAGTTAAGATGGCTGAAGGCCTACTATGGTGTAAAGTTAAGATGGCTGATTGGCTATTATGGAGTAAAGTTAAGATGGATGAAGGAATACTGTGATGTAAAGTTAAGATGGCTAATAGCATATTATGGTGTAAAGTTAAGATGGCTGAAGGCATACTATGGTGTAAAGTTAAGATGGCTGAAGGAATACTATGATGTTAAGTTAAGATGGCTGAAGGAATATTATGATGTAAAGTTAAGATGGCTGATAGCATATTATGGTGTAAAGTTAAGATGGATGAAGTCCTACTATGGTGTAAAGATAAGATGGATGAAGTCCTAATATGGTGTAAAGTTAAGATGGCTGAAAGCCTACTATGGTGTAAAGTTAAGATGGCTAATTGGCTATTATAGAGTAAAGTTAAGATGGCTGAAGGAATACTATGATGTAAAGTTAAGATGGCTGAAGGCCTACTATGGTGTAAAGTTAAGATGGCTGAAGGCCTACTATCATGTATAGTTAAGATGGCTGAAGGCCTACTATGGTGTAAAGTTTGTCCCCTGAGACACATACATCTTGTTGTGGTTGCTGAAGACAGAAATGTGCACAGACATGAGGTACACACATAATTTACATTAATTTAGATCAATGAGGACATATTGACATGCACAAACATACAAATACAAAACAAGCATTTCCCTACACCCACAATAACATCTGTTAAATATGTGTATGTGACCAATTAAATGTGATTTTGTTTGACACAAAACACACACACACACACAAACATACACACACAACTATTCCAGTCCCTGAAGTTAAAGTCAGTATCCACTGTCATGGTCAAGTCTCTCCCGGAGCCCAGCAGGGGGGAATCATTAGAGGAGGGACGTGTGGAGGGGTGCTCGACGGGCCCACGGAGCTCCATCCATCCTTCACCGCTCTTTGACAGGCTGAGAGGGCCAGCGCTGTGTCCCGCTCGCTCAGGAGACTGAGGTTGTCATTGAGGTTTAAGGTCGTTACTGGATCACACCACCCCTTCCCGAGTTCAGCCACTCTTCTCGATGTACACCTTCACCCCAAGATTATGGCTACTTGTTTGTTAGGGTATTTTGGTGTACGTCTCTGTGGGTAGTGGAGTGTTAATGTGGTGTGTGTAGACGTGTGTGCCTGGAAGGGCTTGTGTTTCCTTGGCCATATGGAGTGTATGGTGTACATGTATGCAGAAACCATTTTAGGAGATTCTAAGTGGTCTGACTCATAATTAGAGGATGCCAACGGAGAACTGACATTGTAAATTACAAGTAAAACATTTGAGAATGACGCTTAAGTCCATTTCACCTGACTCCAATTTTGCATTTCCAACTGAGAGGTGAACCGAAGCTTCTCGAAAGAGAACAAATCCCACATAAGTTGAAGAGTGACCAATTCTGTGGACAACTGAGGATGTCATTGAATGTACTCCAGCTTTGTACATGTACTAAGCTTTGTACTGTCCCTAACCGAGTTTACAGGCTCGAACCAGGGATCCTCTGCATCGCAAACATGCATGACCGCCCACTTGTCAAGGTACTATCCAGCTGCCCCACCAGAAAGCTAGCAATTCAGCGCCACAGGTGAAGACATTTCAAGCTGTGGAGTGAGGTTATGGTTATGATCTTAACTCTGTCACATATGTCCTGTGCAGGTACACATGATAACGCAAGTTCAAGAAAGACAGATGTAGACATCATCTCCCTGTTGTAAATGACCAGCTGGGCGGCAGGTAGCCTAGCGGTTAAGTGCATTGGGCCTGTAACCAAAAGCTTGCTGGTTTGAACCCCTGAGCTGACTAGGTGAAGCATCTGTCGAAGTGCACTTGAGCAAGGCACTTAATCCTAGTTGTTCTGCATTGTCTGCTATTTGACTGAAATGTCATGGAAAATTATTGGTCTGTGTTTGCAGTTAGAGGGATGTCAGTCTTTTCCTCTTTGTTGGACATGTTCCTGGATTTCAGTCATGCACATGTTCCTTGTAGAGAGACAGTAGAACGATGACCCGCAGAGAGCCGTTGTCACGCCCAGATCCTTTTTATTCTCTATTTTGGTTAGGTCGGCGTGTGACTAGGGGGGTGTTCCTATCTAGGTTGTATAGTTCTATGTTGGCCTGGTATGGTTCCCAATCAGAGGCAGCTGTTTATCGTTGTCTCTGATTGGGGATCATATTTAGGCAGCCATTTCCCCACTGTGTTTTGTGGGATCTTGTTTTTGTGTTGTTGCCTTTGAGCACTTCATTTACATCACGTTTTGTTGTTTCTTTATTTTGTCTTGTTCAAAGTTCCACTTCAATAAATATGTGGAACCCAGATCACACTGCGCTTTTGTCCGAGTATGCTTCCAACGACGAACGTGACAGCCGTAGGTGGCCGTTACATCACTTACGGTCAACAGTTATATATAGGGAGCACCTGTGGGGTGGTTGCGGCAGTGGCCGTCTTCCAAATTCAACATAGATTTGGAATGGCAGTCAGCCCCGTTTTCACACCCTTGAGGCAAACCAGCCAATCAGACAGTGTGCTAGGGCGCTTTCCCCCAGCGAAAATGAAAGTTAAACAAATAAGCTTTCGGCTTTATTCTAGACAGTAAGTTCCATTGCATCTTTGAACTAAATAAGTAAAAAGATTTCAGCAGACAACCCAGTCGAAAGCACTCAGTAGCATTCCTGTGTATGTGTCTTACCCAATGGGGGCCTACGTGGAGAGGAAGCAGTAAGAACACTATAGGAAAGCTCAATAACAGCTATGGAGAAGAAAGATTGGGAATAAACGATTTTCAGTATTTTGTGCACATTCTGAACGGTCTGAAATGTCATATCATTACCCACGTGTAATTACTTAATGATACTTTTGGGTAATAGGAAACTTTGGTTACTCATTATTTTTTAACTGAACCATTCAACATTAGTTTGATTTTCAATTTCAGACTGATTAGATTTTTTCATTCACTGAATTGTATTCTGCCATTACTCTAATAATGCCTAATTGCATTTTAAAGACGTGATAGATTATAAAGTCGTATAATGAGGCCTGCCACTTCATTTATGGCATAAATCTCTGTCAGCGTAATTTGTGTCCGTAATAATGCTTGTTCACAGGCTACTGAATTAATTCAAATCAATTGAACCTCTGGTATAAATCAAGCTAATATATTATTAAATTATATTGTGTCACTTTATGTGCACAAAAGAGACTTCAAGAATGCATATAACCAATGACAATCAAGACAATGGGTGTGTGTGTGTTTTGTGTGTGTTTTGCATGCATGAGCGAGAGAGAGAGCGAGAGAGAGACAAAGACATATGCTTCCCATGCCAATAAAGCCCAATGAATTAAAATAATGAGAGAGAGATAGAGAGAGAGAGAGAGAGAGAGAGAGAGAGAGAGAGAGAGAGAGAGAGCTATATGGTATGTATTTTGTAACATTTCTCCCCGACTCTTCACACATCCCCAATCCCCCACATACACAAACAAACACATTTGTATGCTCATCACTTCACGCCCATACAACTCCCTCCTGTCCCACCTCTGACACTCAGATGTGATGTGTACATCAGCCCAATGGGCGAGTGTAAATTGATATGGCTCTAATCTTGTTTCCCTTAATGGATGAGCCTTTGAAAAGTCAATAGTGTATAGTGTACTTCCTGCTAAGTGCCAAAGACCAGCCACCATTTACACCTCTGAGGTACATATTGACCCACTGTAATGTACAGGATGTAGATTTATCATAAAATAAGGCCCCAATCTCCCTGGTTAACTTGATTTGTGTAGAAGGATTGATTACAATGTAATGTCTATTTCTCTGGTTAATGTATTAATGTCCCAAGCTCTTCAAGTACTCCAGCTCCAGACAACCACTTGTGTATTGATTTATTACTTTCTCTTTCTAATTACTGGGGAGGGGTGCTTTATGAAGAGAAAAAGGAAGCCCCAGTGAATACAGCCTAGCTTGACTGAGGAGGCTATTGAGGAGGGTAATGAATGTGATTTTGACAGTGTCGTCTTTAACGCTGGCCTGCAGGTTTAGCCAACTGAAAAAGGGCAGGGACCTTTTCTCTGTCCCTCCCTTCCTGTTATCTTATGTAAGCCTTGATTGGAAAAGGGTGGTCAAAGTGTATCAGCAATGTCATGGATATCCAGAATCAGACATCCGGTCGAGGTGGAAAACATTGGGCAGTTCATCACAAATGTAAACTTTGGTCATGGATAGATTGCTACACATGCACTACATACAACATATATATATATTTATTTATGTATTTCTCTCTCTCCCCCTCTCTCTCTCTCTCTTTCTTTCTCTCTCTTTCTCTCTCCCTATCTCACTCTCTCCCTGCCTCTCTGTCTCTGTCTTTCTCTCTTTCCCTCTCTGTCGCTTTCCCTTTCTCTCGCTCTATCTCTCGCTCTCTCTCTCGCTCTCTCGCTCTCTCTCTCTCTCGCTCTCTCTGCACCATAGCAAATTCAGATATGTGTTAATTCACAGCTGAGCTGAAGCTTTGCTGTGTGCAGATGAATAGGGGAGAGCAGAAGCAGACAGTCAAGTTCAATATTGATCCTTGGTGCACTCATCTCAGAGAGCAGAGAGGGACCTTGGCTGTGACCCACTACTAGGTGACACTGTTTATACTGACATCTAGTGGCTAGACTGTCCGGATTTGAATGTGCCCTGTACACACACGCACACACACATGCACGCATGCACGCACACACAGACATAAACACATGCACACACAACCACACACACACACTTCTGTTATGAAAGTGTATACGTTTGTCATTCCTATTAGAGTTTTACACTTATCTTCATGCTTCATGTGTGTGTAATAAAAACTCATATTAGTCAAGGTTATAAAAATTCCATCAAATGAAAGGATAGCGAATAACGAAAGGATAATGAATTCTTAAAAGGATAATGAATAATTAAAAGGATAATGGATATGTAGATGATGCACATACAGCGCATTCGGAAAGTTTTCAAACCCCTTCACTATTTCCACATTTTGTTACATTACAGCCTTATTCTAAAATGTACTAAATTGTTGTTCTTTTCTCATCAATCTACGCACAGTAGCCCATAATAAAATACAAAAATGTAATATCACATTTACATAACTATTCAGACCTGATTTACTGCTTCGGGTCTCCTTGGGCATGAAGCTACAAGCTTGGCACACCTGTATTTGGGGAGTTTCTCCCATTCTTCTCTACAGATCCTCTCAAGCTCTGTCAGGTTGGATGGGGAGCATTGCTGCACAGCTATTTTCAGGTCTCTCCAGAGATGTTCGATTGGGTTCAAGTCTGGGCTCTGGCTGGGCCACTCAAGGACATTCAGAGACTTGTGCCGAAGCCACTCCTGCGTTGTCTTGGCTGTGTGCTTAGGGTTGTTGTCCTTTTGGAAGGTGAAGCTTCACCCCAGTCTAAGGTCCTGAGCTCTCCGAAGCAGATTTTCATCAAGGATCTCTCTGTACTCTGCTGTTCATATTTCCCTTGATCCCGACTAGTCTCCCAGTCTCCCAGTCCCTGCCGCTGAATAACATCCCCACAGCATGATGCTTTCACCACCGTGCTTTACGGTAGGGATGGTATTTGCCAGGTGATGAGCGGTGCCTGGTTTCCTCCAGACGTGACACTTGGCATTCAGGCCAAAGAGTTCAATATTGGTTTCATCAGACCAGAGAATCTTGTTTCTCATTGTCTGAGAGTCTTTAGGTGCCTTTTACTGAGGAGTGGCTTCCGTCTGGCCACTCTATCATAAATACTTGATTGGTGGAGTGCTGCAGAAGATGGTTGTCCTTCTATAAGGTTATCCGATCTCCACAGAGGAACTCTGAAGCTCTGTCAGAGTGATAATCAGGTTCTTGGGCACCTCCCTGACCAAGGCCCTTCTCCCCCAATTGCTCAGTTTTGCTGGGCAGCCAGCTCTAGGAAGAGTCTTGGTGATTCCGAACTTCTTCCATTTAAGTATAATGGAGGCAACTGTGTTCTTGGGGACATTCAATGCTGCAGACACTTTTCATACCTTTCCCCAGATCTGTGCGTCAACTAAATCCTGTCTTGGAGCTCTACGGACAATTCCTTCGACCTCATGGCTTGTTTTTTGCTCTGACATGCACTGTCAACTGTAAGACCTTATATAGACAGGTGTGTGTGCCCTTCCAAATCATGTCCAATCAATTTCATTTACCACAGGTGGACTCCAATCAAGTTGTTGTCACGCACTGGCCTTAGTATTTTGTGTTGTCTTTATTATTTTGGTCAGGCCAGGGTGTGACATGGGTGATTTATGTAAGACTCATAAATCACCCATGTCACACCCTGGCCTGACCAAAATAATAAAGACAACACAAAATACTAAGGCCAGTGCGTGACAACAACTTGATTGGAGTCCACCTGTGGTAAATGAAATTGATTGGACATGATTTGTCTAGGGGTTTATTAGAATAATGGGGTTGTGTGGGGTTGTGTGTAGTATAGTAGTCTAGGAAAGTCTATGGTTGCCTGGAGTGGTTCTCAATCAGAGGCAGGTGTTTATCGTTGTCTCTGATTGGGAACCATATTTAGGCAGCCATATTCTTTGAGTATTTCGTGGGTGATTGTTCCTGTCTCTGTGTTTGTTTGCACCAGATAGGGCTGTTTTGGCTTTTCACGTTTATTGTTTTTGTATACTGTTCGTATTTTCATCTTTCATTAAAGATGTTTATGAATAACCACGCTGCATTTTGGTCCTCCTCTCTTTCAACCGTAACAGTTGTAAAACCAAGGATGATCATTCGAAACAAGATGCACCTGAGCTCAAATTTGAGTCTCATATCCAATTGTCTTAATACTTTTGTAAATAAGGTATTTCTGTTTTTTATTTATAGTACTTTTGCAGAATTTCTAAAAACCTGTTTTTGCTCTGTTGTTGTGTGGTATTGTGTGTAGGTTGATGAGAAAAAATAACAACAATTTAATCCATTTCAGAATAAGTCTGTAACGTAACAAAATGTGGAGAAGGTGAAGGGGTCTGAATACTTTCGGAATGCACTGTAGGTCCTGAAAAGTATTTCCCAATTGCTGCCAGTACATTTCCAAATGTATTGAGCTGAACATACACAGTGTTAGTAAGATATAATTCATGTTTGCATCAACATACAGTAATGTGCATCTCTTACACACTTAACAGAATGCACATACATATATATACTGCATGTATCTCTTATATAGCATACTGAACTACATCTACAATCTTCAAAACAGTAGCATCATACCAACATGCAGCATCTTTGTGTGCAGAGAGCATTCAGCATTCTGCTCACACCAGCATCACACTAACTAGGACACAATTAGCCTGTTGGCTTGAACTCATGGTTCAATGTAAAACCCTTTTCCACAGACCTGCTCATGTGAACATGTGGGGCTAGTGGGGCTAGAGTGAAAAGTGGCACATGCTGTCTTCTAAGCATGTCATCATGCACAAAGCCACTAAGCCTATCCCCCCCCCCCCCCACACACACACACACACACACGTTTACACCTATATGGACACACACACGTGCACACACACACACACACACACACACACACATACACACACACACATTTACACATACATGGACACACACACAAACACACACATATTTACACATTCATGGACCAAAACACACACAGTCCCCACCCTTCCACTGGCCTCTCTCAGCCACCCATCCCACCGTACAAACCACTCCTTCAGCGGAAGCCGATTATCCGCGCCCACTCTGTCTCACGTTGGGAGATTGGTAGGGATTTGTAGGGAAGCGGCATGGAGAGCAAAGGCAGGAGGCTGTGGAAGAACAGAGAAAAACAGAAGGTTGGCAAACGGCGATCGGCGGGACCCTGACAGCTGGTGACGAGGGGCTCCCCTGCTTTTCACCCGTCCTCGGATCGGCTCACCTGTATGATCCTGCAGCCCATTGTCCTTGCTCCGACACCGGCTAACTCTGGCTCTCTCCGGCGCTCTGCTCTCCTTGGCAGCTCCAAGGCTCCTTGTGGATTAATAGCAGGCGGATTGCGGGGCATCTGCTGCGTGCGCTGCACCAACTGCTCGGCGTGACATGATTAAACGTCCCCCCGACGGCCCCGGCACATGTGGAGTCTGCCTGTCTGCCTGCTCAGAGCACACTGCCTTGTGTTAGCGTGAAGAGGGCTTGGTTCCATCCTCTTACAGAACATGTTTAAACTTCTCCAGCAGGGAGTTTGTAGTGTGGTCCCCATCTTGGCATTTGGTCAGTGTAGATGTCCTTCTTTGAGATGTGTTCCGTTGGTATTCAGGTTGGTCAGTTTTTATTCCAAACATGAGATTTTACATGAGATTTTTCAAAACATGGACCCCTTCATAATGTCCATCTATATCTCAAACCATGGTCCTCTTCATAATATCCTTTACAGTATATTTTAAAACATGGTCCCCTATAGTAATTAAAGCTATATTAGACTTTTGCCATTCTGGTTGCTCATTAGATCTTGGTAAAACAATTATAATTGCTTCCATTGCATATTGTTCCATTGTGAAGCCATTTTTCTTCCTTGGGCAAGCGTCAGTAGAATGGAGCTGTAGAACATTGAAAAGTCCTGAGACTCCATTAGTGCTGTCCATCTTGACGCCTGCTCTTTTCAGTCAGTGTCTTTGAGGAACACTGTAAGCTAGCCTTACCCTGACAATGTAATGCTAATTGTTTTTTCTTATCTCTCCTGACTATTATTATGTTAATTGAGAGTCAATATCTTCTCTCATTTCTTTTCCGCAAATCACCCTCTTGAGAACATCAATGATTTGAACAACAATATTTTTTTTGCAGGGGGTAAAGTGAAACGAGATCATATATTAGCCCCTGGTGTTGAGTTGAAAATTGCCATTTGGATTAGAAAACAACACATTTTGTTGAGAGCTTTGGAAAAGTTCAGTGCAGAGAGAGAAAGGCGTTTACTTTTTATGGTTTGCCCTTGTCTGAGTCTAACTTTCTGTTGTCTCTGAACACCACCACTTAGGACGGCTGCCATAACAAGGTCGCAGCCCCCAGCCCAGCTGCCATTAAAACCCTCAAGCAGAAACACTATGCACCTTGTGTGTGGTGTCTTCAGGCATGTGTGATTTGAATTTGTTCAACTATGAACTTTGAGAAGAGTCGAAACTAACTCATTTTAAATAAGACACTATTTCCTTTGTTTTACCCTAGAGCAGGGAGAATGGAGAATGAAATCTATAGACATGAAATGTTGATTAGTTGGACAGTGACCAGGTTAAAATGTGCGTATTCCGGATAGTAGCTTATAGTAGCTCATATCCCACTTAAGGTCTTATTGGGAATAAGCTGTTCATATGCACCTTTGATATCCCGCTCATGAGTATCCCTGTTACCATGACTAAATAGAATATTCCTTATTTAAGTATATGGGTTAAATGGAATAGTAACTAACTATTCTATAACAACTCACATGTAACATAATATTAACTCCTGCAGAATAATGCATTTCTTGCAGTGAAATTACACAACAAATGTTAATTTTGTCTCGGGAACAGGAGTGGAGAAATATGATTTCATTCTTTCAGCATTTCTTGAGAAAATGTCAATGCGTGTGTAATGTGTTATCTTTGGCACTGTTATGCAAGCAGACAGTATTTCAACCACATAAAATACACAGCCAAGAGGAACTGAAATGAAGTTTTATTGGAAACGTGTTTGTCGCTTTCTCAGCGTTTCATTTCCTTAAAACTGGTCAAACTGATTACATTTGGACATTTTGCACAGGACCAATCTTTCCACTGTTTTGGAGTTATTGCGTAGCCAGGAGTAAATTATAGTAAATTAATTACAGTAGGCTAAATTATTATGGAAATATTATGGTGGATCGAACTGAGCAGGTAGCCTACCTTTTGAAATGATTTGTTTGACAATCAGATGAAAACATCATCACAGAACACCCATGATATGAGAAACGCAGACCGCAAAAGCAGTAAATGGGATAAGATGTTTACATGCCGCAGTATCCCTTCTTAGATCAAAATATCCCAGGCATCTTATTCATGTTTCACATAACCGGGATACAAGCTTTTTAGGGTTAGTGTAAATGGGATATGATGTTAATATGCATCAACTCAAGAGCAGAATACTTGAGTATCCCGAATAATAATGGGATATTGGTGTGCATGTAAATGTGCTCATTGTCTTTCTGTTAGTTACTTCCCCCTTTCTCTTCCTTGTCTGTGTACGTCCATCTTGTCTCCCAACTTGCCTTCCTGTCAATCCATAAGAACAGGTAGCTACACTGGATGGAAGACTTGAATAATTAGTCAATATGTGTGTAAAAAGGTGCATGACTAGGCATCTCCCTATTGAAGCAGGGTCTCCACACCCGGAGTATGGGAGCACAGCACCCCCTAGAGAGCAAATAGAGAGGCCCTGGCCTCCCGCCTCTTCAGGGGCAGAGGGAGAGGAGGAATGAATATTTCACTAGGTTTAAGTTCAGTTAAAGGATTCATTCTAATTGGGCCTAAGTGCTCTAAGTAGATATGCTCAGCTGCAAGCTTTTTTTTCTAAACTGACACATTTCATAAACTTGATGTTTTCTAAACTTGGCTCTCCTTTTTTATTTTTTGCTCCCGGTGTGAAGTGAACTTGCTTAATCTACTCACATTGCAGTGTGAGCTTTAAAGAGACTAATTTGACTTGGCCTCCTGCAAAGTCTTGCAGTGCTGTAAAACACAGCAACGAGCAATTGAGATGAGTACTGAAGCAAAGGAGAACTTCTGTTTTGTATCCTGAGTAATAAAACTGAGTGCATCTATGACATTTTGAATACATAAATAGGCATTAGGGATGACCTGTGTGCTACGTGAAATGGCAGTTGAGACTTTATTCAAAAACGGTCGATGTGAGTCAAGCTGGGAGAGCATCCACATACAATCTGATAAGAAGGGGCTAGCTCATTGACATATACAATGCATCCTCACTCAGAATCACACACCATGTCACTCAGAAACACACACCATGTCATAGAACACGCACAACCATGTCATACAACACACACAACCATATAAACACACACTATGTCACATATTACACACACACACACACACACATTAATTAAGACAAACGCTAACTGTCGCAAAAAAAGTTCAGAAACACACAAGGGCTCTTCTTTCTCGCTCTAAAACACCCCCACACATAATCACAGGAGGCTCCTGTAGTCTTGAGAGGAGAGAGAGAGGAGAGAGATTTCCGTAGCTCTGCTGTGGAGGTGCGTAGTCTCTCCGTAGTGGTCTTCGCTCGTTTGATTCCCCCATTCCAGCGTCTCTGCGCTGGTTTCTCTCTTTTTCCCTCCCGACAGTTCAGAGAAGTAATGGACGACAGGAAGACAGGCGCAGTGCTTTGTTGCCATGGCAATGGCAAAGAAACTAATAACCTGGCAGAAGGGAGATAAGGCGGGTGTGCGGAGGAGAGGGACGCCTGAGGAGAGGGACGTCTGTACAGGGGATGAAAATAGTTGTACACGAACAATCACTTGTTACCAGAATGAAAAGCTTCTTGAAAGACATTGGCTGCCCATCGGCGGTGGCGTGCTGAACAAGGCACCACCGAGCCACAGGCCTTAACTCACCTGCGGGGCAACACACTCGAAAGATCAAGATGGAGTAAAGCCGCAACTAAATCCAAAACAGGAAGAAGAAACACTTTATGAAAGCTCATGCATAATACAGTGAAAACATTTCGAATGTACCGTCAAACCACTATGCAATTTGCTAAAGGAATAATTAAGCAATAAGGCACGGGGGGGGGGGTGTGGTATATGGCTAATATACCATGGCTAAGGGCTGTTCTTTAGCCTGACGCAATGCAGAGTGCCTGGATATAGCCCTTAGCCGTGGTATATTGGCAATATACCACAAACCCTGAGGTGCCTTATTGCTATAATAAACTGTTTACCAAAATAATTAGAGCAGTAAAAACAACCTCGAACCACCCAGTTTATAATTTCCGTTTGTAAACACTTCAGAAGCAATTGGCATGACTATTAAAACAAGTGCGCCTATTCCTTTCTTTTGAGTTTTGGTTGCACTTCATCTAACTGGTTGAGCGCCTTCTAACTAGTTACTACTCTCCAACACTCAAGAAGCTGCTGAAAGTCTCAGACCGAATGTCGTGACCATCTGAACTCGAGTGTTTAGTTTCATATAGAATGACCGTGTGAATGATCCCAAAGAGGCATGCCTCACAGACCCTCCAACAAGACATGTCTGAGCACACCTACAAGACTACGGAAACTATTTTCCGCTCGTCCGCTTACCGGTAATAGAGCACCAAGAAATTCACCGGAAAGGAAGATGGCATCAATCTAAAGCCATAGAGACGAAAAGTAATACTGGGTCTCCCAGATATGGAACTGAGATTTTTAGCTGGAGTCCATTTGGTGCTGTGCAGGAGGGTGGAAGTGACTGGAGTGGCTGTCTGGCCATAAATGTCAAGACCTGTAATTGTTCAATCTGTGGAGCGGTTATCGCTGAGAGTGGCGTCTGTTTTGGGGGGTGAATGTGAGAATAATCCACTGCCACTCAGAACAATGTGCGGCCTCAGCCAGTGGTGATGGAGTCAATATCCAGTCCTCTGAGCTCATAAGCTCCCAAACACCAGGACGCGATGCACTCAAGTGTAGTGGAAATCTCCCAGGGCCAACAGGGCAAGGCACCGCACACACACACACACACACACACACACACACACACACACACACACACACACACACACACACACACACACACACACTAAACACCACAACTTATATGAGCTGTATATTCAAATGTTTTAACCTAAATTGAGACTGAATACTACTTTGACAAAACTTCAATAAATCTGTCATTTTTTATGGTAGGCGTTGTTACAAGGAGACATTAAGCAATTTGATAGTTGAGGGTGCAACCAGAGTTGAGCAAGATTGAATATTATGCAAATAACTGGTGAAGTCGTGACTTTGATACTGTGTTACATATAGATATAATTTGAGCCAGTTTACCACAGCAGGAAAATCCTCCTGCAGCTACAGGAAATATGAATTATTATGTGGATTATAATTAATTAACATTTTATAGATGTTGATGCATATTTTGTAAGGGAAAATTAAGACTAACATTTCAAAAGTGGAAATTTGAAACATCAGAAGCCTTTTTTAAACCTCAAATACAACACGTTTCTAATTTTCTGCATTTCAGGAATATTTTCCTGCAACAGGGTGATTAAATTAAGATCCTACATCTGTAGGCTACCAGACAATGTGCCTGCTGTATGATGCCCTGGTATTCGGTTTGTATTCAAGCCTACAGTTAGGCTTGAATATTGCAAACTCAAGTGATTTGATCTTGAAACAAGTTGCATATTCATCATACTATTACTAAATATTATAGTGTTAATCTCCGCTCAACTATATAACAACTGGATATGTCATGTCAGTGAACGATCAGAAAAATGAGTTTCAACAGATGTTTGCAGTATGACTACAGGAAAATTCTCAGACGGAATACTTAATCATTCATATCCGGGACTCTAAAAGAGCATTTAATGGAAAGGATTAATCACTGTTTCATCTTAAATAATGCAACATCTGATATTGATGATAGAGTGTCCGTCCTTGTTTCTTTCTAAGGGGTCTGGCAAATCCCTGACATGTTTAAAGCATTCTGTAATGAGGCAAAATAAGTGAATTTATCCCTGTGATGTGTCTCTGAGCCAAGCTGATGAAAAGATTTCCTCCCTTTGCATTTGAGGCGACACAGACAAGAGAAAGAGAGAGAAAAATGGGAGCTTTCAGAACGGCTATTTGCTCACCATATCAAACAGCTCCAGACAGGTTTTTCTTTTTGGTATAATTTAACCCACATCTGAAATGAGTTTGGTACTTACGCATGTAACTATCCAAATTCAATTTTCTCTGAATACTCTAATGTAGTGCATATACACCAAACTGTATTTGCATACATGAGAAAAGAAAAGGCTTGAATAGAGAACTCCAGTTGGGCTTATTACCCTCATGCCAAGACTCTGCCGGGTAGCAATTAATCATAGTTTTGCTTTGGGTTAGAATACTGATTTCCATCTCTCGCACAGGAAATGTAATATCTTTAGATCCTAAAATTCCTCCTGAAGTCGGCATTGGTCTCATGCTTTCTCCTACCTGAACTCAGCAACCCACTGTGCTGAATATTATGAAATGCTCCAGTCAAGGCAATGACGTCCTTCTGAAACCTTTTTGTACCTTGACTTGGACACCTGGAGCGAGGCTACCCATGGTCTGTCTTGTCTGTTCATTTGGTGCCTGTTAATACCAGACAAAAACTAGACAGTAGGTGTACAATTGCAGTTGTCCTCACCAACTGTGGTTCCAGTGTATGGGTGTGATTGTGAGTGAACGGTAGTAGGGTGTGTGTGTGTGTGTGTGACTTCTGTGTGTTTGGTGATTACTGCAGCATCAAGGCAGCCATTCCCAGCTACTACTTTTAATTAAGTGATTTAATTTCCAGTGTGATAAGTGTCGGTTTTTAAATGGAAACCTTGAGAATATCTCAACATGTACAAATGAACTTCCCCCGCGCTATCTAATGTGTTCACATTAGGATGTTATTAAAATTCTAGTTGTGGGTAATATATGCTTTTCACACATTAGCAAGATGTCAGTCACTAACTGTATTCTCCTACATTAGGATTGAGTGTTTGCTCTCCTCGCTGTCCCTCTATGGTAATATTCAGAAAATACTAATCTGAGTAATGTATAAGCACATTCACTAATGTAAATGGAACTTTGAAAGAGATGAATATCATCATCGTCACTTTTAATTAAAATTGAAGAAAACTATCAGCAAATTTGTTTTTAAACTTTCCAATAGTGGATGTTAACACCCACCATTGAAACACACTTGTATTGTTAGTCAAGCATCTGTTAGACCCAAAAAGCAGACCATATTGATTGACCAGTTTCTTTCTGTCATTTGCATTTAACCCAGCCCTAAAGAATCTATATAATTTTTTTAACATATTTACATAATCAAGTATTCCGACCCTTTGCTGTGAGACTCAAAATTGTGCTCAGGTGCATCCTGTTTCCATTGATCATCCTTGAAAAGTTCCTACAACTTGATTGGGGTCCACTTGTGGTAAATTCAATTGATTGGACATGATTTGGAAAGGCACACACCTATCTATATAAGGTCCCACAGTTGACAGTGCATGTCAGAGCAAAAACCAAGCCACCTGATGGAAGGAATTGTCTGTACAGCTTCGAGACAGGATTGGGTCGAGGAACAGATCTGGGGAAAGGTATCAAAACATTTCTGCAGCATTGAAGATTCCCAAGAACACAGTGGACTCCATCATTCTTAAATGGTTATCAAAACTCCTGTTTTCACTTTGATTCTAGGTCTCTGCAGGGGAAATACTCAGAGCATCATTTTGACTTTTCATACAAATTTAAACGACTGACCAAAAGTAGCTTGTCATAGAGCACTGTGCATTGAATTAGTGTCCTCTTGCAGGGAATGTGTCCACTTTGCATGGAATGAGTGTCCACTTTGAATGGAATGAGAGTCCACGGTGAATGGAATGAGTTTCCACGGTGCATGGAATGAGTGTCCACAGTGCATGGAATGAGTGTCCACGGTGCATGAAATTAGTATCCACGGTGCATGGAATTGAGTGTCCACGGTGCATGGAATTGAGTGTCCCCTTTGCATGGAATGAGTGTCCACTTTGCATGGAATAAGTGTCCGACTAACTCTTTTTTTGGGTAATTGGCAATGTCATGGGTAGCCTTGGCCTCTGTTACTGGTGTCGAGTGCAGGCTAGCTCTTGAGATTAAATGTGTAACATTGATTGCGTCACAGTGAAGATGTCTTAGGTAAAACCACATTATTTTTGTCCTGTGTGTGATTAGTGTTAAAAAACAGATGGCGAGTTCATTTGTGGTACATCCATGTTGCCATGGAGACCACTCTAAAGTACATGCATTAGTAGGATTTAGAACAAAACTCTGTGTTTAGATGTAAAGCAGGAAAGGTGGAGAACACCTAAGTAAATACCTAGTCATTTCTTTGTTCCACAAAAAATGTTCAGAGAAAATTCACTATAGAAGCTTGTAGAGATTTAGAAAAGTGTATATTTAGAACTTCTTAGAGCTAGGCCTCTTTATTTTCTCAATTTCTGCCTGAATGACATGCCCAAAGTAAACTTCTTGTTACTCAGGCCCTGAAGCCAGGATATGCATAGAATTGGTACCATTGGAAAGAAAACACTTTTTGAAGTTTCTAGAAATGTTGAAATAATGTAGGAGAATATAACACAAAGATAGGGTAGGAGAAAATCCAAAGAAAAACCAACTGGAATTATTTTTTTTGAGAGACCATCCTCTTACAATGGCAAGTATGAGGTCATACTGGATGCAGTTCCTATGGCTTCCACAGGGTGTCAGCAGTCCATGGTCAAGGTTTCAGGCTTGTAACTTCAAAAACGAATAAGAAATAAGAGTTTTAGTAGAAGGACACAGTCTTGGAAATTCATATTTGCGCGCACTGTGAAGACAGGAAGCACCTGCTACAATCGGTTTCTTATTGAACATACTTCTTTCTGTAAGAAATGTTATAGTTTGATCACATTTTAGGGTATCTGAGGAGTAAATTATTTTGACTTGTTGAATCAAAATTTAGGGGTAGATTTTCAGATTCCTTTCTTGGCATGTTGAACGAGTGGATTACTCATGTAAAGAAGGATTTTATCTAACAAAACAACACTATATGTTATAACTGGGACCCTTTGGATGACAAATCAAAGGAAGATTTTCAAAAAGCAAGTGAATATTTAATTGCTAATTGTGAATTTATGAAACCTGTGCCGGTAGAAAAATATTTTGATGTGGGGCGCTGTAACGAACGTGTTCTTTGTCTGATGAGGAGTAAGAACCAAAATGCAGCGTTGTAAGTGTCCATGATCATTTATTATATCAGAACACGAAAAATACAAAATAACAAATTGAGGGAAAGAAATAAAATCGAAACAGTTCTGTATGGTGAAAACACAGACACAGAAAACAACTACCCACAAACACCAGGTGAGAACATGCTACCTAAGTATGGTTCTCAATCAGAGACAACGATTGACAGCTGCCTCTGATTGGGAACCATACCAGGCCAAACACATAGAACTATAACACACAGAAAAAACATAGAATGCCCACCCCAACTCACGCCCTGACCAAACTAAAATAGAGACATAATAACAGAACTAAGGTCAGGAAGTGACAGGCGCCATTCTCAAACAATCGCATGGCATGGTTTTGCTATAATAGCTACTGTAAATCAGGCAGTGCAGTTAGATTAACAAGAATTGAAGCTTTCACCCAATATAAGACCTAAATATATGTACCTAAATGTTTCATATCCATAATTTCTATGATTATTTATTTGAATTGCGGGACGCCTAGCCCTAAAAGGTAAACCCAATGACGTATACTTACCTATTCTCAACCTCCACATCCATGTGAGGCAAGGGACCATTATTCAAAGATGCATAAGGGGTTTACCATCAAATCTTGCATATTAGAAAGGAGTTGTGCCCCCCTTGTTTTAATAACTTCTTATTGCTTGGGGGCTGTTTATCTAAAGTTCCATGTATAACACTTGTATTTTCATCAACATTTATGATGAGCATTTCTATAAATTGATGTGGCTCTCTGCAAAATCACCAGATGTTTTTGGCACTACTGAACATAACGCGCCAATTTATACTGAGATTTTTTTTTATAGAAATATGAACTTTATCGAACAAAACATACATGTATTGTGTAACATGAAGTCCTATGAGTGTCATCTGATGAAGATCATCAAAGGTTAGTGATTAATTTATCTATATTTCTGCTTTTTGTTACTCCTCTGTTTGGCTGGAAAAATTGCTGTTTTTCTGTGAATAGGCACTCACTTAACATAATCGTTTGTGGTGCTTTCGCTGTAAAGCCTATTTGAAATCGGACACTGTGGTGGGATTAACAATAATGTATCTTTAAAATGGTGTGAAATACTTGTATGTTTGAGGAATTTTAATTTTGAGATTTCTGTTGTTTGAATTTGGCGCCCTGCACTTTCACTGGCTCGGGCGTGGGCAAGTCCAGGCAAAAGTTCAGATGAAAAGTCATATTACAGTTTGTAGAAACATTTCAAACAAAGTATATAATCAATCTTTAGTATGTTTTTATCATAAATCTTCAATAATGTTTCAACCAGAGAATTCCTTTATCTGTAGAAATGCAATGGAACGCAGCTAACTCTCAAGCGAGGGTGCGAGACTGAGCTCTTTGCACTCTGCCAGATACCTGACTCAATCAGCTCTCATTCCCCCCTCCTTCACAGTAGAAGCCTCAAACAAGGTTATAAAGATTGTTGACATCTAGTGGAAGCATTAGGAAGTGCAATATGATCAATATCCCACTGTGTATTCGATAGGCCAAGAGTTGAAAAACTACAAACCTCTTATTTCCCACTTCCTGGTTGGATATTTTCTCAGGTTTTTGCCTGCCATATGAATTCTGTTATACTCACAGACATTATTCAAACAGTTTTAGAAATGTCAGAGTGTTTTCTATCCAGATACTAATAATAATATGCATATCTTAGCTTCTGGGCCTGAGTAGCAGGCAGTTTACTCTGGGCACTTTATTCATCCAAGCTACTAAATACTGCACCCCAGTCCCAAAGAAGTTATATTTCAAAATCAAGTAGCAAAATTGTCCTTGGAATGAGCTTCAAACATTTCAATGAAGCTGAGTAGAACACCCTCCCCCGGCCTAGACGGGACTTAGACTGTTTAGTGCAAAACATAAGTGGTTAAAACATCTTGAGGCACCCATCCCGTTTCCGGGATCATTTTCGTTAACATCCACTGAATTGCAGAGCGCCAAATTCAAATTAAATTACTAAAAATATTTAATTTTCATGAAATCACAAGTGCAATATAGCAAAACACAGCTTAGCTTGTTGTTAACTTTTTATGGCTGCAGGGGCAGTATTGAGTAGCTTGGATGAAAAGGTGCCATTGTAAACGGCCAGCTCCTCAATCTCAGTTGCTAATATATGCATATTATTATTACTATTGGATAGAAAACACTCTGACGTTTCTAAAACTGTTTGTATCTGTGAGTATAACAGAACTCATATTGCAAGCAAAAACTTGAGAAATTCCACTTCCTGTTTGTATTTTTTCTGGGGGTGGAAGATTTTCAACCAAGCTCTCATTGAAATTACAGTGAGATATGGATGAGTTTTCACTTCATACGCCTTCCACTAGATGTCAACAGTCAATAGAACTTTGTCTGATGACTCTAATGTGAAGGGGGGTCGAATGAGACAGGAAATAGTCACCACTGCCACGAGTTGACCATGCTTTCATTCTAAAGATTCTTTCAGTACATCGTTTGGCATGTTTCTACTGACTGTTACGGGAACTTTTGGACATTTCGTCACATTATAGTGTTTGTTGTTTATAGAATTGTTTACCAAACGCGCTAACCAAAGTAGCTAATTGGACATAAATAATGGACATTTTCGAACAAATCAAGCATTTATTGTGGACCTGGGATTACTAGGACTGCAAGTTCATCAAAGGTAAGGAAACATTTATCACGTATTTTCTGGTTTCTGTTGACTCTAACATGGTGGCTAAATTGGCTACTGTTCTGAGCTCTGTCTCAGATTATTGCATGGGTTGCTTTTTCCGTAAACTTTTTTTGAAATCTGACACAGCGGTTGCATTAAGGAGAGGTATATCTATAATTCCATGTGTATAACTTGTATTATCATCTACATTTTTGTTGAAACGATGTGGCTATGCAAAATCACTTGATGTTTTTGGAATTAGTGAATCTAATATGCCAATGTAAACTCAGATTTGTTCATATAAATATGAACTTTATCAAACAAAACATGCATGTATTGTGTAACATGAAGTCCTATGAGTGTCATCTGATGAAGATAATTCGCTTTTCGGCGAAAGCATACCAAACGTTTATATAAGGACATCTCTCTCAGTAGACAAAATATTACAAACAGCAAGCAGCCAAGTAGATTGGTCACGAAAGTCAGAAAAGCAATAAAATGAATCGCTTGCCATTGATGATCTTTGGATGTTAGCACTCACAAGACTCCCAGTTATACAATAAATGTTCCTTTTGTTCCATAAAGATAATTATATCCAAAATACCTCCATTTGGTTGGCGCGTTATGTTCAGAAATCCACAGGCTCGAGTGGTCAAGACCCGGCAGACAAAAATTCCAAATAGTATCCGTAAAGTTCATAGAAACGTGTCAAACGTTTTTTATAATCAATCGTCAGGTTGTTTTTACAATATTTAATCGATAGTATTTCAATGGGGACTGTAGCTTCTTCAATAGGAGAGAGAGAAAATGTCTGTTCCAAGCTGTTGCGCATGCAAAACACTGCTGGCACCCAGCCATCCACTGACGTGATGTGATCTTTCTCGCTCATTTTTCTAAACAAAAGTCTGAAACTATGCCTAAAGACTGTTCACACCATGGGGAAGCCATAGGGAAAGGAATATGGTTTATATCCCTTTAAATGGAGCGAATGCAGGCTATGGAACAGAGAGCTTTCAGGAAAAACAGCACTTCCGGGTTGGATTTTCCTCAGGTTTTCGCCTGCAATATCAGTTCTATTATACTCACAGTCAATATTTTGACAGTTTTGGAAACTTTAGAGTGTTTTCTATCCTAATCTGACAATTATATGCATATTCTAGATTCTGGCCTGAGAAATGGGTACGTTTTTCATCCAAACATCAAAATACTGCCCCCTACACTAAACAGGTTAAATACAAGTAAAAGTATGGCCAAACATACATTTTCATCCCCGACACAGAAAGGCTGAAGCTCATGTAACTCAAACTTTGTTGGCATTGACTGAACTACATTTTACTTAAATATTTGATTGAATGTAGAAATCCCAACTATATGTTAGATGCAAAGGTGTATCAATAACATTGACAAACAACTTAAACTGTCAAACTTTCATCAACATTTCAACACATTTGGGCATTGAGTGTAGCAGTCATGCAACCGCCAAAACACAATGCAACATTTTGCTTCTTAATTGAGCTTATCATACTTGATAATTGAGGCTCATTACCTAGCCATTTATCTGCCTCCGATCTTCTGTAACGGGATAAGAATCAATCAATGGCCATTCGTCTCCCCAGCCCCATCCTCCAGATGGAGAATTAGGAGAGCTGAATTAAAGAGTGGATTACGGTGGTGGCAGTCGCAGTGCCAGGGCTGGGAGCGCTTTGATGACACCACACAATCGTAATGGGCTTTTTCACGCTGCGCTCACCTAATCACCCATATCAAACCCTTTCACAGGGAAAAATAGAGAAGCGAGACCCCCGTTATTTATTTGATTTCTTTCACATTAAATTATATGGGATTTAGAGAAGGGATTAAAATTGTACACTTGTAAGAAGCCTTAGCTACTTAATTAAGGCTGAAAATAATACTGTAATTATTTTAGGGGAGTGCGAGTGAATTTCTATGGCCTCTGTGTATTCAGCTAATTATAATGGTGCACTTTGACTGATAATGTGTAGAAACTGAATTCACTCTACTTTTATAGAGAACTTGTCATTGCATTTTTTATGTAGTGACCGTAATAGTGTCTCTAAACAAAACAGTGGTCAGTAAAAGTCCCTTACTTGATTAGTACATGGTAATTGCAACTGTTGCCTCAATGTTGAGGCATCGCAAACAAACCACATTTTCAAGATATCTCAAATATACTAGCTAACTGAGCAATCTCATTATTATACAGTTCAAGTCAGAAGTTTACATACACTTAGGTTGGAGTCATTAAAAATCATTTTTCAACCACTCCACAAATTTCTTGTTAACAAACTATAATTCTGGTAAGTCGGTCAGGACATCTATTTTGTGCATGACACAATATATTTTTCCAACAATTGTTTACAGACAGGTTATTTCACTTATAATTCACTGTATCACAATTCCAGTGTGTCAGAAGTTTACATACACTAAGTTGACTGTGCCTTTAAACAGCTTGGAAAATTCCAGAAAATGATGTCATGGCTTTAGAAGCTTCTGATAGGCTACTTAACATAATTTGAGTCAATTGGAGGTGTACCTGTGAATGTATTTCCAGGCCTACTGTCACGTTCTGACCATCGTTCGTGTGTGTTTTCCTTGTTTTATTGTTGGTCAGGACGTGAACTGGGTGGGCATTCTATGTTGGATGTCTTGTTTGTCTATTTCTATGTCTGGCCTGATATGGTTCTCAATCAGAGGCAGGTGTTAGTCATTGTCTCTGATTGGGAACCATATTTAGGTAGCCTGGGTTTCACTGTGTGTTTGTGGGTGATTGTCCTTAGTGTCCTGATGTCATTGTTCTTTGTTAGGTTACACAAGTATAGGCTGTTTCGGTTTTCGTTAAGTTTATTGTTTTGGTAGTGTTTGTGTTTAGTTTGTTTCTTCATTAATTAAACATGAATCGCAATAATCACGCTGCATTTTGGTCCGACTCTCCTTCTCATATAGAAAACCGTTACACCTACCTTCAGACTCAGTGCCTCTTTGCTTGAAATCATGGGGATAAAAAAAAACAAGACCTCCACAAGTCTGGTTCATCCTTGGGAGCAATTTCCAAACACTTTAAGGTACAACGTTCATCTGTACAAACAATGGTATGCAAGTATAAACACCATGGGACCTAGCAGCCATCATACCGCTCAGGAAGGAGACGTGTTCTGTCTCCTAGAGATGAACGTACTTTGGTGCGAAAAGTGCAAATCAATCCCAGAACAACAGCAAAGGACCTTGTGAAGATGCTGAAGGAAACAGGTACAAAAGTATCTATATCCACAGTAAAACTTTTCCTATATCGACAAAACCTGAAAGGTCGCTCAGCAACGAAGAAGCCACTGCTCCAAAATCTCTATTAAAAAAAGCCAGACTACGGTTTGCAACTGCACATGGGGACAAAGATTGTACTTTTTGGAGAAATGTCTTCTGGTCTGATGAAACAAAAATAGAACTGTTTTGCCATAATGACTATGTTTGGAAGAAAAAGGGGGAGGATTGCAAGCTGAAGAACACCATTCCAATCGCGATGCACAGGGGTGGCAGCATCATTTTGTGGGGGTGCTTTGCTGCAGGAGGGACTGGTGCACTTCACAAAATAGATTACATTATGTGGATATATTGAAGCAACATCTCAAGACATCAGTCAGGAAGTTAAAGCTTGGTTGCAAATTGGGTCTTCCAAATGGACAATGACCCCAAGCATACTTCCAAAGTTGTTTCAAAATGGCTTAAGGACAGCAAAGTTATGGTACTGGACTGGCCATCACAAAGCCCTGACCTCAATCCGATAGAACATCTGTGGGCAGAACAGAAAAAGTGTGTGCGAGCAAGGAGGCCTACAAACCTGACTCAGTTACACCAGCTCTGTCAGGAGGAATGGGACAAAATTCACCCAACTTATTGTGGGAACCTTGTGGAAGGCTACCCAACACGTTTGGCCTAAGTTACTAATATCCTCTTGGTGTTAGGGGGCACTATTTTCATTTTTGGAAAAAAAACGTTCCCGTTTTAAACGGGATATTTTGTCAGGAAAAGATGCTAGAATATACATATAATTGACAGCTTTGGATAGAAAACACTCTAACGTTTCCAGAACTGTAAAGATATTGTCTGTGAGTATAACAGAACTGATGTTGCAGGCGAAAGCCTGAGAAAAATCCAATCCGGAAGTGCCCCAGGTTTTGAAAGCGCTGCGTTCCAATGACTCCCTATTCAGCTGTGAATGTACCATCAACGAGCTTACGCTTTCTACGTATTCCCCAAGGTGTCTACAGCATTGTGACGTAGTTTTACGCATTTCTGTTGAAGAATAGCCGTAGGCGGCCACATTGCGTAAGTGGTCACATGGTGGCTCCGAGAGAGATTCTCGCGTAAAATACAGAGGTAGCCATTACTCCAATCGGTCCTAGTGAAAAACGAATTGTCCTGACGGATATATTATCAAATAGATATTAGAAAAACACCTTGAGGATGGATTCTAAACAACGTTTGCCATGTTTCTGTCGATATTATGGAGCTAATTTGGAATATTTTTCGGCGTTGTGGTGACCGCAATTTCCGGGCGATTTGTCAGCCAAACGTGAAGAACAAACGGAGCTATTTCGCCTACAAAAATAATATTTGGGGAAAAAATGAACTTTGGCTGTCTACATGGGAGTCTCGTGAGTGAAATCATCCGAAGTTCATCAAAGGTAAACGATTTAATTTGATTGCTTTTCTGATTTCCGTGACAAAGTTGCCTGCTGCTAGCAAGGCATAATGCTATGCTAGGCTATGATAAACTTACACAAATGCTTGTCTAGCGTTGGCTGTAAAGCATATTTAGAAAATCTGAGATGACAGGGGGATTAACAAAAGGCTAAGCTGTGTTCCAATATATTGCACTTGTGATTTTCATGAATAGGAAGATTTTCTAGGAAGATTTATGTCCGTTGCATTATGCTAATTACTGTCAGATGATGACAACGGTCCCATTCACGGGATGGGGTGTCACTACAGGTTAACAATTTAAAGGCAATGCTACCAAATCTAATTGAGTGTATGTAAACTTCTGACCCACTGGGAATGTGATGAAAGAAATAAAAGCTTAAATAAATCATTCTCTCTACTATTATTCTGACATTTCACATTCTTATAATAAAGTGATGATCTTAACTGACCTAAGACAGGGAATTTGTACTAGGACAAATTGTCAGGAATTGTGAAAAACTGAGTTTAAATGTATTTGGCTAAGGATTATGTAAACTTCCGACTTCAACTGTATATGCAACTCTTGTATAACTGTGATCAGAGATCAGAAATGAGGTGTGATGTAGTAAAACAAAGTACATTTAAGGTAGATTTGAATAGTGAATTGTTTACTGTGATAACAAGAAGCCTTTAAATGGCATAATTAAACAGATACTATTAAGATAATTGATGTCTATTGTATATCAGTGGATCAGTATTCTGATTTCTGGGGCATCTGTGCCCATGAAGTATAACTGTTTGTTTCAGCTGGCTTCCTCAGGTGGTTAGATCTGCAGAATGATAATATTGGATAGACCGTAGAATTGGCTGCATTTTGGACATACTTCTCTTTTCTCCCCACACCTCAGTTCCAGTTTGAGTGACAGCCGAAAGGGTAGTGAAAAGGTAGAACAAATCCTCTGCCACTTCACACTCGAGCAAGTTTCCTGTCTTCATGCTAACTTTTCTAATGGCGTCTAACAAATTACATCTGTCCGTTGTTGCAAAAACAGAGGAGGAGGGAAACAATGACTGGGCTGAACGAACGCTTGTCCGTTAACAGAGTTACCTGTCATGCGAGAGCTGAAGCAACGCTTCGCACATTCCGTCAATCATCCCCAGTTCCAAACTGCAGAACACACTGTGGATTGATAAGCTGTGTGCTTCAACAGCCCTCTGCACAGGTGAAAAGTTTTCTTCGTTAGTCACAGTTGTTTTGGTTTCCAAGAACACAAGGAGGAGAGAGAAGCTATGGAAGGGGGAAATAAAAATCATTCTATGACACAGAGGGAGTAGTATGACTTCTCGGCTTCTCTTCGGCAAGCACCCGGCAATGCACTACCCATGGGTTTCTTGCTCAAAGTTCAAGGATTTGGTTGGATTGCCTGTAGGCTATTCGGTTTGATGGATGGAATGAAACTTTTCAGCTTTCGGATGAGGTAGCACATGCTGTATATTGTGCTCGGGCAACCCTCATGAGACTACGAATAAATAATAAGGATTTTCATGATATGCATTCTGATATTACTTGTAATGAATCATAGGTTCAAATGTCAGTTATATTGTTATAGCAAATGCATGATATTCACATTAATAAGGCTAAGGAGATCACTACAGTAAGAGGCAGCATACACCAGGGCATCAGGGCATCTGCCCCCTCAGATTTGTCCTGTTCAAAAAGTATTAGATGTTAAAATAATTGCTAAACTTTATTTTTAAGCCCAGGTTTTCAATTATCAGTCTCATGTCAGAATTAGACGTTCATCCATGTTTCTCAAATGTCAAATTTGGAAGTTGTTTAAGGTTAAGTTTAGACATTAACTCAGAAATCGTAACGTTAGGTATTTACACAAATAGTTAAGATAAGGCTTAAGATTTGGCATAGACTTCAAACAAAAATGTAAAAACTAACTTATGCTGGAACCGAACTTGCAATCTTTTGGAATCAGAGGTCGATGCATACACTCATTCTCTAGCCCCTTCCACAACGCCTTAGCAAAACTGAAACCTACTTGAAGGTAACAGCTCTCACTGTTGTCCCTACTGGCCAATTTCCACATCATCTCCCGACGTCCTCAGACATGGATGGACATCGAATACTTACTTGTATCACGGGTGACCTGTTGTTACTCTGTAATACTAGCCACCTAGCACTTTGAGGAAGTTAGCTTTAGATAGGTTCCCAATATCTCAACCTCATAACTAGCTACCAAGCCATTTCAGGCTATCAAGTTAGAGTAATTTGTCTAACTATCTTAGCTTGCATGCCTGCTGGGAAGGTTGCGACTTTAGAAAAGCAAGCTATTACTAAATGTACTGAATACAACTTCCTTTCAATATTTTACCTAGATTTTAGAGAGAGAAGCACCAGTCAGGAGAATGCAGACAGCCCAAGAAGTATAAATGTTATTTGGCACGTTATGAAAATATCATGATATTTGTGTATCCATTATGATGCCATGACATGTGCCTGTATTGATGATGTGTGTTATGATCCCATGTACTGTGTTGCAATTTGCAGTAACGTGCAGTGAGGTCTGAAGCCGGGTAGGTGCTTTCTTGTCAGAACTGTCACAGACGGCTATATATTCCAATGCAGCAGCCTTGTAGCACACACAGTGTTTGAGGGATACACTTGGACATTCCACCTGTCATGCCATAACACTGGAGGGACTCTTAGAAGCACACTTGCTTGAGGGGGTAAGACATAAGACTAGCAGAAAAGGTCACATGCATGAGGATTGGCAGCTGATATTTGCAGTTGAGTCTGCACCCAGCACGGTTGTGGCAGCACAACGTGTTACACCACACCATATGAGCTGACACGAACATGCCGCAACAGACATTTGTAATGTTCCCAAGCTGAACTGAAATTGTAAAAGTTCTGAGAACCACGCCGGTTTTGCAAACGTCCCTAGTTTGGACAAACTTGAGTTAACACTTTACTTAAGGCATCCATGTGTAATGGTTTATAACTTGTAATAAGCATGTATGATAAGCATGTCCCTTAATACAAAGCTGATAATATGTTATGTTTCTCTATTCATAAAATGTATAACTGTCCCAAACTGGCTGTTTGTCCAGATCATTATGAGATGATTATCAGACATTATAAAGGAGCAACATTCTCATGACGAGTCCTGGAAATCTGAGTTCCTTCCAAAATTGAACTGGCAGCAGAAAAACAACTGTGCCTTCAATTACTTCCCGGAGAGCTTGAGATTTAACATCATTTACAACAGGGGTCGGCAACAGGCGGCCCGCAAGCCAAAACTGTCCCGCTAGTGATTTATTTTGCCCCCGCGAGTGATTTATCATCAGGAATTCAAAATGAGTTTAATTTAGTAAATCTGTTCTTAAGTATTCCCACAAATTAAACAAGACACATATTTAATTGTGTCTCAATGTAATCAAGGTAGGACATTGTTGTTATTTTCAAATATAATCTATTTTGGGGCTTAGTTGTGGTCAATTTGCACGGACAAATTATTATAATAATGCTCCCCAACTGTCCGCTCCAACAAAAATCGCCCAGGGCTGAATCTAGTTGCCTACCCCTGATTTACAAGATGTCATAATGAATTATAGGAAATCATTTTTAAATTGCTCATTTTGTGGAGTGATTTCAGATGGCCATTTTTATGTCAATTTCAGTACATATGCTTTGAGTTCACTCAACCAAATGGTGATTGCATTGACCATTGTGTGTTTGAAAAAATTACATATTTTGTTATTTTCATGCCAAACTCTTTCTGGATGCCATATTCTGACACTATTAGCCATTCTAGACACAGTTGTTTTAGCCATGGTATTCTCTGTGTGTTGTATTCTCTGATCTGAATACAATTCCCATTCCTTTATTAAAAACATAACCTAATGTAGATCATGGTGATGTAAAATGGATCCCTTGCCTCTTTTTCTAAGATGTCAAAAGAAAAAAGCATCTTCTTCATCAGAGTGATAGAACAAGCCTCCACTTCATCAGAGTGATAGAAAAAGCATCCTCTTCATCAGAGTGATAGAAAAAGCATCCTCTTCATCAGAGTGGGAGAACAAGCCTCTTCCGTGATAGACAAGCCTCCTCTTCATCAGAGTGGTAGAACAAGCATCCTCTTCATCAGAGTGGGAGAACAAGCCTCTTCAGTGATAGAACAAGCCTCCTCTTCGTCAGAGTGGTAGAACAAGCCTCAGCTTCATCAGAGTGATAGAACAAGCCTCCTCTTCATCAGAGTGGTGAAACAAGCCTCTTCCACTTGCCTGAGTCCTAATTCCCCCAGGAGCCTTAGCGGAGTAAGTCTCCTTTAGGGATCAAAACTTGACCATGCTCTTTACAAACGTTATGATGTCATTCTCCTTTAGGGATCAAAACGTAACCATGCTCTTCATAAACATTATGTCTGACTCCCTTAGGGATCAAAACGTAACCATACTCTTTATAAACATTATGATGTCATTCTCCTTTAGGGATCAAAACGTAACCATACTCTTTATAAACATCATGATGTCATACTCCTTTAGGAATCAAAACGTAACCATACTCTTTATAAACATTATGATGTCATTCTCCTTTAGGGATCAAAACGTAACCATACTCTTTATAAACATCATGATGTCTGACTCCTTTAGGGATCAAAACGTAACCATACTCTTTATAAACATTATGATGTCATTCTCCTTTAGGGATCAAAATGTAACCATACTCTTGATAAACATTATGATGTCATTCTCCTTTAGGGATCAAAACATAGCCCAACTGGATCAAAACATAACCATACTCTTCATAAAAATACAGATGTCAGTCCCCTTAGGGATCAACACGTAACCATACTCTTCATAAACACACTGATGTCAGTCCCCTTAGGAATCAACACGTAACCAACCTATTCATAAACACACTGAATCAACACGTAACCATACTATTCATAAACACACTGATGTCAGTCCCCTTAGGGATCAACACGTAGCCATACTATTCATAAACACACTGATGTCAGTCCCCTTAGGGATCAACACGTAGCCATACTATTCATAAACACACTGATGTCAGTCCCCTTAGGGATCAACACGTAGCCATACTCTTCATAAACATTACTAATATTTGTCCCCTTACGGATACCATCTGTCTTTACTGTCCCTTCAAGGAAACGACTCTTCAGAATCTCTATAACTACTCTGAGCTCCCTCTGGGATCTCTGACTGATTTGTCCATACGCTGCAGATCTCCTATCTATTATATCCATGATCCACTCTCCATGAACTTCAGTTCTAGTCCTGCCCCCATCTAGATCCCTGACAGTCCCCTGCCTCCATCTAGATCCCTGACAGTCCCCTGCCCCCATCTAGATCCCTGACGGTCCTCTGCCCCCATCTAGATCCCTGGCGGTTCTTCGCCCTCTCTTCCACTGTAACTCTGACTCAATGTCCCGTAGGCTCAGCCTGACATTTCTCGACGCACTCCTCACCAGCATCTTTCACTGGGGCTGCCTCCCCCCTTCCTCACTGACCTCAGTCTCAGGCGCCCTTGGAAATGTCATCCCGCAAGGGCTGCAGCCAAGCGTGTGACAATGTCAGGCCCTGGCTTCATGTTTAGAGTGGGGGGAGATATCAATGGTAAACCCTAAGGAGAGCCATGCTGTATATTTTGCCGGGTGAGGAGGATGAGAGTCCAATCCTGCTTCTGTATCGCCATCCTACGGATCACTTCCCCCAGTAGCCTCAGCAAAGTGTAGAGACTCAGCGAGATCAGGTAAACAACTGTGTGTGAGTGTAACCTAACCTGCGTGTTGCTGGCCTTTTAAAATCACAGATCCTCCCGGTAAATAAAAGAGACGTTGTTTGGTCACATTGCTGTGCCATTTACACATTGTCCCTTTTTCTCATCGTGCCTCAGAAGGACAGGCGGTTTTAGTCTGTTAAATGGTTATTTGCTCTTGCTGCCTGACCCAATAGGATTCAGCCAGCCGTGCTGGTGTGGACACGGAGGCTGTGTCCACGATTAGGCAGAGAGCTCAGCTGTGGGCTCGGGGATTACTCCCAGTCTCTGTGTATTGCAG
This sequence comes from Oncorhynchus clarkii lewisi, assembly GCF_045791955.1. NCBI lineage: Eukaryota > Metazoa > Chordata > Actinopteri > Salmoniformes > Salmonidae > Oncorhynchus > Oncorhynchus clarkii. The sequence goes on along the minus strand of NC_092160.1, from coordinate 24,543,064 downwards.
AAACCTTTGGGGGATTAGACTTAACAGACTCCATTGGCTTACATCCGAAAACTCCCTTTAACCATGCACACAAAGTTGGACGTAGTTGTTTTTAGGGACAGGTTGATTTGTTTGAACTCTTAGAACATTGAGAAAATAAAGTTATTTGCTCACACACAGTAACACCAATGTAGAAATGCACATGGTTTATACCAGAGAAGATGGGATTCTGTTAATTTTCGTTTTTTTTTGTTCCTTCCAAACATGAAATCATAATGACATATGACAATACCTTCTGATACCTTCTGATTGGTTGTGCTCTGTGGGCTGTGGCAAGAAGAAAGTGTAAGCCTCACAGAAGGCAGAATCCTATCTTGAGATATAGAGCCTAGAGTACAGCTGATCAAACTTCAGTGCAAATCTCCCATGGACATCAACGCATAATTTTCTAAATTATCTCCAGGACAATGTTTTGAGTTTCTTTTAAATGCAGTACACAGTTCTTATACATGCACCTAATAATATGATAGATGGGTGTTATACATTTTTATATTCATGACTACTTGGTTAAAATGAAAGTTAAGCTCCGGCACTTATCAAATCTGCATCACATAGACTTTTCTGACTGTTTATATTAACATCATTCACATTTTTAAATGTCTCAGAATATGAGATTTGATATGGAAGAATACAAGATTACCTTTCCTTTTCTGTGGCACTTTAGGATGTCAGTCGTCTTGTTGTATCTACTATATGGAATCTATTTGTCTACCACTCTACCAAGCTATTTTAAATACTAATTCTTTGAATGCTGCACGATAAACCATGAATTCCTGCCTCATGTGGGGATACAGTGAGATTGTAGTTGATATCTTGTTACAGAGCTGTTTTAGCTTTCAGGCATACAATAGACTCATATCACCTTTTCCATTGGGAAACCATCTTCTGTTTTCTTACTGCGTATGTACAACACCTATTTAGAGAAGGTGTTACCTTAAAAAAAGGGAATCCTGATATCCTTTGAATGTCAAGATAATGAAAAGCATCACAGAAGGTGGCGTGTGCTGCACTTTACTCTTTTTTTCAGTCCTCTGTGCGACAAGTAAACATTTGCCGGAGGGCTCAAAACCATTTCTTTCATTTAAATCTCCTCTCTGCTGGCTGCCAGTGACATTTGAATTGAGATTACTTTTATTATCGTTGCAAACTGGGTGTATTGTGGGCAAATATTGCAGGTTGAGGGCAGGCTGGGAGAATGAGCTTGTTTTAGGAGGTGAAGCCTTAGGGCAGGAGTACTCCACAATACAAAAATAAACCCTGTTTTAAAAGCGCTTATTGACGCCTGGGTGTTATGTATATGAAGTTGTTGAATTATTTCAAATAAGAAAGACACGTTAATAACGTAATGAAATGGATACCTTTGACTTGCAAAAGGAAAGCAACTCACCCATAAAAAGTGCCATTGCATTTGATTTTGATTGCATCTGATCATTGCTCGATGAAGTTCAGTAAATTGTTCTTCATAGCATATTCAACGTGTCAGTTTGTGTGTGTGCGTGTTCATGAGTGTGTGTCCATGTAAGTTCAGTACTATTTGCCAGTATGTTAATGTGAATGAACAGAGAGAAGTCTTCAGGGAGATCTGGTCTTGATTATGCAATATTGCCTCCTCCTTACCGCAGCATGTCTTGGAGGCATTCAACTCCTATAATCTATGCATATGATGAAACATTTATTCTGATTTAAGACATAAACTGACAATCTAATTGAACCATTTTGGCTGCAATGCTATTTCCCCATATATTTCTCCTCCCAACTCTCCAATCTCATTATGGCTGTTTTAAAACATTTCCTCCCCCTCTCTTGTAGCTCCAACATCATAGCGCTTTCTCACCCAATTTGAATTAATGGATAGGAATTAGTCCGGCTTGAGGATAAATGATCGAGACTCAAATCCGCTTCATGGCACAAAACCTTTCTTCGTCTGTGTCCATACTGTGTAGGATATAACTTACATGTAGGGTTCAATCAAATCAAACTTAAATCAAACTTCACTCAAAGTAAGTGTATGTGATGCAGTGCAATGTCATACATTGGAAACCGAATGAAATGTAATATACATTAGAAATCTTTAAGCTTTCAAAATGAAATTAGGGCGATAATATTTAACCACACTCTGGAAGAGGAAAAGTCTGGTTACCTTGATTCAACAGGTCCCATTCAAGTGTTTCAACCCCGATTATGTAACCGTTTCAGGGATGCTACAGTCATAATGCAGTTACAGCTACACAGGCCCCTACCATGGTGAAGTGAATGTGGTTGACCAATCTGGACCGTCAATGAACGGAGAGTGAAGGGGAGATTCTTGTCTGGTTTGTAATACATTATTTCAACTCTGACAGACCTGCGACCCTAGATGCTGACATTTGGACCTGATATGCTCCCATTAGTCAATGCAGCAGGTGAGTAGAGCATCAACATGAAGCATAAAATGATGCTTTGAGTCGGTTTGCTACACATCTCAAACCCGTGAACACTTGATCAACTGTCTCACACCTCCTCCATGGTATGAGACCAGTGAAACAGCTGAAAACCTACAAAGACAATACACTTTCATAAAACAAGTGTGACCACAGTGTCGCAGCTCCATTGTGGGAGCAATGTCCAGGGACGGACTGGGACCAGAAATTGGCCTAGGCATTTCTAACACACCGGCCCATTTTCTACTGGAGGCTCCCATTAGGAGTCAAATAATGACTCATAATGGGAGTCATTATTTAGACAGACCCAACTGCCCAAACATTTTCTGCCAATGACCTTCTGACTTGTGTATGCCTGAAGTTCGGACAGAGCAACTGTGTTCAAGCTGCAGAGAGGCAGATTTTTTTGTCCTTCAAGGCGACCTCAACATATCCCCACCGTGGAAATAAACAAATGTGACTTTTACTTGTTTCCACAGCCCAATGACAAGCTGTTTTCCAAAGACGTAATTGGCATAGCTTCCCATCCTACAGGAAGCCATTTATATCTCCCAGATAAACATACACAATGCTTCCACATCCTCTACCCCAATAAGGTTAGCCCCCTCTTTTTCCCAAGAAACTGTCTTTCTGGTCAGCCCCACACAGGCCCGAGTATGGCAGAAATTCAGAAAAGTGGTGTCCCCAGCATTCTTCCCACACTCTCCAGTTCTGGGAAAAATCCCAGCAGGCCTCTTGCTTCTGGGGGTCTCTGATTGCTCGTCATGGGTCTCTTTTGTTCTTGGTGTACACTACAAGAGCCTCCCAGATTAACTGTTTAAGGAGACTTTTCAGCCACATGGGGCAAATGTCTGCTATTTGTAGCCTCCACTTTATTTCTCAAGCCGAGGAAAAAGAGGAAGAAATGTTGTATAATTTCCACACAGCCTTTTCTAGTAGAGGAATGGTAATACTACAGTTCCTGTCTACTTGTGGTTAAATAGATGGCAGTGTGTAGCTATTATCTTACATTTAGTCTTTGACTCACTAAATTTGTATGAACAACACAATAGCTCGGGCATGGTTTACAATTATCAGCATTTTCTTGTTATGCTTTGTGGCAACAGGTAGGTAAGAAATATATTCCATTCTTATTTTATTTTCTAAATTGGTTCATTGCAGTGCTTCCGTATGGGTGTGACTAACTCATGTATGTTGAACTCAGGTCCTCATTACCTCAACAATATACCTTTTCAGAACCCAATATCAGACAGTAGCTTCGTTATACCTCTAATCAGAGCATGGGTGAAAGCTGGAAGCTTGCACGGAGAGAGCCTTTTGCTTTTCATCGTCCTTAGTCAGTGAATAGACCAATACATCCCTTTGAAGTTGTCTAGAGAGCGGGGGGGGGGGGCTACGAACATGGAATGTCACATTAGTTTAAGTCCACTTTCCCAAAGAGAAGCTGCACTCTCTAGTTCCACCTGCTATCCTGCTGATGCACTGGTTTTCCCAAGCTGGAGCTACTGAATGGAAACACAATGAAATATACATCAGTCTCTGCCTGGATAGACCATTTTAGTTTGTCTCAGGAGTCATCATTAAAAGCCAATTCATCTGTCCTTCACAGTGTGGCCTCCTGCCTGCACATCCCTTTAGTCCCTCTCTACAGATGAAGTTTACACCACTCCTGAAGTGCCCCGGGCGATCACATCTTTCATGGCGCAAAGGCTTCAGTCGCATCGGTGCAGGCCCACTGCCAGGCTCCATCTCACTACCCTGGCACTGCTAACACATACACACACACACAGCACACAGGCGACACACATAGGCACATAAATGCTCTTCCATGGGCACATGCTCATACTTGGAGGAAGAGGCACACACTACACACTGAGTTTTTTTTTTTTTTTTTACCTTAATCTTTATGAAAAGATTTTAGATTCAAAAGAAAAATGGAGGCCACTGAAACAACAGGCGGAATGGTATGTTATACAATATATTACATTTTTCATATAAGTAGACTAGTCACATCATTTCTCCCGCACAGGTTGTTGTCAGAAGAAAGAATCAAATAGAGTTATGTAATGAAGGTCAGGCACTGAGCAAAGACAGTGAGTCACAATTCAAAGGGTGATGATGGGTGTTGAAACAAAGTCAATTCAGTGGTGAAGGCCTACATGACAATGATCAAAAGGTAGAGGAATGTGACCCAAGTACAGTACATTTCTGATGTCCACTAACAGCTGTTTCTATTAACCTGCCCAAACGATTACAGAACGAAGGCTATGTCAATGAACTTTGACAGCCAATAATATTATGTATGAACAGAAGCTAGGAATTTAGCTATGGTTCCAGGAATACCTGAACAATGTGAACTTTACTTAAATAAATACGTGACAATGTGTGGTATGAATCATGGTTGGGGTCCTCCCACACTGTCACGTCAGTAAGTGTTATTATAATTACTCGACCTGTGCAGAGTTTCAACAGAACTGCAGGGTACGAAGTAGAACTAATAATAGTGGAACTATACACAATAACAATCCAGATGTGTCCTACAGTACCTCAAAGCACGCTGTTTTCCCACATAAATGTCAGTAATACCGAAACCTTGATTAAAACTTCGGGATCGGTGTCCCTTCCAAGGGAAGGTTGAGCAAACATAGGTTAATGCAATTAGCATGAGGATGTAAGTAACAAGAATTTCCCAGGACACAGACATATCTGATATTGGCAGAATGCTTAAATTCTTGATTATCTAACTGCACTGTGCAACTTGCAGTAGCTATTACAGAGAAAGAATACCATGCTATTGTTTGATGAGAGTGCACAATTTTGAACTTGAAAAGTTATTAAACAAATTAGGCACATTTGGTTAGTCTTGATACAACATTTTGAACAGAAATGCAATGGTTCATTTGATCAGTCTAAGACGTTGTACATACACTGCTGCCATCTTGTGGCCAAAATCTAAATCGCACCTGGGCTGGAATATTTCATAATGGTCTATCTTTTGCATTTCAAAGATGATGGTACAAAAAATAATTATTGTATTGTATTATCTTTTACCAGGTCTATAGTGTTGTATTCTCTGTTGTATTCTTCTACATTCCTTTTGCATTTCCACTAACTACAACATGTTTGCTTTCAAATGGTACCAAGACTATGCATATCTTTGCTTCAGGGCCTGAACCACAGGCAGTTAGATTTGGGTATGTCATTTTAGGCGAAAATTGAAAAAAAGGGGCAGATCCTTAAGAGGTTGGTAAGCTAAGTGATTTAGTGTTGGGGTCCATATATGTTAGAAGTCAACACCCTTGCAAAAGGAAACTCTCTGCCTCTCTCAACTACATTCACCTGTGTTTATCATCCTTGCTGTTAAAATTGTTTAAAACCTGTTAAGTCTACCCCCTCCTTTTTCGAACATTCTGTTAAAAATTGCGCAACTTTTCAGCGTCCTGCTACTCATGCCAGGAATATAGTATATGCATATGATTAGTATGTGTAGATAGAAAACACTCTGAAGTTTCTAAAACTGGTTAAATCACGGCTGTGACTATAACAGATCGTGTGTTTCATTGAAAAGCGCAAGAAAAACTGCTCTCTGAAAGCTAAAAATTATTTCCATGCGTCACTTTCATGGGTTGTAAAAAGGGCACAAAATTTATTATCGACCTGCATGCAATTCCTACAGATTCCACACGGTGTCGCCATTGTCGTCATTTTCAAGGGAGTTTTTTCTTGGTAAATCCAACTAACTGGATTCCGTTTCTTCCGGTCTCCACCAGGATGTTTTGAATGTGCACATTGGCAGCCATTGATTTGAAAACGAGGAGCTATTGAATATACATCGCCCTGTAATCATTTTGATAGATTATAAACGTTTACTAATACCTAAAGTTGGATTACAAAAGTATTTCGAAGTGTTTTGTGAAAGTTTATCGTCGACTTTTTTAATTTTAAAAAATGACGCAGCGTTTAAAAACAATGTTTTTTTCTGAATGACACAGCTTCCATAGAAAGCTATTTTGGGTATATATGGACCGATTTAAACAAAAAAAAGACCCAATAGTGATGTTTATGGGGCATATAGGAGTGCCAAGAAAGAAGCTTGTCAAAGGTAATGAATGTTTTATATTTTATTTCTGCGTTTTGTGTAGCGCCGGCTAAGCTATATCTTTGTTTACATCGCATTCAGGCATTTTGGGGTGTTGCATGCTATCAGATAATAGCTTCTCATGCTTTCGCCGAAAAGCGTTTTAAAAATCTGACTTGTTGGCTAGGTTCACAACTAGTGTAGCTTTAATTCAATACCCTGCATGTGAATTTTGATAAAGGTTTGAGTTTTAACGAGTACATTTAGCATTTAGCGTAGCGCATTTGCATTTCCAGGTGTCTACTTGAGACATCTGCGTCTCAAGTAGGAGCAAGAAGTTAAGCACCCCTAAATCAGTGACAAAAACCCAAACACCAGAACTTCTGCTCATTATCCTGCACAATCCATCCCATCTCAACAGATTATTTCATTCACGTGCAGAACCTGTCCACAAGAGATTGGTGAATCTGTACAACATGTTCAAATAAAACTTTGTTCATACAAAGACTTGGCATCAGCTTCGGTCAGATCCTGAACTATATTGAGTTCTAATTTTAGTTCTAATTTTATCTCACCACCTGACAAATTTAGTATGTACATCTATACATACAAACAGATCATACTGGAATCAAAGGCATGTTCAATCATCTTTTCCGCTATCAGACTGCACATCTACACAAAAACTGGTTGAATCAATGTTGTTTCCACGTCATTTCAACCAATAATATTAGTGTGATGACGTTGAATCAACGTGGAAAACTGATTGGAAAAGTTATCATCTTAAAACCTCTTGAAGCTAGGGGGCACTATTTTTATTTTTGGAAAAATAACGTTCCCAAAGTAAACGGCCTATTTCTCAGGACCAGATGCTAGAATATGTATATAATTGACAGCTTAGGATAGAAAACACTCTAAAGTTTCCAAAACTGTAAAAATATTGTCTGTGAGTATAACATAACTGATATTGTAGGCGAGAGCCTGAGAAAAATCCAATCAGGAATTGACTCTTATTTTGAAACCTCTGTGTTCCTATGCATCCCTATTGACCATTGAAAGGGATATCAACCAGATTACTTTTTCTGTAGCTTCCCTAAGGTGTCTACAGCCTTTAGGCGTAGTTTCAGGCCTTTATTTTGAAGAATGAGCGTAAACGTCCACATTGCGTAAGTGGTCAGTTGTTGGCTCTCAGTGTGATTTTTGAGCATAACAGAGGTAGCCATTTTTCCTCCCGGTCCTAGTGAAAAGCCAACTGTCCCGGTTGATATATTATCGAATAGATATTTGAAAAACACCTTGAGGATTGATTATAAAAAAAGTTTGCCATGTTTCTGTCGATATTATGGATATAATTTGGAATTTTTGTCTGCTTGTCGTGACCGCTATTTCCGGACGGTGGATTCCTGAGCATAAAGCATCAAACTAACGGAGGTATTTGGATATAAAAAATATCTTTATGGAACAAAAGGAACATTAGCTGTCTAACTGGGAGTCTCGTGAGTGAAACCATCCGAAGATCATCAAAGGTAAACAATTAATTTGATTGCTTTTCTGATTTTCGTGACCAAGTTACCTGCCGCTAGGTGTACATAATGTTTTGTTAGTATATCGATAAACTTACACAAACACTTGTATTGTTTTCGCTGTAAAGCAAAATTTAAAAATCTGAGACGAGATGGTGATTAACAAAAGGCTATGCTGTGTTTCGCTATATTTCACTTGTGATTTCATGAATATTTATATTTTCTAGTAAGATTATTTGACCGTTGCGCTATGCTATTTAGCGTAGTTGATGACAATTATCCCGGATCCGGGATGGGTGGTTCCAAGATTAATGTATATATATTTTTTCATGTTAGTTGAAAACTCAACCAAATATAAGTCAAAAGTAGACTTTGAACTGACTTCTGTGCCCAGTCTGATCTCAATATATATATATATATATATATATATATATATATATATATATATATATATCTCGCTCTCTCGCTCTCTCAATTTAATTCAATTACATTGGCATGATGTAACAATGTACATATTGCCAAAGCTTACCTTGGAGATTTACAATATTAACATAATTTAAATAATAATAATACATATTGTCAATGGGACAACAGCAACAATAATCAAGGGTCAAAATAACCATACGTGTGAACAATAACAATAAGCATAGAGGACATGTGCAGGTTGGTTGATCTGTCAGACACTGTCCCTCAACTTATGGCAGGCAGCAATGTAGTGTGCTGCCAACCCACAGCTCTATGCGTCCAACAGGACAGGTAACCTATTCTCATCAGAGAGGTCTTTGAAACTTTGAATAAGGGTTTCACATTTGGGGAAATGACACTCTCTAATTCCTTTGTATTTTGTACATTTTGTCAGGAAATGCAGCTCTGTCTCAGTTTCTGCTGTGGTGTAGTGGTTGCACATAATTTCCTCTACAGGGAGCCAGGTTTTCCTGTGTCTACCCTTCTCAATGGCAAGGCTGTGCTCACTAATCCTGTGCTTTGTCAAGGTTTTTCTAAGGTTTTGATCAGTTACCATGGTCAAATAGTTAGCCACGGTGTAAAGTAAATTTAGCGCCAGATAGCAACTGATTTTGCTTTGTGCTTGTGTTTCCCAATAAGCAATGTCGTTTTGTTTTGACTGTGTGTATTTTGACTGTTGTAATTTGGTTTATTCTGATTGATTGGATGTTCTGGTCCTGAGGCTTCAGTGTGTTAGTAAAATAGATTTGTGAACTCAGCCCCAGGACCAGCTGGGTCTCTCTCTCTCTCTCTCTCTCTCTCGTCTCATTGCCGTGAAGTCAGTGGAATAAAGAGCGATGCCATAAAATGTCACTTAGGGCCCCCCCGCCAGCTGCGTGGTGTCAGGCAGAGAGATGACATATTGGAGCTCTTTGGAGTAAAGCTGGTGTTTAATGATCTCTAATGTGGCGCTGGCTGGAGCCAGGGAGCCCCGGTGTGATCTGCAATCTCTCCCCAAAGCGTCGCGCTGGAGTGAGAGCTGGAATGCACAGGGTGCATACTTAAGCTGGGATCCACTGGGCCACTGTGTGGGAATGGGCTCAGCCGGTGTGTCACAAATGTGTGTGTGTGTCTGTAAAATCAAATCACATTTTATTTGTTGCATGCTTCATGAACAACAGGTGTGGACTAACAGTGAAATGCTTACGGGCCCTTCCTAGCAATTTAGAGAGCGATAGAAAAATAATAGAAAAGTAAAAATAAAAGTAATAATACATGAGAAACGGTACCAGTACTGAGTCGATGTGCAGGGGTATGAGGTAATTGATAGATAAATATATATATATATATATATATATATATATATATAAACAAAAATATAAACTCAAGATGCAACAATTGCAAAGATACTGAGTTACAGTTCCTAGAAGGAAATCAGTCAATTGAAATAAATTCATTAGGCCCGACTCTATGGGGTCAGTCATTTCACAATACAGATATGAATCTGTTGGTTACAGATACCTTTAATAAAAAGTAGCACTCCTCTTCAATGGCTGTACGAAGTTGATGGATACAGGCGGGAACTGGAACATGAAGTCGTACACGTCGATCCAGAGCATACCAAACATGATCAATGGGTGACATGTTTGTTGAGTCCATGCAGGCCATGGAAGAACTGGGCCATTTTCAGCTTCTAGGAATTGCGTACAGATCCTTAAGACATGGGGCCATGCATTATCATGCTGAGACATGAGGCGATGGCGGCGGATGAACGGCACAACAATGGGCCTCAGGACCTCTACACGGTATCTCTGTAAATCCAATTGTGTTCGTTGTCCATAGCATATGCCTGCCCATACCATAACCCCATCGCCACCATGGGGCACTCTGTTCACAACATTGACATCAGCAAACCGCTCGTCCACACGATGCCATACACCCTGTCTGCCATACACCCTGTCTGTGAGAGTTGAAACCAGGATTCATCTGTGAAGAACACACTTCTCCAGCATGCCAGTGGTCATCGAAGGTGAGCATTTTTCCACTGAAGTCGGTTATGACGCCGAACTGCAGTCAGGTCAAGACCCTGGTTAGGACAATGAGCACGCAGATGAGCTTCCCTGAGAAGGTTTCTGACAGTTTGTGTAGACATTTTTTGGTTGTATAAACCCATAGTTTTATCAGCTGTCCCGCAGGTGAAGAAGCCGGATGTGGAGGTCTTGGGCTGGCATGATTACAAGTGGTCTGCGGTTGTGAGAACGGTTGGACGTACTGCCAAATTCTCTAAAATGATGTTGAAGGTGGCTTTTGGTAGAGAGATTAACATTAAATTGCTTGGCAACAGCTCTGGTGGACATTCCTGCAGTCAGCATAACAATTGCATGCTGTAGCATGGTGTTGTGCCACAAAACAACATTTTAGAGTGGCCTTTTATAGTCCCCAGCACAAGGAGAACCTGTGTAACAATCATGCTGTTTAATCAGCTTCTTGATATGCCACACCTGTCAGGTGGATAGATTATCTTGGCAAAGGAGAAATGGTAGGTCATCATTGCAAATAAGAATTTGTTCTTAACTGACTTGCCTACTGTAGTTAAATAAAGGTTAAATAAATAAAACATTCCCACTAACAAATATGTGCACGACATTTGAGAGAAATAAGCTTTTTGTGCCCATGGAAGATTTCTGGGATCTTTAATTTCAGCTATTGAAACATGAGACCAAAACTTTGCATATTGCATTTATATTTTTGGTCAGTATATTTAACTACCTATTTAGCAGTCTTGTGGCTTGGGGGTAGAAGCTGTTCAGGGTCTTGTTGGTTCCAGACTTGGTGCATTGGTACCGCTTGCCGTGCGATAGCAGAGAGAACAGTGTATGAATTCTGTGCCTGGAGTCTTTGACAATGTTTAAGGCCTTCCTCTGACATTTGGTAAAGAGGTCCTGGATGTCAGGGAGCTCGGCACCAGTGATATACTGTGCTGTACGCACTACCCTCTGTACCGCTTTGCGGACAGATGCCAAGTAGTTGCCATACCAAGCGGTGATGCAGCCAGTCAAGATACCCTCAATGCTGAAACTGGTGACTGATGTGGTAAACTCCTCAATGGCATCAGTTGAATCTCGGAGCATATTCCATTCTGTCCCAGTGAAACAGTCCTGTAGCTTAGCATCCACTTCATACAGTGGCTTGCGAAAGTATTCACCCCCCTCAAGGCTTTTTTGGGGGGGTTGTATCATGTAAATTACACAAAATGCCTACCACTTTGAACATGCAAAATATTTTTTATTGTGAAGCAAACAAGAAATATGACAAAAAAAACAGAAAACTTGAGCATGCATATGTCACGTTCGTTGATGGAATAATCGGACCAAGGTGCAGCGTGGTAGGCGTAAATCATAAATGTATTAAATGAACACCAAAAAACAAGAAAGATAAATGACACGTAAAGTTTTGTAGCGCTAACACAGCAACTAACAAAAACAAGATCCCACAAAAACCCAGTGGGAAAAAGCTGCCTAAATATGATCCTCAGGGCGAGTGCGAGGAGCTAGGACAGGACATGCTGGACTGGGGACACGTACTTCAGGGCGAGTACGAGGAGGAGACACAGGACGTACCGGACTGGGGAGGCGCACTGGAGGCCTGATGCGTGGGATCAGCACAGATTGCACCGGACTGGTAACATGCTCCTCCAAACGCATGCATTGCCGCATACTCCTCGCCAACTCCATTCTCCGGTATCCCTCCTCGCACTGTTCTATTGACTCCCAGGCGGGCTCTGGCACTCTCCCTGGGTCGACCGACCACCTCTCTACCTCCTCCCAAGTTGTCTCTGGTTCACCTCTCGGCTTCGCCGACCACCCCGTGTGCTGCCCCCCCCAAAAATTGGGCTGTACTTTGGGCTGTCTTTGTGGCCGCGAACACTGGCATCGTCGCTGTTGTTCCTTCGCTGCCTCCGCCTGCTTCCATGGCAGGCTTCTGTCTCCTGCCATGATGTCATCCCACATCCAGGATGTCCTCCACTCCTGGCTTTCATCCCAGGCCCAGGATCCCTGCTCCTCCCGGGAACGCTGCTTGGTCCGTGGGTGGTGGGATCTTCTGTCGCGTTCGTTGATGGAATGATCGGACCAAGGTGCAGCGTGGTAGGCACATAAATGAGGTTTTGCTTGTGAACTGGAACCAATGGATACAGTAATTGTCAGATTTGCCAAATGGAGGATGAGGGAGAGCTTTGTATGCATGTATGTGTGTGGAGTAAAGGTGATCTAGAGTTTTGTCAATTCTAGTTGCACAGGTGACATACTGTTAGAAATGAGGTACGGTGGGTTTCAGTTTCCCTGCATTAAAATCACTGGCCACTAGGATCGCTACCTCTGGATCAGCATTTCTTGTTTGCTTATGGCCCTATACAGCTCGTTGAGTGCCGTCTTGGTGAATAGTATGGTCTCCAGCTTATCATGTGGTATTCTAGCTCAGGTGAGCAGAACCTCGAGACTTCCTTAATATTAGAGATTGCACACCAATCACACCTCCCAACACACTCTTCCCCCTTGATCTTACCCTACCTAGGCTACCTTTCAGTCCTGCCAATGTACAGAAAAACCAGCTAGATGTACCCGTCCTTTTTCAGCCAAGACTCAGAGCTCGTCCAGTTTGTTCTCCAGTGATTGTAAGTTTGGCAATAGAATGGAGGGAAGAGGCAGTGTATTTACTCGCTGACGTAGTTTGGTCAGGGTTCCCCACGTCGGCCTCTCTTACGCCGTCTCTTCCTCTTCCAAGTCTCGTGGATTAGGGGCCGGTCTGGAGTGAGCAGTATGTCCTGTTGAAGTAGGTCCCGTTGAAGTAGGAATGTTTCATCAAAATGTTAGTGATCACAGTTCTGATGTTCAGAAACTCTTTTCATTCATAGGAAAATTATGGCGGAAATATAATGCACAAAATAGATTAAGATTGGCACAAAAAATAACATGTAGAACATAACATGTAGAACACTAGGCTACCCTGCCGCCCTATCCATTGCACTGCCATTCTTTACACAAAAGCAGGTTCAGGTCAGAAATAGCACACGCTGGTCATGAACAAAGAAGAGTATGTGTCAGTGTTTTACTATTAGCTTGAATATGGATGTATGCAGAATGTGTTGTGGGCTTTTCACAGACTTTAAGGAACATATTTCTGTGTGTGTGTGTGTGTGCACGCTGACATATTTGTACTGTGATGTGTACGTAACTATTGTATGAATATGTATGCTTACATACCTGTGGTGAAGCCAGGGCAGCATGCACTTAATGCTCTGTAGCTCTATATGCAGGTGTTTTGAAGTGTGTCCATGTGTGTGGGTGTGTGTTGTTCTGCATGCATGGATGGATGGATCACTCTATCTACCTCCATCACATGTAAACTGGAGTTGGACAGAGTCCTTCTGTCCTGAGACATGGCTGTACTCCTGTGTGTGTGTGTGTGTGTGTGTGTGTGTGTGTGTGTGTGTGTGTGTGTGTGTGTGTGTGTGTGTGTGTGTGTGTGTGTGTGTGTGTGTGTGTGTGTGTGTGTGTGTGTGTGTGTGTGTGTGTGTGTGTGTGTGTGTGTGTGTGTGTGTGTGTGTGCTTGTGTGTGTGCATGTGTGTGCTGTCATCCTCATCAGGTGCCAGCAGGTCTGAGGGATGGTGTAGGCTCTCCTCTCCATTCATCGCTGACTGATTCCGTGACCTGGAGGCGAATCCTTCTCTCTCTCTGCCATGGGGGTGCTCAGCTGTTAAATGAGAACACGGAGGCCAAGCTGATAAAATGTGAAATGCATCCACCAGGCTTTCTGTGAACACACACACATACACACACGCACACCCAGCATCCATTTCTCAACCAACGAAGCAAAAGCCTCCCTCGCTCACTTTCTTCCCATCTTTTTTAAAAGGCTTTGCATTAGCGTGATCACATTAGCGAATCTCTCCTCTCCGAATGTTAATGATAAATATCAAAATGCTTAATGCAACATGATCGCCTGTGACATTAGCTGGCCAAATGCTGAAAGATTCAGGCTGTAATGGAAGAATGATCGCCTGTTGCGTGGAAGCTCCTTCCATCTTCACTCACGTGTCGTTAACGATGTAAGCTTTTCTGAGATTTGCCTCGCCTATTTATGTCAAATGCAAAATAACCTGCATAAAATGGCTTTCATGGCATCAACAAAATACATTTCTAGTGGCTTCATGTTATATATGAAACTGCACAGATATATAATATTCACAGTATTTTGCAGTATATTGCTTTGTTTTTCTCAAGAGATCCACGTCCTCAAGATGGATGACAAGCTAGTCGAGCTTGTTCAGTTTTTCAAACATTCTGATTGGATTACCCCCAAAAGAGGACGGTGTCTTCATATTTTTTTTATTTTTATAAATCCATAAAAGCTTGTTTGGCAGTTAAGTAAAGATACCCACAAATAGCAATAAAGAGTGCTGCTAATTTGCAATAATGCCAATTGATGGAGCTAAATTGCATGACACATTCACTTATTTTGGCACTCAATGTTTATTGGCACACACAGTTGCATTGTCACTTCTGTTGCCACAGGCAGTGGTCGAGTTTCAGCCGACTATTATACGTGTTGCATTGTATCAACCAATGGTTGCATGCCGCGTCATCGACTGTGCAGTCAGGCATCAGATTAATATATCATATGCTATGGTTAGTTTTTATGTTAAACACCTATTGAGGTTTTGTGAGACCTAGCATGCATCTGCAATGTAGTCAGCCTGGAACACAGACATTCCCTTAGACCTGCAGCTCTTGACTCCTATCCAATCATTACATGCTTGCTTCAACCAGTTTACAGCTTTGATACCGTGACATTACAGTTTACTGAAACATCTAACCTGTGATGTTGTACCGTGACAGATAAATGTGAGGAATAAGTATGCGTGTGTACACACACCTGTGTTTTGTCACTCAGATTTGAGCGTGAGAGGTTTTGACATGACAAATATATATTTTTTTTCTTCTCCCTCATTCGTCTACTCTCTGGTTCTAATTACGAGGGGGACCGATTGAGAGATTGTGTGGTCTCGTGAGATGAAAGGGACAACAATGTTTCCAGCTGGCTCCGACGGGAAGCTTCTTTCCTCCTGTGTGTCTATGAAGGGGAACTTTGCACTCTCGTGCTGCGCCTCTCCAAGGAAGATAAAAAAAATACATATTAAAAAATGTCACTAATGGGAATGGCACTTTGTGTTTTGTTACTGTCGGGAGCGGGGACCTCAGAATGATAAAATGCCATATTTTCTTCTTAGCATGTCATAAAGATCACGCTGTGAGATGCTTATGAGTAATTTTGCCAAGGGGGCTCCCTCCAGCCTCTGATAAATACAGTCATTAACTTGGTAAACTGTGATCTTGTGACTTCTGGCGAAGTGCAGCTCTTTACTAAACAGTATGTTGTCTTAGGGGAGGTGCCTAGAGCCTTCCATCCGCCATGTAGCGCTACCATTGATGTGTTTGGGAAAGTGTGTGGGGGGTGGGGAAACAATCGTTTGGGATCCCGGAGAAGGGAACATTAAATAGGACTTTTTTGTTGTTGTTCTTTCTCTGTATCCCCCTCAGTTTGAGGCTCCTGAGTTGGGCAGCGGTCTAAGGCACTGCAGGTCAGTGCTAGAGGCGTCACTACAGACCCTGGTTTGATCCCGGGCTGTATCACAACTGGCCGTGAGTGGAAGTCCCATAGGGCGGTGCACAATTGGCCCAGCTTCGGGAGGGTTTGACTGGGGTAGGCTATCATTGTAAAATAAGAATTTGTTCTTAACGGACTTGCCTTGTTAAATGAAAATGTACAGTTTATAATTCAGACCGCTGAGCATATTTTGCTAAACAGAGATTAAATGTCACTTCACCTAAGTTCATAATTGATTGATATCAACTGCTCTTAGCAGTGATGCACCACAGGATGTTGGTGGCACCTTAATTGGGGAGCACGGGCTCCTAGTAATGGCTGGAGTGGAATAGGTGGAATGGAATGAAATACATGCTGTTCCATTTGCTCCGTTCCAGCCATTATTATGATCTGCGCTCCCCTCAGCAGCATACTGTAGGTTTGCAGTACTGGCTGAACATTTGTCCCAATCCAAGAGCCACACAATGCTTTACGGCATCCTTACAATAATTTGACACAAAAAATCTCTACAGTGTAAAAAAATACACCTCAGTGCCTGCAACTGTAGGTCTACAGCTTTTCAACATTACATTCACTACCTAGCTGAAGTTCATTTTTTTACTGTCTCGAAAAAATATGTGGGCATAGTAATACCCATAAACTGGAAAAGGTAATTGTTTAGACAGACGGACAGAAAGTTGACAGTTGCTGAAGGAAAAGACTGTAGGGATCCTCGTTATAGAAGTTTTGTAGAGGAAAGAGTTGACCTGGTATATGGCTTGTCTAACATGGAGAGGTTGAGCAGGAACAAGTTGTTGGTAATCCAGGAGGAGATTTGGGGAAACAAACCTGAACTTTGTACTCATCCCTATGAAACCCACTTCTCTACTTTCACAGAGAAACTTCTCTTATGAAAAACAATACAGATAAAACAGTCTTGACATGCCTGAGGAAGACCAAACTGTTCATGTTAGTTTATCCATACAAATTGACGATTGAACAGTGATTGACACTGTTTTTGTTTAATTAAACAACACATTCAGGTAAACCCATTTGAATTCAATCACTTTTTGTCACCAACCCTTCTGATTTGAACTAAAACATTCAAGAGATAAAGGTGCTCAAATTTGACCATGCCACACCATGAGACATCCATGTCTTCATCACTGGAAAAAATGTACAAACAGCGTTGTCAAAATATTTGATCGTATTGATATATTTGCTTCATGTATTTTTTTTCTTCTTAAACATCAATTAACAAAAGAATGCGTGCAATCAGACTTTTTTCAGATCCGCATAAAGTTAGTAGCTTGTGTTGTGCCCACCATCGGTTGCGACACAACATGCTCTCGAATACAGGGTCGGTGTCATGTTTTGGCTAATAAATGTACTAAAATGGGAATAAAATGGAAATGTTTACTTTCAAATGGTTCCACAAAGATGATTGGAGGTCCACACATCAGAGAATGTTGACTTGAATAGGAATATCTGTTGTTTTAAATGATACCGCTATAGGAAACCTATTGAAATGATAGAAATCTAGATAATATAAAGGACATGACCATTTAAGTTCTAATTGGCTCATTCATCCCGCCTCCTCTACCTATAACTATTCCCCAGGTCGTTGCTGAAAATGAGAATGTGTTCTCAGTCAGCTGGTAAAATAAAACAAAAGTTGACATTCGATGATGGGTGGACCAGCTGCCATCTTTGTGGTAGTCATTAGAAGTAACATTTTCAATTCAAACAAAATGTCAATGGTGTACCAGCTAAATTGCAGTAGTCTGATGGTATCGGTTCATTCTATGAATTATATTTATATGATTGAAATGACACCCACCTTGTATTTAAGGTCATGTCGTGTCTCAACTAATGGTGGGCACAGCACAAAAATCTACCAAAAAGCTACTGTGTTGTTCAATGTATATGTAACCAGGTCAAAATTCCAGACCTACGCTTCGCAATGCTCTCATGTAGGGAAATAGAGCCTGCGAGAAGAGCCCTATAGCTGAAGGCTATTCGGGATGGAAAATGTGGGGGAGCACGCATGTGTGTGGAAAACATTTAAATGCAGTTTAGACATTTAGCTTCTTTAGTATAGTCCGTTTGTTTTCTGTTGTTGGTATTGGCTATCTTAATGTGCCGGTTGGTAGTTAGCTAGCACTCACTCATTCATGATGGTGGCTGCTAGCCTCATCATGAAAACAAGCATGAGGGAAGCCCTACAATATTAGCTTTTTCTATGTAGTGAGAATGATCGGGAGCAGGTAACGTTGAAAAGTAATCTTTAGACATGTTGTACTATTCTTAAATGTAGTTTTGACTACCACAAGAAAATTATGTTTGAGCAAATGTTTTGGCATTCAGGTCCAAAAAGTAACTTTCTGGACACTTCTTCCATGGGCAACAGTTTTGTTTAAATCAAAAGGATATGCTGCCAAAAAGTGATTGAAATCAAATGTATTTACCCTTCATGGCAAGGATGGGTTAGATCAATATGGATTTAATATATGTTTTTTTTAAGTCAAATGAATCAATCCAATATTATCTTTTTTTAAATTGATGAGAATACATTCTCATTTACAGCTACAACCTAAGGGAAGAGTTGCAGGGAAAGTGGTTCAATACAATCAACAAAGAGATTTTTACAGAACTCTCTCAATCTAGGACACTCAGGCTTGCGATTTATCATCACTTTCCTCCCTCAATATAGAAAAGACCAGCATGGGCTTTTTGTGTGGTGTGAACCCTAATTGACCCTGGTGAGGCCTGAGCAGACTTATCCATACGTGGCCACAGGGCCTCCTTTGAGCACACTCAAGCCCAACGCTCCCACCTGCTCCTTAGCCAGATCCAGCTGCCTCCCACTCACATGGGCTTCACCGCTCAGAGAGCTAGCCAGGTGGGGCCGACTGTGAGGGCGCACCCCAACATGGCAACCACTGTGCATGGCTTCAGTGTAGCCCATCTAGGAAACCATGCTGAACCCTGGCTACTGTTAGCCCGGTGATGTAAACTTTATCTCTAGCCATCTATGTGAGGTGATGCTGATGACTTTGGGGAGTGAGTGCCTCTGGATTCACCTCAAAATGGACGTCATAATGGACTCTACTATGGTTTAGCTATGAATTCATGCCAAACTGCTTTTTGACTAACAGGGAAATGTCAGAGCGAACCCATGAGGAGATTGTATGGTATTTTTAGGCCATACTTCCTTGGCCTCTCTCGACTCTTATACTCTTGCCTGAGGCTATCATCTCAGCCCAGCTTCGCCTTCTCTGTAGGAGTTGTGTTATATCCAGCCGAACACCCTCCAATACCATTACTAATAGACAAACACAACAACAAAGCTTGAAATACTTCCATTCAATGACCATATCTCATAGAAAAGAAACACAACATATGTAAGACATATCCCAAACTGAACTTTGATTTTACAGGTCCCGGAGAAACACTGTGAACAAAAAAAATCCAATATACAGAGATGGTGTATTTTACCCTTAGGCTGTTTCAATCACTTGCTCACAGGGTTAGATATTATATAGTGGAATAATTGACCTGTCAAACGCCTGACGCCAGAAGTCCCATCATTCCATAGTGGCAGGAGGGGGGGCTAGCTAAGAACAGATAGCTCTGCTTGCTTCAGGATGTTCAGCAAGTGCTTTAGATTCTTACATTTAGTTTCCCACACCCATCCTATAATGCTAATATAACATGCTATTTGTTCTCATGTGCCATGTGAACTCAAGTCAACTGTACCATCTGAGCAATTCAAAGATTTGTACAGTAGGTTAGATTTTTATTTTAGAATGCAAAAGAGCACAGGGGTATTAGTTCCAATATGTACACTTGGCATTTATCAAATACTTCCTTTGGTCATTTACCTCCACCCAAACATTTGAGGCTAGATACATACTCTAATACACTCACACATACACATCCTACTCCAACATCCTTTCTCTTAGGATGCTTCATGACACTCTGTCTTCCACATCCTGTCTCTTGCTCTCTCTCCTACCCATACACAAAATGTCCCATTTACACAAGCATATGCCTCTCTCTCTCGCTCTCTTTTTGCCCTCTGCCTATATCTCTTCTCTCTCTGTCGCTCTGTCTCTCTTTTGCTCTCTCTCTTTTGCGCTCTCTCTCCTCCAGAATTGTCCATCATCTTTGTATTTGCAAAATGTTTCCCTTGGCGTCTGCAGGGCTCGCGATGCGTGACTCACTGTATTGAGAAAACACAGGGCCGGGTGATTCTGTAAGGTGGTGAGTGCAGTACCTCCTGCCCATCCGCACCAGCACACATTCTCCTAATCATCAGCCATTGATTGATGAAGTGCTGGTTGCCGCGTAGGACCTTATATTGGGTTTATAAAAGCAGCTGAGAGGTAGTTTAATCTGAAGACTGCATAATGGAGATCTTTATTTTCTTTCTTTTCATACAGCCACTGCCTTTCCCCTCACGGTCATTGTAAATCAGCAGAGATGAAAAAATCGCACAGTCAAAGGAATTGAGGTGATGGCAGGTGAAAAACCTGACATTAAGATTATTGCTTGAATGTTCTATTTAGAAGTGGGGCCTAAAATTGAATTCAGGGCCTCGCCATTCACGGTCAAAGTCTTTGGAAAGGGAATGTGTTTAGTGACAGTACAAAGGCACCAACCAAAGCACCTTGAAGCCTTTTCCAGGGAACTCATGTTTTATCTGGCACTTGTGGCTACC
The DNA here is from genome assembly GCF_045791955.1 of Oncorhynchus clarkii lewisi. NCBI lineage: Eukaryota > Metazoa > Chordata > Actinopteri > Salmoniformes > Salmonidae > Oncorhynchus > Oncorhynchus clarkii. Next base: position 24,522,195 of record NC_092160.1, on the reverse strand, counting down.
ATTGAGTCTGTGATCACAGAACACTGCCAATGCAATAATAATGTATGTATGTTTAATATCACAAATATGAATTTAATGCTCTTCTGCTCATTATTTTTGGACTGCATTCAAGTGCCAGAGGTTCCATGTTTTTTACACATGACATATCAATGTGAATACGCATACTTATATCTCAATTACCCCTTCTCTAACCCAAACACTAGCCTCATATTGTTACATTACATTCTGGAACTCTGGTAGGGATAGCATGTTGAGATTGCTCTTATAGCTTTCACCCTCCCACACCCATACATACAAGCATACACGCACGCACGCACATACACACACACAAACACTCACTCACTGTCACACACACACACACTTTTCATCCCTTTCTTGGCCTGGGCATAATACCCCTCCCCATAGCCTCCATTGGGTGATTAATGTATTTAGTCAAGGTTTTATTTCGGTGTGTGCGTGAGTGTCTGTGTTTTAACGTGTGTCCATGGGCACTAAATCTCAATTTCTTTGTAATCTCTCTCTGTTTACTTATTTCATGTCTTGTCTTATTTCTTGCTAAACACATTTTCTAAGACAATTGAAAGTAGGCCTTCTCATGTTCACATCCCGGTACTGTATTTTCCCTGAAGACTGTACGGTACAGAATCCCTCATGTAGCCCGGGGAGGGATCATGCTACTTATACTTCCATATAAAAACACCAGCTGGCCTATTCTAGGTCTACCATCATGAAGGGTTCAAACTGTAGGAGTTCAGATGCTTTTAATGCTTGTCCAAAGGAATATTATGTAGGGTAGCCATTTAGAATGATGTAATCAAAACAGTCCATCCAACACTAACCGATGTTGAAACATAGTTTGTCAAAGGTCAAATGAAAGGACACTAACCTCTCTTATCCTCCTTTGAATGTAGCTTTCAGCTATCTTTACCAACACTGTGTGAGGTCTCGCTCTCTCTCTCTCTCTGTGTGTGTGTGTGTGTGTGTGTGTGTGTGTGTGTGTGTGTGTGTGTGTGTGTGTGTGTGTGTGTGTGTGTGTGTGTGTGTGTGTGTGTGTGTGTGTGTGTGTGTGTGTGTGGCAGTCAAAAGTTTGGACACATGTACTCATTCAAGGGTTTTTCTTTATTTTTACTATTTTTTACATTGTAGAATAATAGTGAAGACACACAAACTGTGAAATAACACTTATGGAATCATGTAGTAACCAAAAAAAGTATTGAACAAAACAAAATAGATTTTATATTTTATATTATTCAAAGTAGCCACCCTCGATGACAGCTTTGCACGCTCTTGGCATTCTCTCAACCAGCTTCACCTGGAATGCTTTTCCAACAGTCTTGAAGGAGTTTCCACATATGTTGAGCACTTGTTGGCTGCTTTTTCTTCACTCTGCGGTCCAAATCATCCCAAACCATCTCTATTGGGTTGAGGTCATGTGGTTGTGGAGGCCAGGTCATCTGATGCAGCACTCCATCACTCTCCTTCTACTTCACTACGGTGACAGTCTGCCATATTCTTTTGGTGAAGCGCGGCTCGCTGGAGGTGAACATGGGCGGCCTCCTATGTCTTCTCCGCGCGCCTGAACCAGTCGTCCACCGCAGGAGCCTCGGTCTGACCCTGATGCCACGGCGCCAGAACTGGCTGGTACCCCAATACGCACTGAAAGGGGGAGAGGTTAGGGGAGGAGTGGCGAAGCGAGTTCTGTGCCATCTCGGCCCAGGGCATGAAAGCCGCCCACTCCCCCGGCCGGTCCTGGCAATAGGACCGCAGAAACCTGCCCGCATCCTGGTTGACTCTCTCTACCTGCCCATTACTCTCGGGGCGAAAACCGGAGGTAAGGCTGATCAAGACCCCCAGACGTTCCATGAAAACCAGACTCTCGACATGAATTGGGGACCCCGATCAGACACTATATCCTCATAAACCCCGTAGTGCCAGAAGACGTGAGTAAACAGGGTATCCGCAGTCTGTAGGGCCGTAGGAAGACCGTGCAGAGAAAGGAGACGACAGGACTTATTGAAACGATCCACAACGACCAGGATAGTAGTGTGTCCCTGCGAAAGAGGTAGATTGGTTAAAGAATCTACAGACAGGTGTGATCAAGGTCGTTGTGGAATGGGTAAGGGGTGTAGCTTAATTCTGGGCAGGTGTCCCGGAGCCTTACACTGGGCACACAACAAGCAGGCGGAAACATAAACCCTCACGCCCTTAGCCAAGGTAGGCCACCAGTACTTCCCAGTCAGACCGATCCCAGGATGACCAGAGGAGGGTGACGTGTGGGCCCAATAGATCAACTGGTCATGGACAGCAGACAGAACGTGCATACGCCTGACAGGACACTGGAGGGGAGCAGGCTCTGTATGCAACGCCTGCTCAATGTCCGCATCCAGCTCCCACACGACCGGCGCTACCAGGCAAGAGGCCGGGAGTATGGGAGTCTGAACCACGGGCCGCTCCTCTGTGTCATACATCCGGGACAGTGCGTCTGCCTTCGTATTCTGGGAACCTGGTCTGTAGGACAGGTTAAACACAAAACGGGTAAAGAACATGGCCCACCTTGAATGACGAGGATTCAGTCTCCTCGCTGCCCGGATGTACTCCAGGTTGCGGTGGTCACTCCAGATAAGAAAAGGGTGTTTAGCCCCCTCAAGCCAATGTCTCCACGCCTTCATCGCTTTAACCACATCCAACAGTTTTAACCACAGCCAAAAAATCCACATAACAATAAACAATTACACACAAAGACATGGTGGGGAACAGATTATTAAATACATGCAGTATTTATGGAATAAAACCAGGTGTGTAATGGAACAAGACAAAACAAATGGTGATGAACCGATGATGTCGATCGCTGAACGCCACCCAAACAAAGAGAGGAGCCGACTTCGGTGGAAGTCGTGACAATGGAGTATTAGTGCAGAATGCTGTGGTGGCCATGCTGGTTAAGTGTGCCTTGAATTCTAAATAAATCACCAACAGTGTCACCAGCAAAGCACCCCCACACCATCACACCTCCTCCTCCATGCTTCACGGTGTAAACCAGACACACAGAGGTCATCCGCTCCCCTACTCTGCGTCTCACAAAGACCAACGGATATATTTCCACCAGTCTAATGTCCAGTGCTCGTGTTTCTTGGCCCAAGCAAGTCAATTATTCTTATTGGTGTCCTTTAGAAGTGGTTTCTTTGCAGCAATTTGACCATGAAGGCCTGATTGTTGATGTTGAGATCTGTCTGTTACTTGAACTCTGTGAAACATTTATTTGGGCTGCAATTTCTGAGGCTGATAACTCTAATGAACTTATCCTCTGCAGCAGAGGTAACTCTGGGTCTCCGTTTCCTGTCGCTGTCGTCATGAGAACCAGTTTCATCATAGCGCTTGATCGTTTTAGCGACTGCACAAAGTTTTTGCCATTTTCCGCTTTGACTTACCTTCATTTGATAAAGTAATGATGGACGGTCATTCCACTTTGCTTATTTGAGCTGTTCTTGTCATATTATAGACTTGGTATTTTACCAAATAGGTCTGTCTTCTGTATACCAACCCTACCTTGTCACAACACAACTGATTGACTAAAATGCATTAACTAAGAAGGAAATAAATTCCACAAATCAACCTTCAATAACCACAACTGTGAATTGATATGCATTCCAGGTGACTACCTCATGAAGCTGGTTGAGAGAATGCCAAGAGTGTGCAAAGCTGTCATCAAGGCAAAGGGTGGTTACTTTGAAGAATCTCAAATATAAAATATATTTTGATTTGTTTAACACTCTTTTGGATACTACATGATTCAATGTAATACATCTTATTTCATAGTTTTGATGTCTTCACTATTTTTCTACAATGTAGAAAATAGTACAAATAAAGGAAAACCCTGGAATGAGTAGGTGTGTCCAAACTTTTGACTGGTACTGTATATATATACAGTATATACTGTATACAGTGCCTACAGAATGTTTTCACACCTCTTCACCTCTTCCACATTGTGTTGTGTTACAACCTGAATTTAACATGGATTAAATATATTGTTTTTGTCACTGGCTTATAGACAGTACCCCATAATGTCAAAGTGGAATTATGTTTTTAGACATTTTTGCAAATGAATTAAAAGTGAAAAGCTGAAATGTCTTGAGTCAATAAGTATTCAACTCCTTTGTTATGGCAAGCCAAAATATTGGACACACCTTCGGGGGAAAAAATGTGCTTAACAAGTCACAAAGTTTTATGGACTCGAGCAGTACATTTCAAACAGATTCAACCACAAAGACCATGGAAGTTTCCCAATGGCTTTCAAGGAGGGGCACTTATTGGTAAGTGGATAAAAAAGCAGACATTGATTATCTCTTTGAGCATGGTGTATAAAATGTTTAACACTTTTTTGGTTACTACATGATTAGATATGTGTTATTTCATAGTTGTGATGTATTCTACAATGGAGAAAATACAAAAAAATAAAAAATACCTGGAATAAGAAGGTGTGTCCAAACTTTTGACTGGTACTGTGTGTATATTTATATATATATATATAAATACATATATGTATGTACGTATATATATATATATATATATATATATGTACAGTGGTGCAAAAAAGTATTTAGTCAGCCATCAATTGTGCAAGTTCTCCCACTTAAAAAGATGAGAGAGGCCTGTAATTTTCATCATAGGTACACTTCAACTATGACAGACAAAATGAGGGAAAAAAATCCAGAAAATCACATTGTAGGATTTTTAATTTATTTATTTGCAAATTATGGTGAAAAATAAGTATTTAGTCACCTACAAACAAGCAAGATTTCTGGCTCTCACAGACCTGTATCTTCTTCTTTAAGAGGCTCCTCTGTCCTCCACTCGTTACCTGTATTAATGGCACCTGTTTGAACTTGTTATCAGTATAAAAGACACCTGTCCACAACCTCAAACAGTCACACTCCAAACTCCACTATGGCCAAGACCAAAGAGCTGTCAAAGGACACCAGAAACAAAATTCTAGACCTGTACCAGGCTGGGAAGACTGAATCTGCAATAGGTAAGCAGCTTGGTTTGAAGAAATCAACTGGGGGAGCAATTATTGGGAAATGGAAGACATACAAGACCACTGATAATCTCCCTCGATCTGGGGCTCCACGCAAGATCTCACCCCGTGGGGTCAAAATGATCACAAGAACGGTGAGCAAAAATCCCAGAACCACACGGGGGGACCTAGTGAATGACCTGCAGAGAGCTGGAACCAAAGTAACAAAGCCTACCATCAGTAACACACTATGCCGCCAGGGACTCAAATCCTGCAGTGCCAGACGTGTCCCCCTGCTTAAGCCATTACATGTCCAGGCCCGTCTGAAGTTTGCTAGAGAGCATTTGGATGATCCAGAAGAAGACTGGAGAATGTCATATGGTCAGATGAAACCAAAATATAACTTTTTGGTAAAAACTCAACTCGTCGTGTTTGGAGGACAAAGGATGCTGAGTTGCATCCAAAGAACACCATACCTACTGTGAAGCATGGGGGTGGAAACATCATGCTTTGGGGCAAAGGGACCAGGACGACTGATCCATGTAAAGGAAAGAATGAATGGGGCCATGTATTGTGAGATTTTGAGTGAAAACCTCCTTCCATCAGCAAGGGCATTGAAGATGAAATGTGGCTGGGTCTTTCACCATGACAATGATCCCAAACACACCGCCTGGGCAACGAAGGAGTGGCTTCGTAAGAAGCATTTCAAGGTCCTGGAGTGGCCTAGCCAGTCTCCAGATCTCAATCCCATAGAAAATCTTTGGAGGGAGTTGAAAGTCCGTGTTGCCCAGCAACAGCCCCAAAACATCACTGCTCTAGAGGAGATCTGCATGGAGGAATGGGCCAAAATACCAGCAACAGTGTGTGAAAACCTTGTGAAGACTTACAGAAAACGTTTGACCTCTGTCATTGCCAACAAAGGGTATATAACAAAGTATTGAGATAAACTTTTGTTATTGACCAAATACTTATTTTCCACCATAATTTGCAAATGAATTCATTAAAAATCCTACAATAGGATTTTCTAGATTTTTTTTTCTTATTTCGTCTGTCATAGTTGAAGTGTACCTATGATGAAAATTACAGGCCTCTCTCATCTTTTTAAGTGGGAGAACTTGCACAATTGGTGGCTGACTAAATACTATTTTGCCCCACTGTATATATAGATATAGATATATGTATATATGTGTATATAGGTCAGGGCTCTGTGCAAGCCAGTCTAGTTCTTCCACACCGATCTCGACAAACCATTTCCATATGGACCTTGCTTTGTGCACCGGGCATTTTCATGCTGAAACAGGAAAGGGTCTTTCCCAAACTGTTGCCACAAAGTTGGAAGCACATAATCGACTAGAATGTCATAATGTGCTGTCATTAAGATGTCCCTTCACTGGAACTAAGTGGCCTAGCCCGAACCATGAAAAACAGCCCCAGACCATTATTCCTCCTCCAACAAGCTTTCCAGTTGGCAATATGTAGGTAGGATTCTCCTGACATCGGCCAAACCCAGATTCGTCCGTCAGTCTTCCAGATGGTGAAGCATGATTCATCACTACAGAGAAGTCCAATGGCGGTGAGCTTTATACCACTCTAGCCGACACTTGGCATTGACACTTCGTGCAGCTGCTCGGCCATGGAAACCCTATTCATGACGCTCATATGAACATTTATTGTGCTGACATTGCTTCCAGAGGCAGTTTGTAACATGGTAGTGAGTGTTGCAACTGAGAACAGATGATATTTACATGCTATGTGCTTCAGTACTCGGCCATACCGTTCTGTGAGCTTGTGTAGCTTATCAATTTGTGACTGAGTTGTTGTTGCTTCGAGACATTCCACTTCACAATAACATCACTTACAGTTTTTTATTTTTTATATTTATTTCACAAGGTAGGCTAGTTGAGAACAAGTTCTCATTTACAACTACGACCAGGCCGAGATAAAGCAAGGCAGTGCGACACAAACAACAACACAGAGATTGTTCAGTTGACAAAAGTATGTATTAATGTATGTATGTGTATATATATATATATATATATATATATATATATATATACACATATTCACAAAAGTATGCAGACATCCCTCCAAATTAGTGGATTCGGCTATTTCAGCCACATCTGTTGCTGACATTATCAATATACTGTATATCATCGAGCGCACAGCCATGCAATCTCCATAGATTCATTGGCAGTAGCATGACCTTACTGAAGAGCTCAGTGACTTTCATTGTGGCACCGTCATAGGATGCCACCTTTCCAACAAGTCAGTCCGTCAAATTTCTGCCCTGCTAGAGCTGCCTCGGTCAACTGTAAGTGATGTTATTGTGAAGTGGAAACGTCTAGAAACAACAACGACTCAGTCGCGAATTGGTAGGACTCACAAGCTCACAGAACGGTACCGCCGGATGCTAAAGCTCATAACATGTAAAAATCAACCTGTCCTAGGTTGTAACACTCACTATATATATATATATATATATATATATATATATATATATATATATATATATATATATATATAGATATATACACATGTGGGGTGGATGTGTGGGTGGGTGTAAGGAGGGGAGGGCGGTGCTGTCTGAGATTATTGATGCTGGAAGAAAATGATCAAACTCCTTTCCTCATGCACCTGTTTCCAGACTGCCACTTTCAATTACAGTTCTTAGAAATCTTCATCAGAGTCCAGGCTTACAGGCCATTTATGTTTTCTCTTGAATGTCTCCCTCTCATAAGAATAATATAGTACTATTATTATGCTGACTAGGGGTGGGCTGCCCTACATTTTCCCCCCAAAAGCACATTATTTTCCAACTCTTATATTTTGTTATGTTGTGCCTTTATGGTTGCTATGACACTATTTAGGATGCAAAGAACATCAATAGTCCCTAAATGTATGATTACTCCTATTTGAAGGAAAATATTTCATATTTTGCTGTCTGAGTTTTTTTTTCTAAGGTTATTTGCAGCAGATTTGAAACAACTCAAAGAGCTGCAGTCCATTACTGGCAGGCTCATGCTGTTTTAAACATTATTTCATAGGTCGCTTTTGGAGAGCCTTAAGTAAAAAAATCATAGAATCGAGATATTATAGAAAAGATCATCCCACCTACATCTCCTACCACTTGTGTTGGATTGAACCCGTCAAACAATTGTCTCAGATACCAGACCCAGGTCTCCTCCCCCCGCATCCCCTCCACACCAGGAGAATATTTAAAATGTTTCTTAAACGGGGAGGGACCTACCTGACTTTGTCTATTAGAAACTCTGTTTTACACTGTCTGCTTCCGTTTAGTTCTTAAACAGTAAACGGTTTCCGTAATGAATATTCTCCTGGCTGGCTACCCCTGAACAAGACCGTACGTCGGATTGGCAGATGGCATCAGCTGGTGCGCTTGGTTGGCTTGTGGCATGTGCATGAGCTATAGGCACAAGGCAGGGTGGGTTGGCATGTGAGGGTTGGCAGGGTTTGGGCTCTCCTTCGGTGGGGCGTGTCGAGTCTCCCATGGTGCAGACCAGTCCCCGGGTCGGCAGAAGGTCACAGAGGTTTAATCACATCCAGCTGGGTTCACTGGCTGAGCAGCGGCCTCTGATTGCACTCATTAGTGAAGGAGCACTCGGGCACGGGCAAGGGGTCATCCTTCCTTCACCCACTCATCTCCTATATGAAGCACCAGGAGGTCCTTCACTTGGCTGTCTCCAAGACACAAATACACACACATACACACAAAATGGCCATCAGTCATCTCATTTGACATTCACTTACAGTGCTAACTTTACTCCACTGTGCAGTAATTGCCATCGTCATGACATTGACATGGAGTTTTAATTTTAGCGAGACATTAATAGACATTCAAAATGGAAACGTGACCAAACCTAAGTTCTGTTCAACTGAATATGACAAGAAAACCTTCCTATGCCTTCTAGTAAATGTCAAGAAGCGCTTATACACTTAGTCTGGATGCAATGGACTCACTTCAAAGGAGGCTTTAGTAGAGATGGAGATTACTTGATCCAGTTCAGTACAAGTCCTGCCTCAGTATATTTCATTTACTGTCTCGGAAATGAGCAGAAGCTCTGAACTATCTGTTCAGACTCCAGTCCTACCTAACTACAGGTTATGGAAAATGTCTTATTTTAGTATTTGTACAGTACTATGCCTCAAGTGGAAGAGATGCAAGCCAGAAACCGGAGGATTGCCAATTTGAATCCCAGGTCCAATGTGAAAAATCTGTGTAGCTGAAATGAGCTGGCAACCGGAGGGTTGCTGAAAATCAAATCCTAGATGCCATTGTGCCCTTGAGCAATGCCATTAACCCTCCAAATCAACAGTTTCCCAGGCGCCCAGGGATGCAGCCTCCCGCACCTCTCCAAAAAAACTGTACATGTATGTGTATGTATGTGTGTCTTTCAGAGGGGTTGGGTTAAAAGCAGAAGTCAAATTTCGGTTGGACCTTGTGTGCAATTTACCAATAAAGTGATCTTAATCTCTTAATCTTGTAACGAAACGCAGCCACCTGGGACCTAGTACAAAAGATTCCCCCTAGAAATGCACTTGTTCTAAAAGGCTAGGAACCTAAATGCCTCTGAGATGTTGTTTCCTGTAGAGTATGCCTCAGTGAATGTCGGAAAGGGACAGATAGGGGAAGGTGAAGCTCTTTGAAGAAAATGCCAAAGTCTGAAAAGCTGGTGCGTGACCTACACAGGTATTAACCACACCACTGGGTGGCTATAATGGAATTATGAGCAGGTTGGCATTAAATATGAATAAATATGCCGCAGCCTAGCTATTTACAAGATTGCATACAGCTAACGTTATAGAAACATAATATAACATGCATTGTCTTTTGAATGTGAATTAGATTGAAGAATAATTACAATCCTATAGGTTTCATTAATCTCACAATATTTGTCAAAACTCATTTAGCATGCATGAATAAAGCACAATGCAATATCATCATTTCAAATATCCGACATAGAAACGCTGTTGTTGGAGATAGGGGGATTAAAATGACGCTGCCAATTGCTGCTTTGTCCTTATTATCTTGTCTGTCTTTGACCACACAAGTGTGAAAATGTCAGCTGGTGGATGAAGTGAGCAGTCTGTCATCAAAGGAAGGGGGTCACAATTTGGAGACATTCTGTCCAAACCCACACCCAATAGATTTTGACAATTTGACTGGATTGTTGAAGCTTGAATGCTAACACTCTAATCTGATAGCCCCTTTTCGGCAATATTTCCACATTCGCGGAGACCACATTCACGGTAAATGCTGCAGTTGTCGGTTCAATAGGAAATTACTGTTAAATGTCAATCGGACAATAATGCGGATCTTCTGCGGCCCAATTAATTGTGAGCCAAAATTACAAGTATTATGAATGATTTCCAACAGCAATAAGGTTATCTGTGTTTTATATGTACATTTCCACATGGATTACACACACACACATAGGTCCAGTACCTTCTTTTCGTTCCCCAGCAAGGCCAAAACTTGCAGGGTAATTGGATCAGTAAAAGCTGGGAAAATGTTCACTTAATAGGGTTACAGAAAATGCCAGCCCTCCTGTAACCACAATTGTTAATGGAGACAAATATGGCATTGCATCCTGGGAGAGTTCTATAATAAGAGAAATAACACAAGAAACAGCAGAAACCATTTCAGAGGAGGCTTCCAAGATGCCATGGGCTGCTGGGTATTCTTCAGAAACATCTCCCCAAATCCCCTTAAATATCTTGAGGTAAAGTAGTCAGCAGTGTCATCAAGCTCTTTCTCTCTCTTTCTTTCCCCTTTAAAAGTAGTTAACTCAACAGAGACCCAGACTTACATCTACCTTTCAAATGTGCAACCCTGTGCTTCCTCTAAACTGTTTAACTCAGCACAAAGCAGCATCAAACTCTCCTTCAGAAGTTTTCCCCAACACAGTTTTGCAAATCTGCATTAACTTTAAAATAATCTTGTCAACAGAATTTATAATCAAAACAGGCCAGAATGAGTTTTAGTTTTCATGACCAAATGTTCTTAAAGGCACAGTTTGCAATTTGTTCACTAATTTCATATAATGAAATTATCTCTTATTTTTAAAGAATATGCCATCTACCGTAAATTTCCTCATTAACACAAAATAAAGGACCACCCTAACAAAAACAACTGTCACGACTTCCGCCGAAGTCGGCTCCTCTCCTTGTTTGGGCTGCGTTCGACGTCACTGGTCTTCTAGCCATCGCGGCTCCACTTTTCATTGTTCCATTTGTTTTGTCTTGTTTCCCCGCACACCTGGTTTACATTCCCTAATCACACTACATATATATTCCCTCTGTTCCTCCCATGTCTTTGTGTGGAATTGTTATGTTACGTGTTTTGTGGGACGCGCCAGGCTGGTTTTTCCCCGGCACCGTGTTTATCCCAAAGTATGTATAATTGTTAAACATTTTCATTATTTTGACTGTTGTCACGCTTTTCACTTTTGCCATTGGCTGGAGGTTTTTGACTCAGTTACGTCTGTTGTTGCTTCTGCCAAATAAAGTGTGCGCCTGATCACAACTCTTTGCTCTCCTGCACCTGACTTCTATACCAGTAGAGCACAACCTGACAAAAACATTCAAGACGCCTTTTAGGTTCTAAACTAAACCCCAATTCCTGTACTATTGAACTGACTCAATTCCACTAGGTTTTATAAAAAAAGTAATGACAAAGACTTATGTTGTACCAATTACAGTGGGGCAAAAAAGTATTTAGTCAGCCACCAATTGTGCAAGTTCTCCCACTTAAAAAGATGAGAGAGGCCTGTAATTTTCATCATAGGTACACTTCAACTATGACAGGCAAAATGAGAAACAAAATCTAGAAAATCACATTGTAGGACTTTTATGAATTTATTTGCAAATTATGATGGAAAATAAGTATTTGGTCACCTACAAACAAGCAAGATTTCTGGCTCTCACAGACCTGTAACTTCTTCTTTAAGAGGCTCCTCTGTCCTCCACTCGTTACCTGTATTAATGGCACCTGTTTGAACTTGTTATCAGTATAAAAGACACCACCTCAAACAGTCACACTCCAAACTCCACTATGGCCAAGACCAAAGAGCTGTCAAAGGACACCAGAAACAAAATTGTAGACCTGCACCAGGCTGGGAAGACTGAATCTGCCATAGGTAAGCAGCTTGGTTTGAATAAATTAACTGTGGGAGCAATTATTAGGAAGTGGAAGATATACAAGACCACTGATAATCTCCCTCGATCTGGGGCTCCACGCAAGATCTCACCCCGTGGGGTCAAAATGATCACAAGACGGTGAGCAAAAATCCCAGAACCACACGGGGGGACCTAGTGAATTACCTGCAGAGAGTAACACACTACGCCGCCAGGGACTCAAATCCTGCAGTGCCAGACGTGTCCCCATGCTTAAGCCAGTACATGTCCAGGCCCGTCTGAAGTTTGCTAGAAAGCATTTGGATGATCCAGAAGAAGACTGGAGAATGTCATATGGTCAGATGAAACCAAAATATAACTTTTTGGTAAAAACTCAACCCGTCGTGTTTGGAGGAAAAAGAATGCTGAGTTGCATCCAAAGAACACCATACCTACTGTGAAGCATGGGGGTGGAAACATCATGCTTTGGGGCTGTTTTTCTGCAAAGGGACCAGGACGACTGATCCATGTAAAGGAAGAATGAATGGGGCCATGTATCGTAAGATTTTGAGTGAAAAGCTCTTTCCATCAGCAAGGGCATTGAAGATGAAACGTGGCTGGGTCTTTCAGCATGACAATGATCCCAAACACACCGCCTGGGCAACGAAGGAGTGGCTTTGTAAGAAGCATTTCAAGGTCCTGGAGTGGCCTAGCCAGTCTCCAGATCTCAATCCCATATAAAATCTTTGGAGGGAGTTGAAAGTCTGTGTTGCCCAGCAACAGCCCCAAAACATCACTGCTCTAGAGGAGATCTGCATGGAGGAATGGGCAAAAATACCAGCAACAGTGTGTGAAAACCTTGTGAAGACTTACAGAAAACGTTTGACCTCTGTCATTGCCAACAAAGGGTATATAACAAAGTATTGAGATCAACTTTTGTTATTGACCAAATACTTATTTTCCACCATAATTTGCAAATAAATTCATTAAAAATCCTACAATGGGATTTTCTGGATTTTTTTTTTTCTTATTTTGTCTGTCATAGTTGAAGTGTACCTATGATGAGTGGGAGAACTTGCACAATTGGTGGCTGACTAAATACTTTTTTGCCCCAATGTATATCCTCAATAACTATAATCCCTAAGTGATAAAAATGAATAATTACAGTCAATGTAATAATAATCCATCAATGCTTAAGACCGAGTGGCATACTGTTTAGGGAGAGAGTGATTGCGAAAAACAAGGACGACAACCAGCGTCCTTGAGGAACCTTAGTTGAGAACCTAATCTGTGTTTAGCAGTCCTCCTTGATTGTCACAGCAAGCAATTAGGAGTTTATAAACTTCTAAAATGCTCTCCTTACATTCAACTTGTTTTTTTCTTCCTCCCTTCCCTCTCACAGTAATAAGCCATTCGTTATTTCTCCTCTTTTTTGATTCCCATATCTGCATTCCCAGTCACACTGGGATAATTGTACACCTATAATGGAGAAATTAGTCGGCCCTGAAATGAGATTCCCTTCTGTAAAAAGCTGTCGCTCTGTGACATCAAAGTAAAACCATGTGCCCGACTCAAAAAAAAGCACAGCTCCCAGGCATACTCAAATCAGCTTTGATTCTCAAGGTTCTCTCTTTCTTCCTCACATTCTCATTTTGAGCTTTTATTCTAATATCACTTTAATATCACACGGCAGGTATTTCATATCCTCACAAAATCAATGTTGTATGAAGTGAATGTTTTAGCTATGTCTTTAATTTGTAGTCCTTCCCACCAAATATATATCAAATATGTGACAGTCTCGGTTATCCACTGAAATGTACACTGTATTTCAAGTTCTCTTGAGTCTCTTGTAGCTAGAATTTGCTAGCTGCTTTGTTGTGGATCAGGAGAAGATAGTGTCTAGATTTCTGCAGATGTGTGTCATCCGTTGGCTCTATTTCTTCATCAAGTCTCCACCTCTTCTACCCCCTCTATCTTCCCTCCGTTATCCTCCCCCTTTTCTCCCTCTAAGTAATCTCTGAGCATCTAGGACAGCTGAAAGCAGGTACTGTATTTCATAAGCTACTCAGTGCATCAACGACATATACCATCAGATATATTTAGAGCCCTGGGGGGATAAGGCTAGCTTCTATTCTCGCATGGGTAGCGCTCTGCATATTGATACTCATTTTCTGTCTCTCTCTTTCTCTCTATCGCTTCTCTCATTTTTTCTCCATTAGCATTAGGGGAAACTGACAAGACAATGAAAAGGACTCTACATAAAGGCTTAGAAGCGCCATAGTCCCTTAATCAATTTATTTGAAATCCTGCTTTAGTCAGACGGCCGCCCAGCCTCAGAGCTTCACTCCTCCTCCCTCTCTCGCTCCATCCATTTCTTAGGTGAATCATTAGACAGTTTCAACAGTAGGCAGATTATTAGTGTTAACCTTTCATAAGACTTCACATTAGAGGAGAGCTCATTGTGGCTACCTCAAAACAGCCCTGTTTCAAAGATATTCTATTTCATTTAGGTTCTGGAAAGATAAGAATTTAGCTCGACTGACATGCCCAAAATATGCTATAAGAAGTCTTCGAGCCATAATGTAGACACATACCATATAAAGCCTTCATGGGATTACATGGCTATACCATTTAGGCCTCGATAAAATGTGATATATTATCATTATTAATATCATCGATAATCTACTGTTTTTCTGATTTCCCAGCAAAGGATCCTATGCTCTCCAGCCTTAGTGTGTTGTTTTGACTTTGTTATCAGAACCAATTGTGACTCACCACCTGGATTTGGTCTTATGTAGCAAAAATTGGAAATGGTGTTTTTTACATTGGATAAAAGTAGAGACTCAGAGCTACAAAATGATATTTCATGCAATGCATTTTTGAGGAACAATGGGAAAGTAATTCTGCTTTGAAAGTGAATATGCTGGGAGCTAACCAACCATGTTTAATGTTGTTCGCTAGCTAACATTAGGCTCTAACTAGCAAAGCAAACGGCTCTGGGATACGAATAATAATGTCATAAACGTAACATTAGCTAGGGAACCAGCCAGCTAACGTTAGCTAGCTACCTAATAGTACACTTTAGCTTAAGACATGTAGCCAGCTAGCTAGTTAAACAATGAACCTAGCTACATAAACAACGTGTAAGATCACACACATCACGTAAAGTTAGCTAACGAGCCAGCCAGCTAACGTTACCAAGTTAAACAACAATGAACATAGTGCCAAATCATGTTGTTACTACCCTGCATGAATATGCTGGGAGCTAACCAACCAGGTTCAATGTTAGCTAGCTAACATTAGGCTCTAACTAGTGAAGCAAACGGCTCTGGGATACAAATAAGAACGTCAGCTAATGTTAGCTAGCTAGCTAACAGTACACTTTAGTTTAAGATATGTAGCTAGATAGCTAGCTAGGTAAACACTGAACCTAGCTAGGTAAACAATGTGTAAGATCACACATGTCGCATAACATTAGCTAACTAGCCAGCCAGTTAAACAACAATGAACATAGTGCCAAATCATGTCGTTACTTTTATTTATTTATTTTATTTCACTTTTATTTAATCAGGTAGGCAAGTTGAGAACAAGTTCTCATTTACAATTGCGACCTGGCCAAGATAAAGCAAAGCAGTTTGACACATACAACGACACAGAGTTACACATGGAGTAAAACAAACATACAGTCAATAATACAGTATAAACAAGTCTATATACGATGTGAGCAAGTGAGGTGAGATAAGGGAGGTAAAGGCAAAAAAAGGCAATGGTGGCAAAGTAAATACAATATAGCAAGTAAAACACTGGAATGGTAGATTTGCAGTGGAAGAATATCAAAGTAGAAATACAAATAATGGGGTGCAAAGGAGCAAAATAAATAAATAAATAAAATAAATACATTAGGGAAAGAGGTAGTTGTTTGGGATAAATTATAGGTGGGCTATGTACAGGTGCGCTGCTCTGAGAGTTGGTGCTTAAAGCTAGTGAGGGAGATAAGTGTTTCCAGTTTCAGAGATTTTTGTAGTTCGTTCCAGTCATTGGCAGCAGAGAACTGGAAGGAGAGGCGGCCATTGAAAGAATTGGTTTTGGGGGTGACCAGAGATATATACCTGCTGGAGCGCGTGCAACAGGTGGGTGATGCTATGGTGACCAAAGGGAAGTTGCACAACTGAAATGTGCCTCTGAATTAGAGAGGTGAGAGGGGCTGCCTTAATCAACATCCACATCTTCAGCGCCAGGGGAACAGTGGGTTAACTGCCTTGCTCAGGGGCAGAATGACAGATTTCTACCTTGTCAGCTCAGGGATTCAATCCAGCAACCTTTCGGTTACTGGCCGCCGAACGCTCTAACCACTAGGCTACCTGCCGCCCCTACCCTGCATGAAACTGTTGGTTTCATGAGCTAACCTACCAGGTTCAATAGCTAGGCTTTAGGCTTTAACTAGCAAAGCAAACGGTTCTGGGATAAGAATAATAACATCATACTGTACATGTAACATTAGCTAGGGAACCAGCCAGATAACGTTAGCTAGCTAACTAACAGTACACTTTAGCTTGAAATTAAACCACTTTCTGTCAAAATTAGAAACATGTAATATCTGAACATTTTGCTAGCTAGACTATTTTACTCGTATACATCATCATGAATGATGGACGCATCTCCCTGTCATGGATGACATGTCACGGTTGCCCTTAGTTTGAAGATGTAATCCGGAGACAGGTGTTTTCTCCATCTCTTTAGCTATCATACTCTAATTCCACTGATTTTAAAACTCAATCCCCCAGAAAGTTGAGAGTAACACTTATGCAGCTCCACTACACCATACATAAAAACATCTGCATTTGACAGGATTACTAACCCAGACTGACCAGCTCAAATTGACAGAAGCATTCTACATGCAGACCAATCTGAACTTCTCTCTTAGCATGTACAGCCCACTCATTATCTCAGCCAATCATGGCTAGTGGGAAGTTTGCTCTCTTTTTCTGTGGCTTAACCACCAAGGCCCGTAATTTAACAATTGTATTTGTACTTACAGATGGCATACAAGTTCGTTATTTAGGCACATGAGAGTTCAAATGTTCCAGAAGGCTTTCTGCCCCCAAAAAACATGTATATGTATATATATATATATATATACACATACATACGTATTTATATTTATTTATTTTTCGTTGAAATGGCTCTCCTGTGAAGTCTTGACTTGCGACATATGCCTAGTTCCCTGAAACGGGTCACATTTGTGTCCGTATTGCCTTTGTTGAATGTATTAGTTTTACAAATTGCATTTCACCATTTCCAGTTCATCCCAAAAATATTTTCACATCATCGAAAAATATTGATACTAAAGTTCAGAGACAACAGCGAACTGCCAACAATGTCAGGATATTGCTGATTCAGTGGTTTAAACCTAAAAATAAATGTAATAGAAAAAGTGATTGTAGGCTGACAGCCATTGTGATATATTTGTTATTAAATGTATTGTCTAATGTCTGACAGGGATGTGATCTGTGCTGCGATAGGTACAACTCAATTGCACGCAGTTTGTTAGTTAAAATTAGGATTTTTAAGTTATATATATTATTTAAGTACATTCCTCATGCCCAACACATAGGGCATGAGCATGTGGAAATGTAGGGGATGGGAGGCACTTGAATGGTGGCTTTTCAATGGTATCGTGAGCTGTCAATGTAGCCTAGGCTAAAATAGCACTTCTCAAACCTGGACTCACTAGTGTGCATTAGCGAAGACCTTTGTATTGAACTGACACAATAGAGCTGTGTCAGATTCTACTTATGTTAAAACGTGTAACGAGTGTCACACTGACGCTCCAACAGTATGAAATAGCTTCCTCCTTCACAAACTCTCATTCATGTGATAATGGATCCTCTGTCTCGCAAACACATGTAAACACCCACATGTAAACACACTGTGCTACCAAAAAGCTAGCAATTCGATTGTGCAAGTGAGGGCATTTCAACGGTCACAGATGCACAAAGCCTGGAAACATTGTCATTTGCAGTACTGTCCGTCCTCCTAGCTATACATGACCTAGATATACATGACCTAGCTACAGTGTACATGACTTAGCTATACATGACCTAGCAAGAGATTACATTACCTAGCCATACATGTCCTAGCTAAACTATGCATTACCTAGCTATATATGTATAGATGAGAAATACATTGCCTAGCTATACATGACCTAGCTACAGTATACATGACCTAGCTATACATAGCCTACAGTAGCTATACATACCTAAATGACCTAGCTACAGGAAATATGGCGTAGCTATACATGACCTAGCTACAGTATACATGGCCTAGCTATACATGACCTAGCTACAGTATACATGACCTAGCTATACATAGCCTACAGTAGCTATACATACCTAAATGACCTAGCTACAGGAAATATGGCGTAGCTATACATGACCTAGCTACAGTATACATGGCCTAGTTATACATGACCTACAGTAGCTATACATACCTACATAACCTAGCTACAGTATATATGGCATGGCTATACATGACCTAGCTACAGTATACATGACCAAGCTACAGTATACATGACCTAGCTATACATGACCTACAGTAGCTATACATACCTACATGACCTAGCTACCTAGCTACATATGGCGTAGCTATACATGACCTAGCTACAGTATACATGGCCTAGCTATACATGACCTAGCAATACATGACCTAGCTATACATGACCTAGCTATACATGACCTAGCTACAGTATACATGACCAAGCTACAGTATACATGACCTAGC
Source organism: Oncorhynchus clarkii lewisi (assembly GCF_045791955.1). Lineage (NCBI taxonomy): Eukaryota > Metazoa > Chordata > Actinopteri > Salmoniformes > Salmonidae > Oncorhynchus > Oncorhynchus clarkii. Next base: position 24,503,267 of record NC_092160.1, on the reverse strand, counting down.
TATACATGACCTACAGTAGCTATACATACCTACATGACCTAGCTACAGGAAATATGGCGTAGCTATACATGACCTAGCTACAGTATACATGGCCTAGCTATACATGACCTAGCAATACATGACCTAGCTATACATGACCTAGCTACAGATTACATTACCTAGCTATACATGACCTAGCTACAGTATACATGGCCTAGCTATACATGACCTAGCAATACATGACCTAACTATACATGACCTAACTACAGATTACATTGCATAGCTATACATGACCTAGCTACAGATTACATTACCTAGCTATACATGATCTAGCTACAGTGTACATGGCCTAGATATACATGACCTAGCTATATATAACCGAGTTATACATGACCTAGCTATACATTGCCTATCTATACATGACCTAGCTACAGTATACATAACCAAGCTACAGTATACATGACCTAGCAATATATGACCTACAGTAGCTATACATACCTACATGACCGAGCTACAGTATATATGGCCTAGCTATACATGACCTAGCTAGCGTATACATGACCTAGATATACATGACCTCGCTATACATGAACTAACTACAGATTACATTACCTAGCTATACATGACCTAGCTACACCATCATGACCTAGCTATATATAACTGAGTAATACATTGCCTAGCTATACATGACCTAGCTATATATAACCGAGTTATACATGACCGAGCTATACATTGCCTATCTATACATGACCTAGCTACAGTATACATGACCAAGCTACAGTATACATGACCTAGCAATATATGACCTACAGTAGCTATACATACCTACATGACCTAGCTACAGTATATATGGCTCGCTATACATGACCTAGCTACAGTATACATGCCCTAGCTACAGATTACATTACCTAGCTACACATGACCTAGCTACAGTGTACATGGCCTAGCTATCCAAGATGGCGTAGCAGTCAGACGTCCTTGTCCTATCGTGTCCCTTGTATATATCGTTTTACATTTTCGTCGCATATCCTTTAAAATATTTTGCTAAACCTCATCATCTAAATACTCTCCGGCAACCCGCCTCACCCAATGTGGTGTGGATCTGCTTTTTTTCCCTAAAGTATTTATATTTACTTCGGATCTGGAATCCCTCAACTGAAGCTAGCCAGCTAACTACCAGATATCAGTCAGCAAACCATTGCCAGTGGTCATCAGCTAACCTTCAGCTCGGAAAGCTCTCGCCAGTTCGAACAACGTGACTCTAACCAGAGCATAACGGACCTGTTATTTTTATCCCAGGATTCCTACCGCAAACTGAACATTTTCATTTGGATCTTCACAACTAGCTAACCGCAATCCCGGGTGACTATTCCTGGCTAGCGTTTACATCCCAGAGCAAGCACCAATTTAGCTTGAAGCTAGCCCGGCCAGGGCTCCTGTGCTACCACCGAAGCATACTCCTGGGCTACAATATCGGCCTGCAGGCTACCTAGAGCTACTTGGAACACTACTAATTCCACGACTGGTCTATCGACGTCACCGCGCGAAGAGGCAAAAACAGACTTACCCCTATCGCGATGTCCCCCCCCCCCCCCTCCCTGCTAACTGCTAGCTTGCCTGCCCGGTCTGCTAACTGCTAGCACTTGCTAACTGCTTGCTTGCTAACCAGGTCTGCTAACTGCTAGCTTGCCCTGGTCTACTAACTGCTAGCCCATGCTAACTGCTTGCTTGCTAACCCGGCCTGCTAACTGCTAGCTTGCCCTGGTCTACTAGCTGCTAGCTTGTTTAGCTCCGGCCTACTAACTGTTAGCTTGTTAGCCTGCTAACTGTCTGAATCGCCGTGTCCCCAGCCAGCCCAACCACTCACTGGACCCATATGTTCACTTGGCTACGCATGCCTCTCTCTAATATCAATATGCCTTGTCCATTACTGTCCTGGTTAGTGATTACTGTCTAGTTTCACTGTAGAGCCTCTAGCCCTGCTCAATATGCCTTAACCAACCATGTTGTTCCACCTCCTACATATGCGATGACATCACCTGGTTTAAACATCTCTAGAGACTATATCTCTCCCTTCATTACTCAATGCCTAGGTTTATCTCCAAAGTACTCACATCCTACCTTACCTTTGTCTGCAAACTATGCTTTGAATCTATGCTATCGTGCTCAGAAACCTGCTCCTTTTACTCTCTGTTCTGAACGTGCTAGACGGCCAGTTCGTATAGTCTTTAGCCGTACCCTTATCCTACTTCTCCTCTGTTCCTCTGGTGATGTGGAGGTTAATCCAGGTCCTGCAGTGACTAGCTCCACTCCCATCCCCCAGGTGCTCTCATTTGTTGACTTCTGTAAACATAAAAGCCTTGGTTTCATGCATGTTAACATTAGAAGCCTACTCCCTAAGTTTGTTTTACTCACTGCTTTAGCACACTCTGCCAACCCAGATGTCTTAGCCATGTCTGAATCCTGGCTTAGGAAAACCACCAAAAACCCTGAAATCTCTATTGCTAACTATAAAATGTTCTGCCAAGATAGAACTGCCAAAGGGGGCGGTGTTGCAATCTACTGCAAAGATAGAAAGTAATACAGAACTCTGCAGGCTAAGTCTGTACCCAAACAATTTGAGCTTCTACTTCTAAAAATTCACCTTTCCAGAAACAAGTCTCTCACTGTTGCCGCTTGCTATAGACCTCCCTCTGCCCCCAGCTGTGCCCTCGATACTATATGTGAACTGATTGCCCCCCATCTATCTTCTGAGCTCGTGCTACTAGGTGACCTAAACTGAGACATACTTAACACCCCGGCCATCCTACAAACTAAGCTTGATGCCCTCAATCTCACACTAATTATCAATGAACCTACTAGGTACAACCCAAAATCAGTAAACACGGGCACCCTCATAGATGTCATCCTAACTAATTCACCCTCCAAATACTCCTCTGCTCTTTTCAATCAAGATCTCAGCGATCACTGCCTCATTGCCTGCATCGGTAATGGGTCTGCGACCAAACGACCACCCCTCATCACTGTCAAACGCTCCCTAAAACACTTCTGCGAGCAGGCCTTTCTAATCGACCTGCCGTCAGTAGATGTTGCCTGGCTATTCTTTAAAAGTGCCTTCCTCACCATCTTAAATAAGCATGCCCCTCTCAAAAAATGTAGAACTAGGAATAGATATAGTCCTTGGTTCACGCCAGACCTGTGGCGTTCTGCATTAGAATCGAATAGCCCCCGTGATATGCAACTTTTCAGGGAAGTTAGGAACAAATATACACAGGCAGTTAGAAAAGCTAAGGCAAGCTTTTTCAAACAGAAATTTGCATCCTGTCATACTAACTCAAAAAAGTTCTGGGACACTGTAAAGTCCATGGAGAATAAGAGCACCTCCTCCCAGCTGCCCACTGCTCTGAGGCTAGGAAACATTGTCACCACCGATAAATCCACTATGATTGAGAATTTCAATAAGCATTTCTCTATGGCTGGCCATGCTTTCCACATGGCTACCCCTACCCCGGTCAACTGCCTGGCACCCTCCACAGCAACCCGCCAAAGCCCCCACCATTTCTCCTTTACCCAAATCCAGATAGCCGATGTTCTGAAAGAGCTGCAAAATCTGGACCCCTACAAATCAGCCGGGCTAGACAATCTGGACCCTCTCTTTCTAAAATGATCTGCCGAAATTGTTGCAACCCCTATTACTAGCCTTTTCAACCTCTCTTTTGTATCATCTGAGATTCCCAAAGATTGGAAAGCTGCCGCGGTCATCTCCCTCTTCAAAGGGGGTGACACTCTAGACCCAAACTGCTACAGACCTACATTATATCTATCCTACCCTGTCTTTCCGACCATTTCGAATCGCACCGCACCTTCTCCGCTATGCAATCTGGTTTCAGAGCTGGTCATGAGTGCATCTCAGCCAAGCTCAAGGTCCGAAACGATATCTTAACCGCCATCGATAAGAAACAATACTGTGCAGCCGTATTCATTGACCTTGCCAAGGCTTTCGACTCTGTCAATCATCACATCTTCTTCGGCAGACCTTTGTTTCTCAAATGATTGCCTCGCCTGGTTTACCAACTAATTCTCTGATAGAGTTCAGTGTGTCAAATCGGAGGGCCTGTTGTCTGGGCCTCTGGTAGTCTCTGTGGGGGTGCCACTGGGTTCAATTCTTGGGCTGACTCTCTTCTCATCATTGAGATCAATGATGTCGCTCTTGCTGCTGGTGAGTCTCTGATCCACCTCTACGCAGACGACACCATTCTGTATACTTCTGGTCCTTCTTTGGACACTGTGTTAACAACCCCCCAGAGCTTCAATGCTATACAACTCTCCTTTTGTGGCCTCCAACTGCTCTTAAATACAAGTAAAACTAAATCCATGCTTTTCAATCGATCGCTGCCCGCACCTGCTCGCCCGTCCAGCATCACTACTCTGGACGGTTCTGACTTAATATGTGGACAACTACAAATACCTAGGTGTCTGGTTAGACTGTAAACTCTCCTTCCAGACTCACATCAAACATCTCCAAAGTTATATCTAGAATTGGCTTCCTATTTCGCAACAAAGCATCCTTCACTCATGCTGCCAAACATACCCTCGTAAAACTGACCATCCTAGTGATCCTCAACTTCGATGTCATTTACAAAATAGCCTCCAATACCCTACTCAATAAATTGGATGCAATCTATCACAGTGCCATCCATTTTGTCACCAAAGCCCCATATACTACCACCACTGCGACCTGTATGCTGTCGTTGGCTGGCCCTCCCTTCATACTCGTCGCCAAACCCACTGGCTCCAGGTCATCTACAAGACCCTGCATGGTAATGTCCCCCCTTATCTCAGCTCGCTGGTCACCAAAGCAGCTCCCACCTGTAGCACGCACTCCAGCAGGTATATCTCTCTGGTCACCCCCAAAACCAATTCCTCATTTGGCCGCCTCTCCTTCCAGTTCTCTGCTGCCAATGATTGGAACGAACTACAAAAATCTCTGAAACTGGAAACACATCTCCCTCATTAGCTTAAAGCACCAGCTGTCAGAGCAGCTCACAGATTACTGCACCTGTACATAGCCCATCTATAATTTAGCCCAAACAACTACCTCTTCCACTACTGTATTTATTTATTTGTTTATTTTGCTCCTTTGCAACCCATTATTTCTATTTCTACTTTGCACATTCTTCCACTGCAAATCTACCTTCCAGTGTTTTACTTGCTGTATTGTATTTACTTCGCCACCATGGCCTTTTTTTGCCTTTACCTCCCTTATCTCACCTCATTTGCTCACATTGTATATAGACTTATTTTTCTACTGTGTTATTGACTGTATGTTTGTTTTACTCCATCTGTAACTCTGTATTGTTGTATGTGTCGAACTGCTCTGCTTTATCTTTGTCACAACTCCTACCGAAGGTGGCTCCCCTTCCTGTTCGGGTGAAATGTCAAACTGCTTTGCTTTATCTTGGCCAGGTCGCAATTGTAAATGAGAACTTGTTCTCAACTTGCCTACCTGGTTAAATAAAGGTGATTTAAAAAAAGTATACCTGACCTAGCTATACATGATCTAGCTACAGTATACATGACCTAGCTATGCATGACCTAGCTATAGTTTACATGACCTAGCTATACATGACCTAGTTATACATGATCTAGCTATGTATGCATGACCTAGCTACAGAAAACATGATCTAGCTATGCATTACCTACTGTAGCTATACATGACATACATTGGTTTTCAGGCAGAATGTACTATATTGTTTTTTGGCTCTTTTCCCTCAATCTCCTCAAATTAGTTTAGAATAATATCTCTATGTATTTAAAACTAATAGGAGGGGCATCCTTAACATCATCTTTAAAACATGAAAGCTGGTCCATCTGACCTATCTTTCACAATTAAAGAATGGTTGGACCACAAGCCCGGTTTTAATGGTTATACATTTGATGTGGTATTGAGAAGCGAACTCAGAGATAAAAGTGATTATAAGAGATGGAGTCCAACCAGAGTAGCTCTATGTTCAACTAGGCACTGAAAATGAAAAACAGACACGATTAAAACCACACTCCTGAACATGTGCATACTCTAAAAAAGTAAGCCACCATCAAACAGGTAAACAATGATACAGTTGTACTTCTCAAATAATAATTCTCCGTGAGAGCAACAGTACCAATATGAGGCTGAATCTAATTTGTTGACATTTACCGAGGCCAAGATTTTATCCGATCCACATTAGATTTGCGTTGAATTACCTTGCTTTAAAGGGACATTTCACTGCTGTTCAATCACTTTATACAGTGCCTTCGGAAAGTATTCAGACTTCTTGACTTTTTCCACATTTTGTTATGTTACAGCCCTATTCTGAAATGTATTAAATCGTTTTTTTCCTCATCAATCTACACACAATACCCAATAATGACAAAGCAAAAAATAGGGTTTTAGAAATTTTTATGAAATGTATAAAAAATAAAAACTGAAATATTACATTTACATAAGTACTCAGACCATTTACTCAGTACTTTGTTGAAGCACATTTGGCAGTGATTACAGCATCGCGTCTTCTTGGGTACAACACTGCGAGCTTGGTACAACTGTAACTTGGGGAGTTTCATCCATTCTTCTCTGCAGATCCTCTCAAGCTCTGTCAGGTTGTATGATATTTTCAGATCTCTCAAGAGATGTTCGATTGGGTTCAATTCCGGGCTCTGGCTGGGCCACTCAAGGACATTCAGAGACTTGTCCCGAAGCAACTCCTGGGTTGTCTTGGCTGTGTGCTTAGTGCCGTTGTCCTGTTGGAAGGTGAAGCTTCACCCCAGTCTGACGTCCTGAGTGCTCTGGAGCAGGTGTTCATCAAAGAGCTCTCTGTACTTTGCTTAATTGCTTAATCTTTCCCTCGATCCTGACTAGTCTCCCAGTCCCTGCAGCTGAAAAACATCCCTACAGCATGATGCGTCCACCACCATACTTCACCGTGGGGCTGGTGCCAGGTTCCTCCAGACGTGATGCTTGGCATTCAGGCCAAAGAGTTAAATCTTGGTTTCATCAGTCAAGAGAATCTTGTTTCTCATGGTCTGAGAGTCTAGGTGCCTTTAGGCAAACTCCAAGCGGACTGGCATGTGCTTTTGACTGAGGAGTGGCTTCTGTCTGGCCACTCTACCATAAAGGTCTGATTGGTGGAGTGCTGGAGAGATGTTTGTCCTTCTGGAAGGTTCTCCCATCTCCACAGAATAACTCTAGAGCTCTAACGGAGTGACCTTTGGGTTCTTGGTCACCTCCCTGACCAAGGCCTTTGTCCCCCGATTTCTACAGTTTGGCCAGAGAAACAGCTCTAGGAAGAATCATGGTGGTTCCAAACCTCTTCCATTTAAGAATGATGGAAGCCACTGTATTCTTGGAGACCTTCAATGCTGAAGACAGTTTTTGGTTCCATTCCCCAGATCTGTGCCTCGACACAATCCTGTCTCAGAGCTCTATGGAGATCTCCTTAGACCTTATATGGCTTGGTTTTTGCTCTGACATGCACTGTCAACTGTGGGACGTTATATAGACAGGTGTTTGCCTTTTCAAATCCAGTCCAATCAATTGAATTTACCACAAGTGGAATTCAAATAAGTTGTAGAAACATCTCAAGGATGATTAATGGAAACATGATGCACCTGATCTCAATTTCGATTCTCATTTCTAAAAACCTGTTTTGGTTTGTCATTACTGGGTATTGTGTGTAGATTGGTGAGCTATTTATTAATTTAATAAATTGTAGAGTAAAGCTGTAATGTAACAAAATGTGTAAAAAGTCAAGGGGTCTGAATATTTTCCGAAGGCACTGTATGTCCAATAATATTGTATTAGCATACAATATGTGTCAAGCATTACCTCACTACACGCAAATACGAGTATTTCTGCATCTCACCAGTATAAATGAGCCATCTACATTTCCTGGTTGTAAGCAAACCACAATATCCAGAATTCATAGCGATTTCAGGATGTGATACCACCCCTGTGGTTGTGGATCCGGTTTTACAATTAATGTCAACAGCTAGCTAACGTTACTCATTGCCCATCCACTCCTTCATAGAACATCAGTTTGTGAATGGTGTGGTGCTTAGAACGTGGATGTACAAACTACAAGCAAGCACAGGCTGCTGGGGTAGCAATTCATTGTCGAACAGAGGTAATGTAGCCTACTTAGCTAGCTAGCTAACTAGATAGTGAACTACATTTGTTTATCTAAACCAAAATATATATTGCGATGTGATTTGTAACTTTGAAAGCTAACTTTACCTACGTTAGGTAACATTCGCTACCGCCTGTCTATATCTAACCGTTAGCGCCAACCCGGACAGGAAGATCACGTCAGTGATCCCACTCAAATGATGCACCCCTCCTAAGGACGGCATGGAAGAGCACCAGTAAGTCAGTGACTCAGCCCCCGTAATAGGGTTAGAGGTAGAGAATCCCAGTGGAGAGAGGGAACCAGCCAGGCAGATACAGCAAGGGCGGTTCTTCGCTCCAGTGCCTTTCCGTTCACCTTCACACCCCTGGGCCAGACTACACTCAATCATAGGACCTGCTGAAGAGATGAGTCTTAAATTAAGACTTAAAGGTTGAGATTGAGTCTGCATCTCTCACATGGATAAGCAGACCATTCCATAAAAATGGAGCTCTATAGGAGAAAGCCAGCCTTCAGCTGTTTGCTTCGAAATTCTAAGAACAATAAGGAGGCCTGCGTCTTGTGACCCTGTCCTACGTTTAGGTATGTACGGCAGGATCAAATCGGAGAGATAAGTAGGAGCAAGCCCATGTAATGCTTTGTAGGTTAGCAGTAAAACCTTGAAATCAGCCCTAGCCGTAACAGGAAGCCAGTATAGAGAGGCTAGCACTGGAGTAATATGATCACATTTTTGGGTTCTAGTCAAGATTCTAGCAGCCGTGTTTAGCACTAACTGAAGTAAATTTAGTGCTTTATCCGGGTAGCCTGGAAGTAGAGCATTGCAGTAGTCTAATCTAGAAGTGACAAAAGTATGGATTAACTATTCTGCATCATTTTTGGACAGAAAGTTTCTGATGTTTGCAATGTTACGTAGATGGAAAAAAGCTGTCCTTGAAATTGTCTTGATATGTTTGTCAAAAGAGAGATCAGGGTCCAGAGTAACGCCGAGGTCCGGCATTACTCAAGGAACTAGAGTAAGTCACCTTTAATAAAATCTTTCCATGAATCCATTATTGAGCAAATAAATATACATAAACATGGTTCATATTTTGTTGTCATACAACTTTTATACTGCCTTACCAAGCAAAAAGGCAGTTCTTGCTCACAGCGTGGAATTGAGAAATATTGCTTTTATTTACCTTGGTTTCACAGTAACTTTATGCAGTTACTTCTAACATGACCCCCATTTTATCCAGAACACAACACAATAGAGGCAGGATACTTGTTCACATAATTAAGCATGTATTTAATGTAAAAAAAATGACAACTCATTTTCAACCAAATTAGCAGATACTGCCTTTGCTTGGTAGGGCAGTATAGCTCTCTATATTATGGAGGCTTAGTTGATTGTTATTGCAAAGCTTAAAGTCTAAATTGGAGAAAGGCAGAGTTATAAGTAGGGAGGGGATAGTGTCGGTGACTGAAAAATGTGATCATATTACTCCAGTGCTAGCCTCTCTATACTGGCTTCCTGTTACGGCTAGGGCTGATTTCAAGGTTTTACTGGGTGTCTGTTGGGTGTGGGTAATGTGTGTGTGAAGGTTAGTCAAGATGATCTATTGATCAGCAGCTGTGAGCGTGTAAAATCACTGGGGAATCCAATCCAGAAAAAAAGCATTATTACAACCTATGTGATAGTATTGTTTGCACTATAACCTGTTAGTTCATATGCCTTGACACCGTGATATATAGGCCTAAGGCTGAGACTATAAGAAGGCAGTGGCAGAATAAATTCAGCCACATATTTGTTTCATTACAAAACTGCAGAACATCTGTCCTGTGAAGTCCACAAAACATATTGCATGTAACAAACAGTTACATTACCTAGAGCATGGTCAAGCAAGGTAATGTTTCCGACATTTTGGGACCACTAAACAACTATTGATTTAGAACCACAGAGAGTTAACGCAAGTCGCATAGAAGACAGTAGCTGCCTCCACTATTTCAGCACCATTTCAGCTTCAACATTTCAACATCATCGAATCACCTATTCTTAGTCTAATACAGTGACAACTAAAAGATACCCCCAAATCTTTAGTCAAATCAACGTAAAGCAAAGTATCATGTGGCTATTTATGGTACTGATTTGTGTGTGTGTGTGCATGCAAGTAGAAAAAACATGTTGACTCACCCTGTTTGTAGATAAAGCCAATGCTATCCTCCTCTTTCATTTTGCCTAAAAGGTCTATGACTCTGTCATACAGTACACGCTTTTAGTTTTGGTTGTCCTAGCCTACCTGGCTAAAATAGTTGCTCACTAGTCATTAGCCAAACTTCCTTTCTTGGGCAACGATACATCAGGCCAGCTGGTTAACATTGGCATATTACATTTTCCTAAATGTTTAACTTCCATCCTCTCAGACCAGGGGCCCAAGTTATGAATTTATGGTTGGATCAATGTCACCGCTATAATTATTGTCCAGTAACGAGAATTAAGTCAAACCAATCCCTATCTCCATCCATGGCTAATTTAGGACGGGGACGATTTTAGCTAATTAGCTAGCCACCGGAGGACAACAACACAAAGAGAAGCAACAATTCCATTTTTTGTCTGTCAATAATGAATTTTGGCTTGTGATGTGATTGATCTGAAGCCAAATCCAAACGGGCTTTCCTTGACACTTTGTTTTGGTGCATCAGGACCATTCACAGCTGAGCTCACTCAGGTTCGCTCAACGCTGATTGGTTATTATTATTTTTTTTATGCTCGCTGGCTTCCCTTGCATTCAATGCTACGGGTGGCAACAATATCATACTCATTCTAACTAGACAGCATCAGATAGATACGCTACACAAACTGAGACCGAGGGGCACTGTTTAGTTCGCTTGGATGCTTTAACCGGTGAGATACATTGAGCCTCTTGAAGGAAATGTATGAAACACAGAGAGGTGACAAATACATTATATTGTATGTTTTTGCTTATTTATTGGTAAATTTTTTAAGGAAGACAGGCTTCCCTTGGCAACCATGAGTACACGGCACTGGTGGATATACGGTTGAAGTCGGAAGTTTAAATACACCGTAGCCAAATATATTTAATCTCAGTTTTTCATAATTTCTGACATTTAATCCTAGTAAAAAGTCCCTGTCTTAGGTCAGTTAGGATCACCACTTTATTTTAAGAAATGTCAGAATAATAGATGAGAGAATGATATATTTCAGCTTTTATTTATTTAATCACATTCGCAGTGGGTCATAAGTTTACATACACTCAATTAGTATCTGGAAGCATTAACTTTAAATTGTTTAACTTTGGTCAAATGTTTCGGGTAGCCTTCCACAAGCTTCCCACAATAAATTGGGTGATTTTTGTCCCATTCCTCCTGACAGAGCTGGTGTAACTGAGTCAGGTTTGTAGGCCTCCTTGCTCGCACACACATTTTCAGTTCTGCTCACATGTTCTATGGGATTGAGGTCAGGGCTTTGTGATGGCCACTCCAATACCTTGACTTTGTTGTCCTTAAGCCATTTTGCCATAACTTTGGAAGTATGCTTGGGGTCATTGTTCATTTGGAAGACCCATTTGCAACCAAGCTTTAACTTCCTGACTGATGTCTTGAGACGTTGCTTCAATATAGCCACATCATTTTCCTACCTCATGATGCCATCTATTTTGTGAAGTGCACCAGTCCGTCCTACAGCAAAGCACCCCCACAACATGATGCTGCCACCCCCGTACTTCACGGTTGGGACGGTGTTCTTCGGCTTGCAAACCTCCCCCTTTTTCCTCCAAACATAACGATGGTCATTATGGCCAAACAGTTCTATTTTTGTTTCATCAGACCAGAAGACATTTCTCCAAAAAGTACGATCTTTGTCCCCAGGTTTCAGGTTATGTTGATATAGGACTCATTTTACTGTGGATATAGATCGTTTTTTACCTGTTTCCTCCAGCATCTTCACAAGGTCCTTTGCTGTTGTTCTGGGACTGATTTTCACTTTTTGCACCAAAGTATGTTCATCTCTCCTTTCTGAGCGGTATGCCGGCTGCGTGGTCCCATGTTGTTTATACTTACGTACTATTGTTTGTACAGATGAACGTGGTACCTTCAGGTGTTTGGAAGTTGCTCCCAAAGGATGAACCAGTACCTTGTTTGAGTATGTATTGATGGGGACAAAGTAGTCAAATGTTGGCTAATGTTGGTATATCCTACAGACAGTGGTGGAAAATGTACCCAATTGTCATACTTGAGTAAAAGCAAAGATATCTTAATATAAAATGACTTAAGTAAAATTTAAAGTCACCCAGTAAAATACTACTTCATTAAAAGTATTTGGTTTTAAATATACCTAAGTATCAAAAGTAAATGTAATTGCTAATGTATACTTAAGTATCACAAGTAAAAGGTAAACGTATACATCATTTTTAAGTCCTTATATTAAGCAAACCAGATGACACCATTAAACTCAGCAAAAAAAGAAACGTACCTTTTTCAGGACCCTGCCTTTCAAAGATAATTTGGTAAAATCCAAATAACTTCACAGATCTTCATTGTAAAGGGTTTAAACACTGTTTCCCATGCTTGTTCAATGAACTATAAACAATTTATGAACATGCACCTGTGGAACGGTCGTTAAGACACTAACAGCTTACAGACGGTAGGCAATTAAAGTCACAGTTATGAAAACGTAGGACACTAAAGAGGCCTTTCTACTGAGTCTAAAAAACACCAAAAGAGAGATGCCCAGGGTCCCTGCTCATCTGCGTGAATATGCCTTAGGCATGCTGCAAGTAGGCATGAGGACTGCAGATGTGGCCAAGGCAATAAATTGCAATGCCAGTACTGTGCGACGCCTAAGACAGAGCTACAGGGAGACAGGACGGACAGCTGATCGTCCTCGCAGTGGCAGAACACGTGTAACAACACCTGCACAGGATCGGTACATCCGAACATCACACCTGCAGGACAGATACAGGATGGCAACAACTGCCCGAGTTACACCAGGAACTCACAATCCCTCCATCAGTGCTCAGACTGTCCGCAATAGGCTGAGAGAGGCTGGACTAAGTGCTTGTAGGCCTGTTTTAAGGCAGGTCCTCACCAGACATCATTGGTCACAAACGCACCGTCGCTGGAACAGACAGGACTGGCAAAAAGTGCTCTTCTCTGACGAGTCACAGTTTTATCTCACCGGGGTTGATGGTCGGATTCGTATTTATCGTCAAAGGAATGAGCATTACACCGAGGCCTGTACTCTGGAGTGGGATCAATTTGGAGGTGGACTTCATTGCAGGCAATCTCAACGCTGTGCGTTACAGGGAAGACATCCTCCTCCCTCATGTGGTACCCTATCTGTAGGCTCATCCTGACATGACCCTCCAGCATGAGAATGCCACCAGCCATACTGCTCGTTCTGTGTGTGATTTCCTGCAAGACTTAATCCCAAGTACGTCTGGGACCTGTTGGATCGGACGGTGAGGGCTAGGGCCATTCCCCCCAGACATGTCTGGGAACTTGCAGGTGCCTTGGTTGAAGAGTGAAGAACTGGCAAATCTGGTGCAGTCCATGAGGAGGAGATGTACTTAATGCAGCTGGTGGAAACACCAGATACTGACTGTTACTTTTGATTTTGCCCCCCCTCCTCCCTTTAAAGGGACACATTATTCAATTTCTGTTAGTCACATGTCTGTGGAACCTGATGCAAATGTGTACACATGTTAAGTTTGATGAAAATAAACGCAGTTGCCACTGAGTTTATATACGAATACCCAGGGGCACACTCCAACACTGTAGCACATAAGTAGACAGGGCTTGTTGTAACGGAAGTCATCGTCATGAATAGATGTACAGATACCCCCAAAAACTACTCAAGTAGTATTTAAAAAATTTTTCGGACCAAAACGCAGCGTGGTGAGTGTTCATGACTTTTATTGAACTGAACACTTAAACAAAAATAACAAAGTGAATACATAAAACTGAAACAGTCCTGTCAGGTGAAGAACACTAAACAGAAAACAACTACCCACAAAACATAGGTGGGAACACTTAAACAAAAATAACAAAGTGCTGAAACACCTAATTATGGTTCCCAATCAGAGACAACGATAGTCAGCTGTCCCTGATTGAGAACCATACCCGGCCAAAACAAAGAAATACAAAACATAGAAAAAAGAACATAGAATGCCCACCCCAAACCAAAATAGAGACATGAAAAGCTCTCTACGGTCAGGGCGTGACACTTGTATTCAAGACGATTTATTTTCTCTGGAGACCGAGGTGAGTCTACACACCAGTACGCAGGAACAGTTTTGGCAATGTATGACATATATACAGTAGAATACAAAATACACTGTACTGCTAATGCCTATACTAAATACTGCAGTTCTACAAAGGGAATACATGCATGTAGTCCCTTTGTAGAACTGTAGTATTTGAATTACCAACATTTGTAATACCAAAGTTCCAGCGTATTTTGTATTCTACTGTCTATATGTCATACATTGCCAAAACTGCATACTGTATGGTGTGTTTGGGGGGTGCAGTGAGGTGTCGAGTCACTTTGATGCAAGGGGAGATTGTTGTTATGGCCTTTCACATCTTCTCTTGAATTGCTCAAATGACCGCAACAACACATGCAGGCAAGGGGATTCGGTGTCCTGTGCCTAGATTCTCCCCCAAACAATATGTAGTCCACCAAGCGGCATTGTCTGTAAGATAGTGACAAAAACGCTATTAGACCTTCATTGGCAATCGTTGTTTACTATCCATACTGCTACTGTAGCATCACAATGCAGAACATTACCGATCTCACAGACACATGTTAGGTAGCTAGCTACAACACGCAGGTATAGTTACTCAAAGATGAGTCATGAAGCCAAAGTCATTCCTTTACTCTCCATCATCATCATCATCATCATCATCATCATCATCATCATATACAGTGTACACCACCAAGTGCTAACAGTATCTGGATAATATGTGTGAAATGCTTGACAATGTATGTGATATCAACAGAGACGTATATTTTCTGGGTGATTTAAATATTGACTGGCTATCATCAAGCTGCCCACTCGGGAAAAACTTTAAACTGTAACCAATGCCTGCAACCTGGATCAGGTTGTCAGTCAACCTACCAGGGTAGTTACAAACAGCACAGGAATTAAATCATCAACATGTATTGATCACATCTTTACTAATACTGAAGATATTTTATTTAAAGCAGTATCCAAATCCATAGGATGTAGTAATCACAATATAATAGCCATATCTAGGAAAACCAAAGTTCCAAAGGCTGGGCCTAATATTGCTGGTCTGTGGTGTGTAATGAGGAGCAACCAGATGCTTCACTTGACGCATTTATGAAACTACTTATTCCAGTTACTAATAAGCACTATGAAACAAAAATAAATTGTATGAAGAATGGTAGTAAAAAGCTTTGGGGCACCTTAAATGACATTTTGGGGAAAAAAAGGCAACTTGGCTCCATCATTCATTGAACCAGATCACTCATCACAAAGCCTACTGATATTGCAAACTACTTTAATTACTTTTTTATTGACAAGATAAGCAAACTTAGGGATGACATGCCAGCAACAAACGCTGACACTACACATCCAAGTATATCGGACCACATTATGAAAGACAAGAATTGTACTTTTGAATTCCGTAAAGTCAGTGTGGAAGAGGTGAAAATGTTATTGTCTATCAACAATGACAAGCCACCGGGGTCTGACAATCTGTATGGAAAATTACTGAGGATAATAGCAGACGATTATGCCACTCCGATTTGCTACTAGAGTGTGTGTGCCCTCAGGCCTAGAGGGAAGCTAAAGTCATTCCGCTACCCAAGAATAGTAAAGCCCCCAACCAATCAGCCTGTTACCAACCCTTAGTAAACTTCTGGAAAGTATGGTGTTTGACCAGATACAATGCTATTTCACGGTAAACAAATTGACAACAGAATTTCAGCATGCTTATAGGGAACGACACTCAACAAGCACAGCACTTACACAAATGACTGATAATTGGATGAGACAAATTGTTGATAAAATGATTGTGGGGGCTGCCTTGTTAGACTTCAGTGCAGTTTTTGACATTATTGATCATAGTCTGCTACTTGAAAAACGTATGTGTTTTGGCTCTACACCCCCTTGCTATAATGTTGTTAAAGAGTTACTTGTCTAACAGATCACAGAGGGTGTTCTTTAATGGAATCCTCTCAAATATAATCCAGTTACAATCAGGAATTCCCCAGGGTAGCTGTTTAGGCCCCTTGCTTTAAAAAAAACAACATTTTTACTAATGATATGCCACTGACTTTGAGTAAATCCAGAGAGTCTATGTATGCGGATGACTCAACGCTATACACGCCAGCTACTACAGCGACTGAAATGACTGCAACACTCAACAAAGAGCTGCAGTTAGTCTCAGAGTGGGTGGCAAGGAATAAATTAGCCCTAAATATTTCTAAAACTAAAATCATTGTATTTGGAACAAAACACTAAACCTAATACTAAACTCTAAACCTCAACAAAATCTTGTAGTAAATAATGTGGAAATTGAGCAAGTTGAGATGACTAAACTGCTTGGAGTAACCCTAGATTGTAAACTGTCATGGTCAAAACATATTGATGCAGTAGTAGCTAAGATGGGGAGAAGTCTGTCTATAATAAAGCAATGCTCTGCATTAACACTATCAACAAGGCAGGTCCTAAAGGCCCTAGTTTTGACCCACCTTGACTACTATTCAGTCGTGTGGTGTCGACTGAATATACACAGAGAGCTAATATTAATCATACGCATGTCAATCTCTCCTGGCTGAAAGTGGAGGAGAGATTAACTTTGTCACTACATTTATTTATGAGAGGTATTACAGAGGTGGGACCAAGTCATTGTTGTACAAGTCACAAGTAAGTCTCAAGTCTTACCACTCAAGTCCCAAGTCAAAACAGGCAAGTCCGAGTCAAGATCTTCAAGTATCAAGTCAAGTCCCAAGTCTTTAACTTTGAGTTCCGAGTCCTAAACAAGTCATAATGTGCGCTTTCCCCCCCTTTATTTAACCAGGTAGGCTAGTTAAGTACAAGTTCTAATTTACAACTGCGACCTGGCCAAGATAAAGCAAAGCAGTTCGACACATACAACAACACAGAGTTACATATGGAATAAACAAACATACAGTCAATAACACAGTAGAAAATGTCTATATATACAGTGTGTGCAAATGAGATAAGATAAGGGAGGTAAGGTAATGAATAGGCCATGAGGGTGAAGTAATTACAATATGCCAATAAAACAAGAGTAATAGTTACGCAAATCATGTACATGTACGCAAATCATGAATGCTTTTAAAAATATATATATTTATTACATTCCAAATAAACGTTATCTTTCCATGG
This sequence comes from Oncorhynchus clarkii lewisi, assembly GCF_045791955.1. NCBI lineage: Eukaryota > Metazoa > Chordata > Actinopteri > Salmoniformes > Salmonidae > Oncorhynchus > Oncorhynchus clarkii. The sequence continues at coordinate 24,485,749 of NC_092160.1, read as the reverse complement.
AAATACATGGGTAGCCATGAGAAAGACACAGCCATGAGAAAGCCTACATCGCCGCAATCGGGCGATGTAGGCTTGTACACAATCGCCCAAACTTATTTTAGGAATGTCAGGCAGGATTTAGGCTACCAACTGCCTAGCCAGTTGTAGCTCAATCTTGGGTGCAATGATCACGTTCCTGCACTGACTGACTGTGTCGAGGCTCATTGATTAAACTTTACGCTAGCCTACATGATACACTAGTAAGATAAAAAAATATATATAGCTGTGAGCTATATTAGCCACAACTTACCATTCTTTGTGCAGCTTCAAATGTCGAAAAAAAGTTGGAAATTGTTGCAAGTTGCAATCCGTTTTTTGTTGATACAGCGTTGTCTTTATATCCGAAAATAATAATTTTGGTTATCATCTTTCCAAGGGCTCCATCTGAATTCACGTTCCTCTGCACTGCCACGCACACCTTTATCTCAGCTGGCACAATTGTATTGGCTGCTGTCCGATTCAAACTGTATTTCGATAAATGAAGAGTTGATGCGCTGCACACTTTTTTTAATAGCATAATTTTTAATATGTGGGCTTGGGGAGGGTATCAAGTCAGGTCTAGTCATTGGTGTCAAAGTCGAGTCCACGTCATCATATTTGTGACTCGAGTCTGACTCGAGTCCAAGTCATGTGACTCGAGTCCACACCTCTGGGTATTGACATGTTGAATGCACCTTGCTGTCTGTCGAAACTACTGGCACACAACTCGGACACCAATGCATACCCCACAAGACACAGAAGCAATCAATCAGATTCCAAACTCTCCACCATGGCCAAGACCAGAGCTCTCCAATGATGTCAGGGACAAGATTGTAGACCTACACAAGGCTGGAATGGGCTACAAGAACATCGCCAAGCAGCTTGGTTAGAAGGTGACAACAGTTGGTGCAATTATTCGCAAATGGAAGAAACACAAAATAACTGTCAATCTCCCTTGGCCTGGGGCTCCATGCAAGATCTCACCTCATGGAGTTGCAATGATCATGAGAAGGGTGGGGAATCAGCCCAGAACTACACGGGAGGATCTTGTCAATGATCTCAAGGCAGCTGGGACCATAGTCACCAAGAAAACAATTGGTAACACACTACGCCGTGAAGGACTGAAATTCTGCAGCGCCCACAAGGTGCCCTGCTGAAGAAAGCACATATGCATGCCTGTCTCAAGTTTGCCAATGAACATCTGAATGATTCAGAGGACAACTGGGTGAAAGTGTTGTGGTCAGATGAGACCAAAATGGAGCTCTTTGGCATCAACTTAACTCGCCGTGATTGGAGGAGGAGGAATGCTGACTATGACCCCAAGAACACCATCCCCACCATCAAACATGGAGGTGGAAACATTATGCTTTGTGTTTGTGTTTTTCTGCTAAGGGACAGGACAACTTCACCGCATCAAAGGGACGATGGACGGGGCCATGTACCCTCGGCCAGGTCATTAAAAATGGGTCGTGGATGGGTATTCCAGCATGACAATGACCCAAAACACGTGGCCAAGGCAACAAAGGAGTGGCTCAAGAAGAAGCATATTAAGGTCCTGAAGTGAACTAGCCATTCTCCAGACCTTGATCCAACAGAAAATCTGTGGAGGGAGCTGAAGGTTCGAGTTGCCAAACGTCAGCCTCAAAACCTTAATGACTTGGAAAAGATCTGCAAAGAGGAGTGGGACAAAATCCCTCCTGAGATGTGTGTGAATCTGGTGACCAACTACAAGAAACATCTGAACTCTGTGATTGCCAACAAGGGTTTTGCCACCAAGTACTAAGTCATGTTTTGCAGGGGGGTCAAATACTTATTTCCCTCATTAAAATGCAAATCAATTTATAACATTTTTACATGTGTTTTTCTGGATTTATTTGTTGTTATTCTGTCTCTCACTGTTCAAATAATCCTACCATTAAAATTATAGATGGATTATTTCTTTGTCAGTGGGCAAACGTACAAAATCAGCAGGGGATCAAATTATTTTTTCCCTCACTGTACATATCTTGCAATGTCCTGGCAGATAGGACCATAGTTGAGACAAAATCAAATCAAATCAAATAAATCAAATTTATTTATATAGCCCTTCGTACATCAGCTGATATCTCAAAGTGCTGTACAGAAACCCAGCCTAAAACCCCAAACAGCAAGCAATGCAGGTGTAGAAGCACAGTGGCTAGGAAAAACTCCCTAGAAAGGCAAAAACCTAGGAAGAAACCTAGAGAGGAACCAGGCTATGTGGGGTGGCCAGTCCTCTTCTTGCTGTGCCGGGTGGAGATTATAACAGAACATGGCCAAGATGTTCAAATGTTCATAAATGACCAGCATGGTCAAATAATAATAAGGCAGAACAGTTGAAACTGGAGCAGCAACACGGCCAGGTGGACTGGGGACAGCAAGGAGTCATCATGTCAAGTAGTCCTGAGGCATGGTCCTAGGGCTCAGGCCCTCCGAGAGAGAGAAAGAAAGAGAGAATTAGAGAGAGCACACTTAAATTCACACAGGACACCGAATAGGACAGGAGAAGTACTCCAGATATAACAAACTGACCCTAGCTCCCTGACACATAAACTACTGCAGCATAAATACTGGAGGCAGGAGGGGTCAGGAGACTGATTATTTTTTTGTCAGTGGGCAAACGTACAAAAGTCCAATCCCAACAGGCAATGAGGAAACGGAAGCGTCTCTCTTCTGGAGGTCCGGAATCGGGTGTCGGACTTGGCCCGGAATCAACGTGAATGACTGCCCAGAATCGGCCCAAGTACATCGGGCCATTTCTGTTTACCGGAATTCAGCCGACCTTGCCGGCATCTTACCAGAATCCCCCCAGAAGCGGCCCGATGCAATTTTAAATAAATGTATACAAAATTATCAAATTTAGTAATTTTAAATATTACTATTATACATTTTATACATACAAATTATACCCATCCACAATTTTTTTCAATAATTGTATTTAGTTTTACCCCCTTTTCGTCAAATCCAATTGTCTTGTCCCATCGCTGCAACTCCCGTACGGCCTCAGAAGAGTCGAAAGGTTAAGAGCCGTGCGTTCTCCCAAACACATCCCCGCCAAGCCGCACTGATTCTTGACAAGATGCATTCTTAACCCGGAAGCCAGCCGCACCAATGTGTCAGAGGAAACACCGTACATCTGGTGACCGTGTCAGCATGCATGCGCCTGGCCCGCCACAGGAGTTACTACAAAGCGATGGGACAAGGACATCCCAGCCGGCCAAACCCTCCCCTATCCTAGATAACGCTGGGCCAATTGTGCGTCGCCTCATGGGTCTCCCGGTTGGCACGGGTATCAAACCAGCATCTGTAGCAACACAGTTTGCACTGTGATGCAGTGTCTAAGACCACTGCGCCACTCGGGAGGCCCAATCCACAAAGTTGTTAATGCTTATCAATTGCCTTGCACAAAGTATTAAAATACTAAAATACTAATTAAACAGGACTCTTCAAGAATTTTATTTAAATGTACATTTTATTTTTTGACCACATAAACAATGAGAAAATACGGAAAAATAAATTAATAATGAAAGGTTAATTATATAAAGCAACCCTTGTAATCATCTGCCAGAGAGTAGACACAATCGACACGAGTCCCAAGTAGTACATTTGGACCAGACAACTAACACTGGAATCGGCCTGAGCTCAATCCCCACATCCCAGCCATAAGTAATACTGCTGAAGGCAGCCCATACTCGGGCCACATGACATCGGCCGAGGTCCCGACTCTCAGCTGGAATCGGCCCAGATCCACTGTGCTAGCTGGGATGGCTTTATTGGACAAGGCCAACCATATCTACTCACTGCTAGCGTGATCGTGCAAATGGCGATAACACAAAGGTCACAATAATTGCTTCAACACATGGCTCCATTCATTTTTAGATCAGACAGCAGGCTCACTCAAAATAATGACGTCATTAGTTGAACTCTCCCAACGCAATTTTTTTTTAAATACCACTATGGTGCATAATTATGCCTGAAACACCTCTTGTCAATCATGGAAAAACTCCCAAAATAATGTCTAATGGGGAAGTTTCCCTTTAAAATGGGTTTGATGCTGTTTGTGGAAGTCTAAAATTGAATGCACAGCCAGAGGTTGATATTTATTGAAAATGTACTTATTCATATACTAATGGTTAAAATTCAAAGTGATTCACAAGTTTGCCAATTAAGACAGAGAAAGAGGGAATAAAGCTGTGAACTTCATATTTGAGGTGTCTAAACTACACACTCTGTTTTGCTTTAGGGTTGTGTTTTTCTTTTTCTGGGAGATGTTTCCTCATTCTCCTAAAACGCTGGCATCTGCCCCTGTGTCTGTTGACTACTTTGGAGGGGTTAATGAAGGGTAATGTTGCTCTGAATTGAGCGGCAGATGAGCAGAAAGAAGTGTTTCTCGCTAGAAGCCAGAGCACATAATTACTGGTGCTGAATGGCCCATACAGGATGAGGAAAACAGCTGAAAAACAGCACAGTTAGTATTGAGGACTAAATTAACAACGATTGAAAGCCAGGCCTGGTGATAGAAATGGATGAAAATGTGTTGCTACCAGAAACTGACTGGCCATAGGGCTGTTTTGGAAAATGCCAGATGGGATGGTCTATATTTAGGCCAGTGGGCCTGTCTAAAAAAATGTGTTTTGTGCAGAATTATCATTATTTGGCTAATAGGCCTTGAGGCAAAATGGGCCGGTGTGTTCGATATACCCGGGCCGATTTCTGGTCCCAGTCCGTCCCTGGTTGTTCTATATGCTGTCTGTCTTTACTGTGAATAACCCATTTCAACTGCATGTGTGTGTGTGCATGCAACAAGGAAGTATTGAGGGGAAATTATGTCTAATCTCATACAAAGCCACTTCATCTGTGGCGAGTGGAAAGGGTGGCATAAGGAGGCACGGTGGTGTCCAGGGGCCCATGGAGGCTCCTGATCCAGGCCTCTGAGGGGAGTCAGAGGTGCCAGCCACTGGAGAACAAGCCTCTCCACAGGACCCAGGGTTATCTCCAGGTCACCCCGCCGCTCCAGACAGGCCAGCCAACTCTTCACTCTTCATTACATCATTCCACAGACAGGAGGTGTGCAAAGGTGAAAAAATATTACAGGGCTGGGCCGGACTGAGACAGAAATTCTTTATGAGCTGCACTATCTCAGTGTTTTTTTAATGAACATTGGATATAAAGTAACATTTTGATGAGCCGGCGCAACTAAAATGCTTCTATAGAATGGGGTGTTCATCTGGGTAAAGTCACGTACAGTGCCTTGCAAAAGTATTCATCCCCCTTGGAGTTTTTCCTATTTTGTTGCATTACAACCTGCACTTTAAATTGGTTTTTATTTGAATTTCATGTAATGGACATACACAAAAGTCAAAATTGGTGAATTGAAATGAAAGAAAATTCAAACAAATAAATTTTTTTAAAGTGGGGCATGCATGTGCATTCACCCCCTTTGCTATGTAGCCCCTAAAGAAGATCTGGTGCAACCAATTATCTTCAGAAGTCACATAATTAGTTAAATAAAGTCCACGCGTGTGCAATCTAATTGTCATATGATCTGTCACATAATATAAGTATATATATACACCTGTCATGAAAAGCCACAGAGTCAGCAACACCACTAAGCAAGGGGCACCACCAAGCAAGTGGCACCAGCTCTCCAAACAGGTCTGGGACAAATTTGCGGAGAAGTACAGATCAGGGTTGGGTTATAAAAAATATCTGAAACTTTGAACATCCCACGGCGCACCATTTAATCCATTATTAAAAAATGGAAAGAATATGGCACCACAACGATTGGACTTGACAAAGTTTGTAGGTGTAATGTATATTGTATATTTTATTGCTCTCACGCGCACATTTCCGTTCTTTAAAAACCAATAATATGCTAAAAAAATATGCATTTCTGGCAATGCTAACATCTAGTATAATGGCGCTGAAGAGGACGGCTGATGGTTTACATGCTCCTAACCAACTGTGCTATTTTGTTAGTTTTCTGTGTTGTTTGTAACTTATTTTTAAACTTATATGTACACAATGTTGCTGCTACCATCTCTTATGACCAAAAATAACTAATGGACATCAGAACAGCGATTACTCACTACAAACTGGAACCTTTAACGAGTCTCACAAACCTTTAACGAGTCCGACGAGAAGGATATACTCATTTCCTGGGAACAGGCCCAAATCCCCATCATCAACGATGAGAGGTCAGGGAGGAGGGAGGAGGTCAGAGAACGGGCAGTGTCATGCCAGGGCAACAACCTCTCCCTCAATGTGAGCAAGACAAATGAGCTGATCATGTACAAGAGGAAAAGGTGGCCAAACAGGCCCCCATTAGTATTGACGGGACTGTAGTGGAGCGGGTCGAGAGTTTCAAGTTCCTTTGTGTCCACATCACCAACAAACTATCATGGTCCAAACACACCAAGACAGTCGTGAAGAGGGAACGACAAAACCTTTTCCCCTCAGGAGAATGAAAAGATTTGGCATGGGTCCCCAGGTCCTCAAAAGGTTATACAGCTGCACCATCGAGAACATCCCAGTTGCATTACCACCTGGTATGGCAACTGCTCTGCATCTGACCGTAAGGCGTTACGGCCCAGTACATCACCGGGGCCAAGCTTCCTGCCATCCAGGACCTATATAATAGGTGGTGTCAGAGGAAAGCCCATAAAATTGTCAGACTCCAGTCACCCAAATATAGACGGTTTTCTCTGCTACCGCATGGCAAGCAGTACCGGAGCACCAAGTCTAGGACCAAAGGCTCCTCAAAAGGCTGCTACCCTCAAGCCAAAAATTCATTAAAATCGCCACCGGACAATTTACATTGACAACCCCCTCTTCTACACTGCTGCTACTCGCTGTTTGTTTGTTACCGATACATAGTCACTTCGCCCCCACCTACAACTAGCCTGTACCCCTGCACACTAATTCGTTATTGTTATTCTTCTTGTGTTAGTTTTTATTATTACTTTTTCTTTTCGCCTACTTTGTAAATAGTTTATTCTTCTTGAACTGCACTGTTGGTTTAGGCCTTGTAAGTAAGCATTTCACGGTAAAGTCTACACTTGTTGTATTTGACGCATGTGGCAAATAAAGTTTTATTTGTTTTCTCGTGCTTGAAAAATAAGAAAGGGACAGGATACCAAGTAAATTGTACAACTGAATGCATTCATTTTTTGCGTCATCCCTGCAAGCCATCATGACTCTCAAAGCCATGACAGCCGCTGTTTACTTCTGAAGATAACTTGAGCACCGCCCTAAAAACCTAATTCAAATTCGACACAAACTTTCAAATAGGTATGTAATGACACATTACATAAACTCTTTATAACGTTACATTTACATTTTAGAGTTGATAACTTGGACAGATCAGGTGGAAAAAGCAGTTTCCACACACGGCTTAACTTCCCCTTTCCCTATCACGCAGAAGGTTTCGATTCCCCAACCGTCCTTTTTAAAAAGACCCACCGGAACTCATGGCCTTCTTCAATCATGCAGAGACCAGCAGCATCATTTATATCTCATCATTTATTTTGCTGGAAAGGGGAGAAATTGTGCTTTACAATGGTATTCGTATTACAGTTGACCTGGAAGTATTACGTTTTTGGGGCGCTAAAATAAGGTAAATTGTACGTTACAGCGCGATGTACAGAAGTGTGTTAGCTTACAGTAGCTAACGTTATCTAGCTATTATAACTGCCAAGGATGTTCGCTAGCTTAATTGTGCATATTTGTTCGTGCTCTGAGTACACGCAAGTGTCTAGATAAACTGTGCTGAGTAACCGACCTGGTGTTATAGAACTCTGAGCTTCCGCTAAAATAGATCCAAATCAAATCAAACTTTTTTTGTTAAATGCTCCGAATACAACAAGTGTTGACCTTACCGTGAAATGCTTACTTACAAGCCCTTAATCAACAGTGCAGTTCAAGAAGAGTTAAGAAAATATTTACCAAATAAACTAAACTAAAAAATAACATAACAATAACGAGGCTACATACAGGTGGTGCCGGTACAGAGTCAGTGTGCGGCAATACAGGTTAGTTGAGGTAATTTGAACATGTAGTTAGGGGTGAAGTGACTATGCATAGATAATAAACCGCAAGTAGCAGCAGTGTACAAAACAAATGGTCAATGTAAATAGTCCGGTGGTCAATTGATAAATTGTTCAGCAGTCTTATGGCTTGCAATGCGGTAGCAGAGAAAACAGTTTCTAACTTCGGCGAATGGAGTCTCTGACAATTATATAAGTCCTGGATGGCAGGAAGCTTGGCCCCAGTGATGTACTGGGCCGTACGCACTACCCTCTGTAGCGCCTTACAGTCAGTCATATGCTAAGCAGTTGCCATACCAGGTGGTGATGCAACCGGTCAGGATGCTTTCGATGGTGCAGCTGTAGAGCCTTTTGTGGATCTGGGGGCCCATGACAAATATTTTCAGTCTCCTGAGGGGGAAAAGGTTTTGTCGTTCCCTCTTCACGACTGTCTTGGTATGTTTGGACCATGATAGTTCATTGGTGATGTGGACACGAAGGAACTTGAAACTCTCGACCCACTCCACTAGAGTCCCGTCAATACTAATGGGGGCCTGTTCGGCCGCCTTTTCCTCTAGTCCACGATAATAGTAGAGAGAATGATTTATTTCACCTTTTATTTCTTTGATCACATTGCAAGTTGGTCAGAAGTTAAAATACACTAAATTAGTATTTGGTAGCATTTCCTTTAAATTGTTAAACTTGGGACAAAAGTTTTGGGTAGCCTTCCACAAGCTTCCCACAATAAATTGGGTGAATTTTGTATCATTCCTCCTGACAGAGCTGGTGTAACTGAGTCAGGTTTGTAGGCCTCCTTGCTCGCACACGCTTTTTCAGTTCTGCCCACAAATTGTCCATAGGATTGAGGTCAGGGTAATGTGATGGTCACTCCAATACCTCGACTTTGTTGTCCTTAAGCCATTTTGCCACAACTTTGGAAGTATGCTTGGGGTCATTGTCCATTTGGAAAACCCATTTGCAACCAAGCTTTAACTTCTTAAGATGTTGCTTCAATATATCTACATAATTTTCCTACCTCATGATGCCATCTATTTTGTCCCTCCTGCAGCAAAGCACCTCCACAACCTGATGCTGCCACCCCTGTGCTTCACGGTTGGGATGGTGTTTTTCGGCTTGTAAACTTCCCCCTTTTTCCTCCAAACTTAACGATGGTCATCATGGCCAAACAGTTCTATTTTTGTTTCATCAGACCAGAGGACATTTCTCTAAAAAGTACAATCTTTGTCCCCATGTGCAGTTGTAAACTGTAGTCTGGCTCTTTTATGGTGGTTTTGGAGCAGTGGCTTCTTCCTTGCTGAGTGGCGTTTTAGGTAATGTCAATATAGGACTCATTTTTACTGTGGATATAGATACCTTTGTACCTAGCCTTTAGCTCCAGCCTTTAGCTCGATGCGTATGTTGCCTGTAATCCATGGCTTCTGGTTGGGATATGTATGTACAATCACTGTGGGGACGATGTAGTCGATGCACTTACTAATGAAGCCAATGACTGAGGTGGTGTATTCCTCAATGCCATTGGATGAGTCCCAGAACATATTCCAGTCTGTGCAAGCAAAACAGTCCTGTAGTGTAGTATCCGCGTCATCTGACCACTTCCGTATTGAGCTTTAGTTTTTGCTTGTAAAGAAGGATAGAATTGTGGTCAGATTTGCCAAATGGAGATCTTTGTATGCATCTCTGTGTATGGAGTGAAGGTCTATGATTTTTTTCTATGATTTTTCTATTATTTCTATGATTTTCTTCCCCCCTGGATGCACATGTGCTGGTAAAAATTTGGTAAAACTGATTTAAGTTTGCCTGCATTAAAGTCCCCGGCCACTAGGAGCACCGCTTCTGGGTGATCATTTTCTTCTTTGCTTATGGCCTTATAGAGTTGGTTGAGAGCGGTCTTAGTGCCAACTTTTCTTTGTGGTGGTAAATAGACGGCTATGAATAATACAAATGAGAACTCTTGGTAGATAGTGTGGTCGACAACTTATCATATGGAACTCTACCTCAGGCGAGCAATTACTCAAGACTTCTTTAATATTAGACATTGCACACCAGCTGTTATTGACAAAAAGACACACCCCCCCACCCTCGTCTTACCAGAGGTAGCGTCTCTGTTCTGCTGGTGCATGGAAAATCCCGCCAGCTCTATATTGTCCGTTTCTTCGTTCAGCCACATCTCGGTGAAACATAGGATGTCAGAGTTTTTAATGTCCCGTTGGTAGGATAATCTTAATAATAGGTCATCAATTTGATTTTCTAATGATTGCACGTTAGCAAGGAGAATGGAAGGCATTGGGAGTTTACTCGCTCGCCTCCGGCTTCTCAGAAGGATCACGGATCTGCGTACCCTTTCCCGGCATCTTTTCTTCACGCAAAAGGCGTGGATCTGGGCCTGTTCAAGTGAAAGCAGGATATCCTTCTCTTCGGACTCGTTAAAGGAAAAAGTTTCTTCCAGTCCGTAGTGAGTAATCGCTTTTCTGATGTCCAGAAGTTATTTTCGGTCATAAGAGGCTTAGCAGCAACATTATGTGCACATTAAGTAAAAAACTAAATTACACAAAATGAAAAAAATTGCACAATTGTTTGGGAGAATGTAAAACGTCAGCCATGTTCTTTGGCGCCATCTTTAGCACTACACCTGGTGGGAAGAGGCTGTGCGACACAGAATTAGTTACTTTATGCGTGCTGTACGTTACATCATGACACGTCACAATTTAACGGGGGTCAGTATTTTCAACTTTTCTCCAAATCTATCAGGCCATTACCATGTTAATCAACGCTTGAAAAGAAATGTAGTTCACACCCCAGATGTTGATGCCAATACAGTCGCTTTAGTTTTCATTGCAGCCTTGTTTGAATGCCGCGGTTGAGCAAATTTGTAAGGAATGGGGTTAGTCAACAGTAGCTAGGTAACTTTAGATTGTGTATGGCCAGTTTACGCATCACAATATATCATACTTTCTTGCACAAAACATATCTAGTTAACATTAATTAACATACACTGCTGACTTTCGTTTGCATTGCACAGACCAAGATACGGTAATTTATTTATTTTGTTTATTTCTTTATTTCACCTTTATTTAACCATGTAGGCCAGTTGAGAACAAGTTTTCATTTACAACTGCGATCTGGCCAAGATAAAGCAAAGCAGTGCAACAAGAACAACACAGAGTAACACAATAAAAAAATCTATATACAGTGTGTGCAAACGTAGTAAGGTTAGGGAGGTAAGACAATAAATAGCCCATAGTGGTGAAATAATTACAATTTAGCATTAACACTGGAGTGATAGATGTGCAAGTAGAGATACTGGGGTGCAAAAGAGCAAAAATAAATAACAATATGGGGATGAGGTAGTTGGGTGGGCTATTTACAGATGGGCTGTGTACAGGTACAGTGAGCTGCTCTGACAGCTGATGCTTAATTAACTTCTTGCTCCTACTTGAGACGCAGATGTCTCAAGTAGACACCTGGAAATGCAAATGCGCTACGCTAAATGCTAAATGTACTCGTTAAAACTCAAACCTTAATCAAAATTCACATGCAGGGTATTGAATTAAAGCTACACTCGTTGTGAACCTAGCCAACAAGTCCGATTTTTAAAATGCTTTTCGGCGAAAGCATGAGAAGCTATTATCTGATAGCATGCAACACCTCAAAATGCCTGAATGCGACGTAAACAAAGACTTTGCTTATCCGGCGCTACACAAAACGCAGAAATAAAATATAAAACATTCATTACCTTTGACGAGCTTCTTTCTTGGCACTCCTATATGCCCCATAAACATCACTATTGGGTCTTTTTTTCGTTTAAATCGGTCCATATATACCCAAAATAGCTTTCTATGGAAGCTGTGTCATTCAGAAAAAAACATTGTTTTTAAACGCTGCGTCATTTTTTAAAATTAAAAAAGTCGACGATAAACTTTCACAAAACACTTCGAAATACTTTTGTAATCCAACTTTAGGTATTAGTAAACGTTTATAATCTATCAAAATGATTACAGGGCGATTTATATTCAATAGCTCCTCGTCTGCAAATCAATGGCTGCCAATGTGCACATTGAAAACATCCTGGTGGAGACCGGAAGAAACGGAATCCAGTTAGTTGGATTTTCCAACAAAAAACTCCATTGAAAATGACGACAATGGCGACATCGTGTGGAATCTGTATGAATTGCATGCAGGTCGATATTAAATTTTGTGCCCTTTTAACAACCCATGAAAGTGACTTATCGAAATTATTTTTAGCTTTCAGAGAGCAGTTTTTCTTGCGTTTTTCAATGAAACACACGATCTGTTATAGTCACAGCCGTGATTTAACCAGTTTTAGAAACTTCAGAGTGTTTTCTATCCACACATACTAATCATATGCATATACTATATTCCTGGCATGAGTAGCAGGACGCTGAAAAGTTGCGCGATTTTTAACAGAATGTTCGAAAAAGGAAGGGGTAGACTTAAAGTTAGTGAGGGAGATATAAGTCTCCAGCTTCAGTGATTTTTGCAATTCGTTCCAGTCATTGGCAGCAGAGAACTGGAAGGAAAGGCAGCCAAAGAAGGTGTTGGCTTAGGGGATGACCAGTGAAATATACCTGCTGGAGCGTGTGCTACGGTTGGGTGTTGCTATGGTGACCAGTGAGCTGAGATAAGGCAGCACTTTACCTAGCAAAGACTTATAGATGACCAGTGGGTTTGGCTGCGAATATGTAGCGAGGGCCAGCCAACGAGAGCATACAGGTCGCAGTGGTGAGTAGTATTTTGGACTTTGGTGACAAAACGGATGGCACTGTGATAGACTACATCCAATTTGCTGAGTAGAGTGTTGGAGGCTATTTTGTAAATGACATCGCCTAAGTCAAGGATCGGTAGGATAGTCAGTTTTACGAGGGTATGTTTGGCAGCATGAGTGAAGGAGGCTTTTTTGCGAAATAGGAAGTCGATTCTAGATTTAATTTTGGATTGGCGATGCTTAAAGTGAGTCTGGAAGGAGAGTTTACAGTCTAAGCAAACACCTAGGTGTTTGTAGTTGTCCAAATATTCTAAGTCGGAACCGTCTAGAGTACTGATGCTAGGCGGGCGGGCAGGTGCGGGCAGCAACTGGTTGAAGAGCATGCACTTAGTTTTACTAGCATTTATCAAGAGCAGTTGGATGACACAGAAGGAGTGTTGTTTGGCATTGAAGCTTGTTTGGAGGTTTGTTAAAAACCTCTTATGGCTGCAATGCCGTTAACGGGAGCGATATTACAACAGCCAGTCAAAGTGTAAGGCGCTATTTTCAAAACATCAAAAATCTCGTAATTAACTTTCCTCAAACATACATGTATCTCATACCATTTTAAAGCTATTCTTGTTGTTAATCCCACCACAGTGTCCGATTTCAAATATACTTTACAGCAAAAGCACCACAAATGATTATGTTAGGTCACCACATATAGCCATAGATAAAATTAATCACTAACCTTTGATGATCTTCATCAGATGACACTAATAGGATGTCATGTTACACAATACATGTATGTTTTGTTTGATAAGTTAGTATTGGCGCGTTACATTCACTAGTTCCAAAAACATCCAGTGATTTTGCATAGCCACATCATTCAACAGAAATACTCATCATAAATGTAGATAATAATACAAGTTATACACATGTAATTATAGATATACCTCTCCTTAATGCAACCGCTGTGTCTGATTTCAAAAAACTTTACGGAACAATTAGTCACAATTAGCCGCCATGTTGACATCAACATAAACAAGAAATTACATGATAAATATTCCCTTACCTTTGATGATCTACATCAGAACGCACTCCAGGAATACCAGGTCCACAATAAATGTTTGTTTTGTTCGATAATGTCCGTTATTTATGTCCAAATACCTTCTTTTGTTAGAGCGTTTGGTATACATATCCAAACGCTCATTCTAGTCAGCGTTACATCGGACAAAATCATCAAAAAGTTATATTACAGGTCGAAGAAACATTTCAAACTATGTACAGAATCAATCATTAGGATGTTTTTAAAATATACCTTCAATAAATTTCCAACCGGACTATTCCTTCTTGTCTTCATGAGCCATGAAACGCAAGTGACTACCATGAGGAATAAGCATGATCAGAAAATGGCTGACTGCCAGACACCTGACTGATTCTGATATTATTCACTCCCACAACACCATATAAGTCTCATTATAATTTCTATTGATGGTTGACATCTAGTGGAACCCCTAGGCAGTGCAACATCATTAATATCTCAAGGGGATTTCATTGGGGACTCTGGTGAATACATAAAAAGCTCAGATTTCTCACTTCCTGTTTTGATTTCTCCTCAGGATTTGGCTTGCAATATGAGTTATGTTATACTCACAGACATCATTCAAACAGTTTTAGAAACTTTAGAGTGTTTTCTATCCAATACTAATAATAATATACATATATTAGCAACTGAGACTGAGGAGTAGGCTGTTTACTTTGGGCAACTTATTCATCCAAGCTACTCAATACTGCCCCCCAGCCATAAGACGTTAACACAGTGTCCAAGGAAGGGCCAGATGTATCCAGAATGGTGTCGTCTGCATAGAGGTGGATCAGAGAATCACCAGCAGCAAGAGCGACATCATTGATATATACAGAGAAAAGAGTCGGCCTGAGAATTGAACCCTGTGGCACGCCCATAGAGACTGCCAGACAGGGTCTCCGGCGACGGTCCCCAGTCCGGGGTCTCCAGCGATGATCTGCAGTTCAGAGCCTCCGGCGATGATCCACGGTCCGGTGAGGGGGGGCTGCGTCCGGAACCGGAGCCGCCACCGAGGGTAGATGCCCACCCGAACCCTCCCCTATAGGTTCAGGTTTACGGCCGGGAGTCCGCACCTTTTGGGGGGATACTGTCACGCCTTGACCTGAGATATCTCTGTTTTCTTTATATTTTGGTTAGGTCAGGGTGTGACTAGGGTGGGTACGCTAGTTTTGAATTGTCTAGTGTTTTTTAATTGTCTAGGGTTTTTGTATGTCTAGGGTTTTGGATCGCCTTGGTCCGATCCTTATAACAAATGTGACACCCTTTCATGCCTTGCCTCCAGTCCACTTACCTATATCTGAACAAGAGAGCCTCATTAAAATTGCAACAAGCGGTTCTGTGAAATTTAATCAGGAGTCACTGCCAGATTTCTGGATTGGGCTACACTCAGAGTATACTGCCTTGGCAAATCGCACTGTTAAGACATTGATGCCCTTTGTAAGCACTATGTGAGAGTGGATTCTCTGCCCTCACTAGCATCAAAAACGAAATTCAGGCACAGACTGTGTGTGGAAAATGATTTAAGACGGATTATTATTATATTATTATTTGTGCCCTGGTTCTATAAACGCTCTCACTTTCTACGAGCCGGATTGTGACAAACTCACACTCATTCTTATGTTTAATAAATGTATCGTATAGTGTGTGTGTGGCAGGCTTACAATGATGGCAAAAAACAACATTTGAGAGTGCGCTGACCCTTGTGCTTGAGGGGTTACGCAGCTGGAGGTTGAATGTTTCAAGGGTACATGACTTTAAACATTTGGGAACCACTGAATTAATACTTTCGGAAGCCACTGTAGTTCTAAAAAATTTTACGGGGCATGCTTATTTAACCTGTTGCGACGACCAAACCCGGATCCGGGATTCTATTTATAGACCTAAGCTCATTACCATAACGCAACGTTAACTATTCATGAAAATCGCAAATGAAATGAAATAAATATGCTAGCTCTCAAGCTTAGCCTTTTGTTAACAACACTGTCATCTCAGATTTTCAAAATATGCTTTTCAACCATAGGAAAACAATCATTTGTGTAACAGTAGCTAGCTAGCGTAGCATTTAGCGTTAGCATTAGCGTTAGCATTAGCGTTAGCATTTAGCAGGCAACTATCACAAAAACAAGTAAAGCCTTCAAATAAAATAACTTACCTTTGAAGAACTTCTGATGTTTTCAATGAGGAGACTCTCAGTTAGATAGCAGATGCTCCGTTTTTCCAAAAAGATTCTTTGTGTATTAGAAATAGCTCCGTTTTGTACATCACATTTGGCTACCAAAAAAAAAAAAAAAAAAAAAAAAAAACGAAAATTCAGCCCTCAAAACGCGAACTTTTTTCCAAATTAACTCCATAATATCGACTGAAACATGGCAAACGTGGTTTAGAATCAATCCTCAAGGTGTTTTTCCACATATCTCTTCAATGATATATCCTTCGTGGAAGCCTGGTTTCTCCTTGCTCTCAAATGGAAAAATAATTGCACCTGGCTTTACGCTCCAATTTCGACGCAGGGACACCAGGCGGACACTTGGAAAATGTAGTCTCTTATGGTCAATCTTCCAATGATATGCCTACAAATACGTCACAATGCTGCTAACACTTTGGGGGAACGACAGAAAGTGTAGGCTCATTCCTTGCGCAATCACAGCCATATAAGGAGACAATGGAAAACAGAGCTTCAGAAATTCTGCTCATTTCCTGGTTGATGCATCATCTTGGTTTCGCCTGTAGAATGAGTTCTGGGGAACCTACAGACAATATCTTTGCAGATTCTGAAACTTCAGAGTGTTTTCTTTCAAAAACTGTCAAGAATATGCATAGTCGAGCATCTTTTCGTGACAAAATATCGCGCTTAAAACGGGAACGTTTTTTATCCAAAAATGAAATAGCGCCCCTACAGATCAAAGAGGTTAATATGACGAGGAAAGCACTATTAAATTACAACCAGGCATCCTCTACTGACGGGATGAGGTCAATATCCTTCCAGGATTCCCAGGCCAGATCGATTAGAAAGGCCTGCTTGCTGAAGTGTTTTGAACCTCAGTTGTGCATGCTAACATCAAATTATCCGACTTGGCTGACAACCTCACTGTTTCAAACATGTGTAGAATAAATTCCAGATCCAGTATACGCTCTCTCTCCTCCCGCAGAAAATCTGAAATCTCCATGCACAAGTAAAACATAGTCAGGAGATTGCACATGGTGCAGCAGGGTAAAACAACATCAGAATGAATCATTGCTTTCGTCACATGTGTGCCAGCCTGGTCTCATAGACTAAACGTAACATAGTAAATGTAAATCCAGAACAGTATGATATATTATTGGTATGGATACGTAAGACAGAAGGTTACTTAAGATAAAGTTAGGGTGGTTGGTTCCGGGAGGAAGGATGGGCTAATGTGTAGCAATCCAAAGGATGAGTGTTTCAATCTCATCATGGACAACTTTGACATTTCAGCTAATTACCGACTTTACAAATACTTTATATGTAATTTGCAACTACACTGAACAGAAATATAAATGCAACATGTAAAGTGTTTGTCCCATGATTCATGAGCTGAAATAAAAGATCCCAGAAATGTTCCATACACAAAAAAAGCTTTTGTTTACATCCCTGTTAGTGAACATTTCTCATGTGCCAAGACAATCCATCCAAATCAAATCAAAGCAAATCACATTTTATTTGTCACATACACATGGTTAGCAGAT
This sequence comes from Oncorhynchus clarkii lewisi, assembly GCF_045791955.1. Classification (NCBI taxonomy): domain Eukaryota; kingdom Metazoa; phylum Chordata; class Actinopteri; order Salmoniformes; family Salmonidae; genus Oncorhynchus; species Oncorhynchus clarkii. The sequence goes on along the minus strand of NC_092160.1, from coordinate 24,468,171 downwards.
GTTAATGCGAGTGCAGCGAAATACTTGTGCTTCTAGTTCCGACCATGCAGTAATATCTAACTGTTACGGTTTTCTTGCGGTGAAGGAGTCGGACCAAAATGCAGCATGGTTTCTATTCATGGTACTTTAATAAAGACTCTACACATGAACAAACTAACAAAACAATAAACGTAACGAGAAAACCTAATAGCCTAGACTGGTGCACAAACAAACACAGAGACAGGAACAATCACCCACGAAACACTCAAAGAATATGGCTGCCTAAATATGGTTCCCAATCAGAGACAACGATAAACACCTGTCTCTGATTGAGAACCACTTCAGGCAACCATAGACTTACCTAGAAAACCCCACTAAGCCACAATCCCAATACGTATGAAAAAACCCCAAGACAAAACACACCACATAAAAAACCCATGTCACACCCTGGCCTGACCAAATTAATAAAGAAAACACAAAATACTAAGACCAGGGCGTGACACTAACAAGTAATCTAACCTTACAATTTCACAACAACATCCACCGGAGAAGGGTGGCATATCAGGAAGCTGATTAAACAGCATGAGAAATACGGACTGGTTTTCTGATCCACGCCGCTCCTTTTTGAAAATCTATCTGTGACCAACAAACGCATATGTATTGCCAGTCATGTGAAATCCATAGATTTGGGCCTAATGAATTTATTTCAATTGACTGATTTCCTTATATGAACAATAACGCAGTAAAATTGTTGCATGTTGCATTTATATTTTTGTTCAATTTACTTAGCATGTTAGATAACCCTAACCTTAATCCTTTAACATAACTCTTAACCCTAAATGTAACCCTAACCTCGAGCCTGGTTAATGTTAACCATGTAGCTAACATTAGCCACAACAAATTGGTATTTCTTAACATATCATATGTATTGGAAATTGATAACATATCATACGAATTGTAATTGGTAACATAGGTTACCGTTCAAAAGTTTGTGGTCACTTAGGTCACTTGTTTTTGAAAGAAAAGCTCATTTTTTTGTCCATTAAAATAACATCAAATTGATCAGGAATACAGTGTAGAAATTGTTCATCTTGTAAATGACTATTGTAGCTCGAAACGGAAGATTGTTTATGGAATATCTACATACTGTAGGCGTACAGAGGTCCATGATCAGCAACCATCACTCATGTGTTCCAATGGCACGTTGTGTTAGCTAATCCAAGTTTATAATCTTAAAAGGCTAATTGACCATTAGAAAACCCTTTTGCAATTATGTTAGCACAGCTGAAAACTGTTGTCCTGAATAAAGAAACAATAAAACATGCCTTCTTTAGGCTAGTTGAGTATCTGGAGCATCAGCATTTGTGGGTTCGATTACAGGCTCAAAATGGTCAGAAACAAACAACTTTTTTCTGAAACTTGTCAGTCTATTATTTTACTGAGAAATGTGGGCTATTCCATGCGATAAATTGTCAAGAAACTGAAGATCTCGTACAACGTTCCCTTCACAGAACAGCGCAAACTGTCTCTAACCAGAATAGAAAGAGGAGTGGGAGGTCATTGGAGTGTCTAGCTTGAGAAACGGATGCCTCACAACTCCTCAACTGGCAGATTCATTAAATAGGAGCCGCAAAACTCCAGTCTCAACGTCAACAGTGAAGAGGCAACTCTGGGAACACAGGAGTGATAGTTGCTGATAATGGGCCTGTCACGGACTGGCCATAGAGAGGCTTTTTATTCTCTATTTTGGTTAGGCCAGGGTGTGACTAGAGTGGGCGTTCTATGTTATTTTTTCAATGTTTTGTATTTCTTTGTTTTTGGCCGGGTATGGTTCTCAATCAGGGACAGCTGTCTGTCTTTGTCTCTGATTGAGAACCACACTTAGGTAGCTCTTGCCCACATGGGTTTTGTGGGTAGTTGCTTTCTGTTTTTGTGTCTGCACCAGACAGAACTGTTTCAGTTGTTCTCTTTATTGTTTTGCTATTCAGTGTTCAGTTCAACTAATAAAAGATGAACACGTACCATGCTGCACCTTGGTCCTCACCTTTTTCCACTAACAGCCGTTACAGGGCCGCTGTACGCCTGTGTAGATATTCGATTAAAAAAATCTGCTGTTTCCAACTACAATAGTCATTTACAACATTAGCAATGGTAAAAAAAAAGGTGAAAAAAAAAGTAGGAAAACATTTCTACACTGTATTTCTGATCAATTTGATGTTATTTTAAATGGATAAAAAATGTATTTTCTTTCAAAAACAAGGACATTTCTAAGTGACCTCAAACTTTTGAACGGTAGTGTATAATGCAAAATGGATGATGGACATCCACAAATTAACACATACCACACGAAACGTAATATATTACGCTAAAATGGAGTGTCTCAGATTTACAGTGCACACAGAATATAATATGAAATGCCATGTTGTAGCCATCAGCTTGCAGTCAATCGAAAACAAAATGCTTGCTAACATGGTTAACTATGGAAGTAAATTAGTCTGTTTTCTAATTTAAAACAAACAGCTGGAGACAGGGCTTTCTCCTATAGAGCTCAATTTTTATGGAATGGTCTGCCTACCCATGTGAGAGACGCAAACTTGGTCTCAACCTTTAAGTCTTTACTGAAGACTCATCTCTTCAGTGGGTCATATGATTGAGTGCAGTCTGGCACAGGAGTTTGAAGGTGAACGGAAAGGCTCTGGAGCAACGAACTGCCCTTGCTGTCTCTGCCTGGCCGGTTCCCCTATTTCCACTGGGATTCTCTGCCTCTAACCCTATTACAGGGGCTGAGTCACTGGCTTACTGGTGCTCTTTCATGCCGTCCCTAGGAGGGGTGCGTCACTTGAGTGGGTTGAGTCACTGATGTGATCTTCCTGTCTGGGTTGCCGCCCCCCCTTGGGTTGTGACGTGGCGGAGATCTTTGTGGGCTATACTCGGCCTTGTCTCAGGATGGTAAGTTGGTGGTTGAATATATCCCTCTAGTGGTGTGGGGGCTGTGCTTTGGCAAAGTGGGCGGGGTTATATCCTTCCTGTTTGGCCCTGTCCGGGGGTATCATCGGATGGGGCCACAGTGTCTCCTGACCCCTCCTGTCTCAGCCTCCAGTATTTATGCTGCAGTAGTTTATCTGTCGGGGGGCTTGGGTTAGTTTGTTATATCTGGAGTACTTCTCCTGTCTCATCCGGTGTCCTGTGTGATTTTAAGTATGCTCTCTCTAATTTTCTCTTTCTCTCTTTCTTTCTCTCTCTTGGAGGACCTGAGCCCTAGGACCATGCCTCAGGACTACCTGGCATGATGACTCCTTGCTGTCCCCAGTCCACCTGGCCGTGCCGCTGCTACAGTTTCAACTGTTCTGCCTGTCATGATTATTATTTGACCATGCTGGTCAGTTATGAACATTTGAACATCTTTGCCATGTTCTGTTATAATCTCCACCCGGCACAGCCAGAAGAGGACTGGCCACCCCACATAGCCTGGTTCCTCTCTAGGTTTCTTCCTAGGTTTTTGCCTTTCTAGGGAGTTTTTCCTAGCCACCGTGCTTCTACACCTGCATAGCTTGCTGTTTGGAGTTTTAGGCTGGGTTTCTGTACACCACTTTGAGATATCAGCTGATGTACAAAGGGCTATATAAATACATTTGATTTGATTTAATTTGTTTTCAACAAATCAACTGTTTTAGACATTTTATTTTTAACCAAGCAAGATAATTAAACCTGAATTAACAATCTAATTTTGGAAACAAAGCTTCCTGTCGTCACCAGAATGTCAATTTAAATAGAGTGTCTAGGTGAAATGTTTATAAACAAGGTTTTCTACAGGATCGGTGTCCCGTCCATGGGATGGTTGAGCTGACGTAGGCTAATGCGATTAGCATGAGGTTGTAAGTAACAAGAAAATTTCCCAGGACATAGACATATCTGATATTGGCAGAAAGTTTAAATTCTTGTTAATCTAACTGCACTGTCCTATTTATAGTAGCTATTACAGTGAAATAATACCTATTATTTGAGTAGAGTACACAATTTTGAACATGAAACGGTTTTAATAAACAAATTAGGCACATTTGGGCAGTCTTGATACAACATTTTGAACAGAAATGCAATTGTTAATTGGATCAGTGGGGGTTCATTGATGCTGTCATCTAGTCGCCAAAATCGAAATTGCACCTTGGCTGGAATAATACGTTACGTCCTTTCTCTTGCATTTTAAAGAACTGTTGTTTTTTTCTTTGTATGACCTTTTACCAGATCTATTGTGTTATATTCTCCTACATTCTTTTCACATTTCCACAAACTTCAAAGTATTTCCTTTCAAATGGTACCATAAATATGCATATCCTTTCTTCAGGGCCTGAGCTACAGGCAATTAGTTTGAATTTTTTTTTTTTTAAAAAGGGACGGATTCTTAAGATGTGAATGTAGCAGTTAGTGTCAGCAGCTTCGGACCTGAAAGTCCTGGGTTCGCGTCCGCATCTCGGAGGAGACATATTGACCATTCTCTTTAGTGTATACAGTTAAAGTTGGAAGTTTATATACACTTAGGTTGTAGCCATCAAAACTCATTTTTCAACCACTCCACAAATTTCTTGTTAACAAACTATAGTTTTGGCAAGTCGGTTAGGACATCTACTTTGTGCATGACACAAGTCATTTTTCCAACAATTGTTTAAAGACAGATTATTTAACTTATAATTCACTGTATCACAATTCCAGTGTGTCAGAAGTTTACATCCACTAAGTTGACTGTGCACTTTAAACAACTTGGAAAATTCCAGAAAATGAGGTCATGGCTTTAGAAGCTTCTGATAGGCTAGTTGACATCATATGAGTCAATTGGATGTGTACCTGTGGATGTATTTCAAGGCCTACCTTCAAACTCAGTGCCTCTTTGCTTGACATCAAAAGAAATCAGCCAAGACCGCAGAAAAATAATTGTAGACCTACACAAGTCTGGTTCATCCTTGGGAGAAATGTCCAAACGCCTGAAGGTACAACGTTCATCTGTACAAACAATAGTATGCAAGTATAAACACCATGGGACCACACAGCCGTCATACTGCTCAGGAAGGAGATACATTCTGTCTCCTAGAGATGAACGCACTTTGTGCAAAAAGTGCAAATCAATCCCAGAACAACAGCAAAGGACCTTGTGAAGATGCTGGAGGAAACAGGTACAAAAGTATCTATATCCACAGTAAAACTATTTCTATATCGACATAACCTGAAAGGCCGCTCAGCAAGGAAGAAGCCACAGCTCCAAAACCGGCATAAAAAAGCCAGACTACGGTTTGCAACTGCACATGGGGACAAAGATAGTACTTTTTGGAGAAATGTTCTCTGGTCTGATGAAACAAAAATAGAAGCCTTTGGCCATGATGACCATCGTTATGTTTGGAGGAAAAAGGGGGAGGCTTGCAAGCTGAAGAACACTATCCCAACTGTGAAATACGGCGGTGACAGCATCAGGTGGTGGGGGTTTTTTTTATGCAGAAGGGACTGGTGCACTTCACAAAATAGATAGCATCCTGAGGGAGGAGAATTCTGTAGATATATTGAAGCAACATCTCAAAACATCAGTCATGAAGTTTAAGCTTCGTCACAAATGGGTTTTTCAAATGGACAATGACCCCAAGCATACTTCCAAAGTTGGGGAAGTAAGCTCTATAGAAAATGTGTGGGCAGAATTGAAAAACTGTGCGCAAGCAAGGAGGCCTTACAAACCTGACTCAGTTACAGCAGCTCTGTCTTGAGGAATGGGCCAAAATAAAAGCTGAAATAAATCATTCTCTCTGCTATTATTCTGACATTTCCCATTCTTAAAATAAAGTGATGATCCTAACTGACCTAAGACAGGGAACTGAGTTTAAATGTACTTGGCTAAGGTGTATGTCAACATCCTACTTCAACTGTAGTTTTTACACACAGTGCTTACTTGAATTTATTAGGTGGCTTTTAAAAGAGCCTTTTAGTTTGTGGAGTGGCAGGCAAGTGGCAGTGAGTGTGGTGGTGTGTACTGCTGCCTTTTGCGAGAATGGAGGAGATACCACCTCTCAGACTCTCAAGGAAGAAGGAGGTTGTTGCTCTCATCCATGAGATGCACGCCATCCCTACAGTACTGCCCAGGGACACAGTGCATTATGGCCGAGTGGCGGATTGTGGGAATGCGCCTGTCACGGACAAATTCAAGCTGGCCCATGTTGAACTGACAAACGACTTATGCCAATTCAAATGCACACACTACACATGGTACTTTGCAAACTATCAATACTTAAAATGGATGTTATGTTCCAAATCTGTGAGTACTCCCATCTGTTTTCATATTTATACTGCCATTTATAAATGAGGATGTGTGATCTTTTACTGGAGTTGGACAGCTGTGTAAAGCATTACTTAGGACATTTGGTGCTGAAGTTTTATATTCAAGGATTTAGAGCATCTATCAATTTCAGATTTGTAAATATGTCTATAATTTTTCTTAAGAGTTTTGAACTTGTCGAATGACTGTATTTTACAGGTGTTTCTCAGCAGTTCGTCTTTTGTTGCAGTGTTTGTATCAGGAGTTTTTAAAATTGCTCTTGATGATCCAAAGTGTCATGCAGGCTTTTCTGTTGAAGCCCAGTGCTACCACACCTGATTCTACTACTCAGCTGTTCATCAAGACCTCAGCTGTTCATCAAGACCTCTACTGTTCACCAAGACCTCAGCTGTTCATTGACACCTTGGATAGTAGAATCAGGTGTGGTAGAACTGGGTTGGAACAAAAAAGCCTGGATAAATCAGTAGCAATTGTGGCCATCTGTGAATTATATTTACAAAGTTGACTATATCTGATGAATGTACATCTGGTTGTACAGTTTATATTTAGTGATGACTCACTTTTGTTTACAGGTAATGTAGTACTAGACCTTTCTTCAGTAAACTATAAGGTATCTTTTTGTGGAAATAGTTAATTATACAATTGATTATTTGTGTATTTTCCATGAGCTTGCTCAATTGTCTTAAGAGAGATCAGGGATTTTTTTCTCCAGTTTACTCCATATTGGCTTGAATGGGTTTCTGTTTTTTCTCCCTGGAAAATCAGATATTAATATTAAATAAATACTAATAACTACATTACTTCTGCTAGCATTTGTCGTTGTTGCTTATTTTTACTTCACTTTTATTGCTGTGTTATGCTGTATTGTAATGTTGAATAATAATGTTGCATGATCAACTTCTGGTGAAAAAACCATGGGAGAGTGTATGTTGGTATTGTACTTCATACTATGTGTGGGCAGCTTGCTTAGGATCCAAACCTTCTCGAACAGCCTAATTCATACTCTTCAGATGGATAATGGGCTTTTTCAATGTCCTGCTATACAATTTTTTTAAATAATATATATTATACTAAAGACATCAAAACTATGAAATAACACATATGGAATCATGTAATGAACAAACTAAAATATAAAACTGAGCAATTGGGGGAGAAGGGCCTTGGTCAGGGAGGTGACCAAGAACCTGATGGTCAGTCTGACAGAGCTCTAGAGTTCCTCTGTGGAGACGGGGGAACCTTTGTCGTGGTAATTATTCTACTCAAAAGAGAGACTTAGATTTATTCAAAATAATTGTACTTTATTATTTAGTGATTGCAGTAATGGAGCTGGTCGGCAACCACCCTGGAGGTAGTGACTGAGAACTCTCCTAGTAGAACTAAGCGACAGCATTTCATAGCAAATTCCATCCTCCTGTATGTTCATGACAAACAACAGATGTGTGGAATGGGTCAAAAGGTTAGGATTTGTTTGAAATAAATTAATAATTCACAGCAGACAGTATCTGCTGTGTAGACAGCGCTCATTGTAAAGAAACCAGGGTTTGGCCACTGAGAAATGGTTCCTCTCATCATTATCCATACCCGAGCCATCTCCTCCCTGCTACCTCATTGTACACAAACACCAACTCATTCTATAGAATGTTGACTTATCACCAAGCCATCGTAAATCAACAGTCAGCATTAAGCCTCAGGGGCTCCTCTCAGTTCACACAGACACATGAGAGTTCTAAGAACCCTATTCTGTTGCCTCTCAGAAAACAGACTGTGTCAATCCGCTAATATAGGAATACATTCTAATCTAAAATTACTGTGATTAACAAAATATTGTAATTCTACCACAACTTCCAGAATGACATCCATCTCTGCAGCACTCCACCAATCAGGCCTTTATGGTAGTGTGGCCAGATGGAAGCCACTTCTAAGTAAAACGCACATGACAGCCCACTTGGCACCTAAAGACTCTCAGACCATGAGAAATAAGATTCTCTGGTCTGATGAAACCAAGATTAAACTCTTTGGCCTGAATGCCAAGAGTAACGTCTGGAGGAAACCTGGCACCATTCCTATGGTGAAGCATGGTGGTGGTAGCATCATGTTGTGGGGGTGTTTTTCAGCGGCAGCAACTGGGAGACTAGTCAGGATCCTTGGTGAAAACCTGCTCCAGAGCGCCCAGGACTCAGTCTGGGGCGAAGGTTCATCTTCCAACAGGACAACGACACGAAGCACACAGCCAAGACAACAGATGTGTGGCTTCGGGACAAGTCTCTGAATGTCCTTGAGTGGACTTAAACCTGATCAAACATCTCTGGAGAGACCTAAAAATAGCTGTGCAGCGAAGATCCCCATCCAACCTGACAGAGCTTGAGATGATCTGCAGAGAACAATGGGAGAAATCCCTAAATACAGGTGTGCATTTGCACTCAATCATGTGCACTCAATCATAGAAATAATGTACATTGTGTGATAAACTTGTGTGTACATGATTTAGGTGAGAAGGTGTGTTCATCAATGTTCTTGAGTGGCTCATTGAGAAGCAATGATTAGCATCATTTCATGGCAGATGATGACAGTGGAACACAGATAATAAACAGTTCCACACGGTTGGATGTTCCTTCTGAGACTCTCTCTTCTCCAGAACCTTTTCCAACACCTGCACACTAGCCGGCACCCCTCACTCTCTTTTCCAGATCCCCCTCCAACACCTGCATCCTGGCCTGCAGCCTTAACTCTCGAGGAAGAGTGGCAAGTTGATCTTCTCCCATCCGAAACTCTCCCAGCCAGATGAATGTGATGTCACTTTTCTATTCTTCTTTTCACAGACCAGTAATCTTGTGAAAAAGCATGGCAGGTTACAGCTGCTGCTGTGTGTCACTTTTGGGAGAAGTTGCAGTTGATTTTCTTTCTTTTGTCGTTGTCATCACCAGCTGTGGAGACTCGTATTTTCAGCTGCAAGTGTGAGAGATAATGGCTGAGGATGATTCTCTCCGAGTCTTGTTATCTAATTCACAAAGAGCTTAATATTCCTGATCTAATTCCTGCTCCTTGTTGCCTATCCAAGGATGCTCCTTTCTCCCTGTGGAAATACATTCGTATTACTGCACATATAAATTACAGGCATTGAATTATAAAAATACCCATATCTCTTACTAGACAAGACTTTTTTTGACTATTAATATAATGACTTTGAAATAGTAACCGGAGTGAAATCTTTCCTCCTCTGATGTCATGGGTCCATTTTCGTCTCCCTAGAAAAGAGTTGCATTTGCAACAGAGAAATTAATAACGACTAGTGGGATATGAAAGATGATTCCTAATCACACAGAGAATGGGATGAGGGGCAGAGAGTTCACTACTTCTTAATTAGTTTGCAGTATATGTGTAATTACTCCTGCATTTTTAAATTCACTTAAGGCACTGTTCCTCTATTCATTTTTAAGTATCTAGTTCAAGGATGTCCTGGAGTAACATTGCCAAATCAATTCCGTGTTAAACGAGAGCCTTGAAGTAATTATTCCCTCTTTTCAAACATAGAGGAATGGACATATGGATTTGAACTATGTTTGCCACCATGGAATGGCAATGTCCCTTATGGCAGTTTGATTTGGTATAAAATTAATTAAATAACTAAATCAGGAGGAAGAGTCAGGTCCTCAGTCTAGTTTTGTGGAACTGTCGATGTGAGGTTGTAGCAGTAATTAAGTACACAGAATACACCTTGGCTGGTTGCCATTCTACAGTTAGTCACTACATATAGCAACTTTGCCACTAAGGTTGCGTTTACACGGGCAGCCCAATTCAGATCTTTAGCCCAATTCTTGGCAAAATATCTGATTCGATTGGTCAAAAGACCAATTAGTGGCAAAATATTCAAATTGGGCTTTCTGTGCAAATGCAGCCTAATGGTACTGCAAGTATTGTATCGTTGAATACAGTTTGCACTTTTACCAAGTGTATAATCCATGTGAACTATATATGCAATGGATGACAGTTTAACTAAGCTCATGAGGCTTCATGAAGCTCATCGAGTTATATTATTCAATAATCAATGTCTCTATATAATTCATTTAAAAGTCAAACTGTATGTATCAATCACAGATTACCCCTTTAACTAACACTACATTCTCAAAATGAATGGTTCAACAAGGGTTCTTCTAAGATCCTTACGGTTCTTGGTACTAAAAATTGCTGCCAAAAGGTTCTTCCAAGAACCCCACAGGAGGTGGGGTTCATCGAGGAACCTCCTCAGTTGGTGGGGGTTCTTGCAGAAACCTAACTACCCAACTTTAACATTTGGAAGGACAGCAGGTGCAGGCACGTAAATGAAAAATGTAATGATCTCCTTAATTTAAGGTAAGGTTTTCCTTTGTTATGATTTAACAAAGAGGTAAGAATATGTAGGCTATAGGAACATGTTGAAGGCTAGCTGTACTGGATGCAGATGACTGAACTGCTCACTTTTGTTTCTGCAGGAATACAGACGAGAAGGCATACAAAGGTATGTCAATTGGTATTGATATGTTATGCAGATCACATGTACCATCCTCCTCCCTTACCTCTTCAATGAATATCCCATAGTCCTCAACATTATAGACAAGGTATGTGTATGAAAACCAATATCAAAACAGTTTTTTTTCATTCACATTTACCTCAAAAATCAAGGTATGAATGCTGTCATGTGCATGTTTTGTTAAACATCTGTATAATTACTATTTTTTTGTAGCCACAGACTTCACCCTTCCTACAACTCTGATGAATATAATAGGAAACCTGTTCGATCACCATGCACTCCAAAATCATGCTGGCTATGGATACGCTAACATCGACAAGCCAGAGGATATTCCCATTATACTTGAGGCTCTGCTGGGAGTTTAAACACTGACAACTAAAATATTGTGTTATTGTTATGCATATTATTATTTAATAGTAATAATAATAATAGAGGGGGGTAGTTCAAAAATGTACCCCCAAAAGGTTCTTTGGAAGGTTCTTTGAGGATCCATTAATAGGGGTTATTCGAAGAATATAGGGATTCCCCCACTGTTTCAATTTGAATAACCCCTAAAGGATACTCTGGGAACCTTTTCTTTTTAGAGTGTAATAAAACAAACAGTCTGCAGCTCCTTGGTCTCGAAGGACTTTTTCTTGGAGAGGAACCGAGTGCCTTCAGTAAGTATTCACACCCCTTTACTTTTTCCACATTTTGCTGTGTTACAAGGTGGGTTTAAAATTGATTTGTTGTCATTTTTTGTCAACGATTTACATAAAATTCTCTCATGTCAAAGTGTGAAACAAATTCTAACATTTGTAAAAAATAAAATAAATGATAAAACCCCCACTAATATACTATATCTTGATTACATAAGCATTCAACCCCCTAAGTCAATACATGTTAGAATCACCTTTTGTAGCTATTACAGATGTGAGTCTTTCTTTCTAAGAGCTTTGCATACCTGGATTGTACAATATTTGCACATTATTATTCTTGGTTGTTGGTTGGTTGTTCATCATTGCTTAGACAGCCATTTCAAGTATTGCCATACTTTTTAAGCCAATTTAAGTCAAAACTGTAACTAGGCCACTCAGGAACATTCAATGTCATCTTGGTAAGCAACTCCTTTGTGTATCTGGCCTTCTGTTTTAGGTTTTTGTCCTGCAGAAGTGAATTTGTATATGTTGGAAAGCAGACTGAACCAGGTTTTCTTATAGGATTTTGCCTGTGCTTAGATCTATTCCGTTTCTTTTTATCCTAAAAACAACTCCTTAGTCCTTGCCGATGACAAGCATACCCATAACATGATGCAGCCACTACCATGAATGAAAATATGAAAAGTGATGTGTTGTGTTGGATTTTCCCCAGACTTATCACTTTGTGTTCTGGACATAAAGTAACTTCTTGGTCCAATTTTTTTGAAGCTTAACTTTTTTTGCAGCTTTACTTTAGTGCCTTATTGCAAACAGGATGCATGTTTTGGAATACTTGTCTTCTGTACTGTACAGGCTTTCTTCTTTTCACTCTGTCCATTAGGTTAGCATTGTGGAGTAATACCACCCTCAGTTCTGTCCTATCACAGCCATTAAACACTGTAAATGTTTTCAAGTCACCATTGGTCTCATGGTGACATCCCAGAGTGGTTTCCTTCCTTGGTGACTGAGGTCGGAAGGATGCCTGCAGCTTTGTAGTGGCTGGGTGCATTGATACACCATCCAAGGTGTATTTAATAACTTCACCATGCTCAAATGGATATTCAGTGTCAATTTTTTTACCCATCTATCAATAGCTGCCCTACTTGCGAGGCATTGGAAAACCTCCCTGGTCTTTGTGGTTGAATCTGTGTGTATAATTCACTGCTCGACTGAGGGACCTTACAGATAATTGTATATGGTGGGGTACAGAGATAGTCATTCAAAACTCATGTTAAACACTGTTATTGCACACAGAGTCCATTAAACTTATTAAGTGACTTGTTAAGCACATTTTTACTCCTGAACTTATTCAGGCTTGCCATAACAAAGGGGTTGAACAGTGGCGGATTTAGGTATAGGTGCCATGGGCAGCTGCCCAGGGCGGCACCTTGCCAGGGGTAGCCGTGGGCGCCCACACAAACATTTTTGGAAATGGTGACATTAGCGCAATCGTTTTTCTATCGCTTATTTGCACGTCACGTCAATGATATCATGTCACCTTGTCGGAGTGGGCGCCCTGATTATAGTTTGTGAGCTAGGCAGGCTACTGCCTGGGAAGGTCCCCCACTCAGAAGTACGAGATGTGGAGGGGGGCAGGGGTAGGTTGACCTCAGGTCTCCCCACTGGAACCTCGAGGTAGGGGGAGCGGGGGAATCTATCAAATAGCGCACCTCTAACTTTGTACAGTACTGTTGCAATTAGTAAAATCAGTCCCACTGCAAAATGCTACCAAATAATCCACAATAAATTCATAATACTGTGAATATATAGTTTCACAGACATATTGTTGCATTTTTTTCTGGCTTGTGCGAAAACGTTAAGAGTAATATAAAACCAGTCTGCACACCACCAAGGTGAATTGGTTTAGGCTTGACTCTTGGTTGACAGTGTTGGGGGATGGGTAATGTTCCAAATCAACAAAAATGTATTTCTATTTGTCTTTGTTACTTCTTTTTGATATTTATGAGTCTTATTTTTATATATATACATAATTTTTTATATAGTTTTAAATGTTTTGATTATTTATTTGTGTTGTTCCAAATGTCTGAATTAAAATTACAGTTAGTACAGAATGGTGCTTTTTTTGGCAGAGGGGGTTCGCCCAGGGAGCCAAACAAGCTAGAACTGCCACTGGGGTTGAATTCTTATTGGCTCAAGACATTTCAGCTTTTCATTTTTTAAATTAATTTGTCAAAATGTCTAAAAACGCAATTCCACTCTGACATTATGGGGGTATTGTGTGTAGGCCAGTGACACAAAATCTAATTTTACTCCATTTTAAATTCAGGCTGTAACACAACAGAATGTGGAAAAAGTCAAAGGGTGTGAATACTTTCTAAAGGCTCTGTACTTGCATACCCCCATTCCCAACGAAAATACATGTTCATATGTCAATCTTTTTTAAATTTCAAACCCCTTTAAGCAGGCCATTGTGTGCACAGCCTGAAAACCCAATGACAAATAACCAACTTAAAAATACAGCCAATGATATGAATGAATCCAATTTAATGGTTGTGCAATTCCCACACCCTTGTGATATTATCTACCCGAGACTGAATTTCTAAATCTCACCATACATAAATAACCTGCTGAGGAAGGATTGGAAATTGTTGTGAGTTTAGCTCTGGTGATTCCAAAAGTTATTGCATTTACAAGACGAAATCGCTAATGCATTATATGGTGTCATCTCAAGCAAATAGCCATGTTTATGAGGGAGCACCAAAGCCGCGGGAACATAGTATGTCTAGGGATATATTGACCTAATGTAACATTCTCAATAATGGGTACAGTGTGTAGTTAACATATATATATATATATATATATACATCTACCTGTTGTGTGGTTAAAATACATTTGAATAATCTATCTGAGATGGGTGAGAGTTTTCCACCGTATTAGCTTTTCACATGTTGCAGCAATATAGACAACAAGCAAACTAGCTAAATGTGTTTCAATCTGCATCTGTATATCTGCTAGATTCAGGGGCAATCACTTCTGTGACTCATATTGTTTTGTCTCATCTCTCCTTACAAGGAAATGATAATGGCACTGCCATTCATACTCCAATCCACCAGTCAATTGGCATGTAAAAAAAAACATGAAGTCAGATTTTTCAGACAGCACAAGTTTAGAGTGAGAACACCCATTTATTTCAATGTAATACGGGAAAATACATCTAAACTTAATCAAGGCTATTCTACACCATGATAATCATAGATATTTAGAATCTCAAACTCTGTCCACAGATATCTAAAACTAAATAGTATTTGAAGGTTGTATCATGCCGTCTTCTTCAGCTCCAGTACAACCTTCAACATCAAAGGTTTAATTGTCAATCACTTACACGTAAAGTCCACTTTGGAAGCGACCATCAGTTACCTCGAACCTCGGGCCAAAAGCGGCTCATCATTTTAAGTTGGACTTACTTCCATGGACAACCATGCACGATATGTCCAGTAAAAAATTGTCCATCACTCTAGCGCCTGCAGGCCTTCCCCTTACACCACATTCTGCCTAAGACATGATGGTGTCCGGAGACGTCTGTCACGGGTAACACCGGCTAAGTGACACCCATATTGCAGTAATATCCTTTGGGGGCTTGGGATGTAAATGGTTGACAGCCTTGGGTCTGGTTAAAATCATGACTGTGCCACTCATTTATGAAAACAGTAGCCCCTGGCAGGCAGGTATGGTAATAGGCATTGCATCCCCCCAGCATGGTAAAATAAATAGGGTGATTGATTGAGGTCTGTGCTTTGACTAGGCCATTCCATTTCATGGTTAAGCGTTTCTGGCATATACAGTACCAGTCAAAGTTTGCACCCACCTACACATTCAAGGGTTTCTACTTTGTAAAATAATAGCGAATACATCAAAACTGTGAAATAACACATGAAATAATTTAGTAACCAAATAAGTGTTAAACACATCAAAATAGATTTTTGAGATTCTTCAAAAATTAGATTCTTCAAAGTAGCCACCCTTTCCCTTGATGAAAGCTTTGCACACTCTTGGCATTCTCTCCACCAGCTTCATAATGTAGTCACCTGGAATGCATTTAAAATAACAGGTGTGTCTTGTTGAAAGTTAATTTGTGAAATTTATTTTGTTCATAATGCATTTAAGTCAATCAGTTGTGTCGTCACATGGTAGGGGTGGTACACAAAAGATAGCCCTATTTGGTAAAATACCAAGTCAATATTATGGCAAGAACAGCTCAAATAGGTAAAGAGAAGCAACAGTTAGTCATTACTTTAAGACATGAAGATCAGTCTTCAAGTGCATTCACAAAAAACATCAAGCACTAAGAAGAAACTTGCTCTCATTAGAACCGCCACAGGAAAGGAAGTCTCAGAGTTACCTCTGCTGCAGAAGATAAGTTCATTAGAGTTACCAGCCTCAAAAAGTGCAGCCCAAATAAATGCTTCAGAGAGTTCAAACAACAGACACATCTCAACATCAACTGTTCAGAGGAGCCTATGTGAATCAGAAATTCATTTTTATACCTTTATTTAACTAGGCAAGTCAATTAAAAACAAATTTGTATTTTCAATGATGGCCTAGGAATAGTGGGTTAACTGCCTTGTTCAGGGGCAGAACGACAGATTTGCACCTTGTCAGCTCAGGGATTTGAACTTGCAACCTTTCGGGTTAGTAGTCCAACACACTAACCACTAGGCTACGCTGCCGCCCCACCCTGGCAATTCATGGTCGAATTGCTGCAAAGAAACCACTACTAAAGGACACCAAGAAGAAGAAAAGACTTGCTTGGGCCAAGAAACAGAAGAAATGGACATTAGACCGGTGGAAATCTGTCTTTTGGTCTGATGAGTCCAAATTAGAGCTTTTTGGTTCCAAACACTGTGTCTTTGTGAGACACAGAGTAGGTGAATGGAGTATCTCCGCATGTGTAGTTCCCACTGTGAAGCATGGAGGAGGAGGTGTGACAGTGTGGGGGTGCTTTGCTGGTGACACTGTTAGTGATTTATTTGGAATTCAAGGCACACTTAACAAACATGGCTAACACAGCATTCTGCAGCGATACACCATCCCATCTGGTTTGCGCTTAGTGGGACTATCATGTGATTTTCAACAGGAAAATGACCCAACACACCCCCAGGCTGTGTAAGGGCTATTTGACAAAGAAAGAGAGTGATGGAGCTGGTTGAGAGAATGCCAAGAGTGTTCAAAGCTGCCATCAGGGCAAAGTGTGGCTACTTTGAAGAATCTAAAATGTACAATATGTTTTGATTTGTTTAACACTTTTTTGGTTACTACATGATTCTATATGTGCTATTTCATAGTTGTGATGTCTTCACTATTATTCTATAGTGTAGAAAATAATACAAATAAAGAAAAACCCTTGAATGAGTAGGTACGGTATATCCAAACTTTTGACTGGTGCTGTATATATGCAATTTTCTGCCCCAGCACATTCATTAGATTTAATTTTTTATTTTATTTATTTAACTAGGCGAGTCAGTTAAGAACATATTCTTATTTACAATGATGGCCTACCCCGGCCAAACCCAGACAACGCTGGGTCAAATGTGCACTGCCCTATGGGATCATGGAAGGAAGAGCAAAAGAGTTATATTCTGTTTACTTGGATTGTATGGAATGGACAGGTTCAAAGAGGCTGTGTGGTGCTCAGCTCACAGAATATATTTAAGTTCTTGTCCTCAGAGAGTTGCATATGGCCAAGAATGGAAACACCACTTTGGACAGTATTCCTTGCATTATAACATTTTATTGGTATTGAAATGCCAGTTGTTTTTCTGTGACATAAATTAACTACCAACATAGCATGTGCATAGAATATACATCATATGCTGCAAAATGTGATCTCAGGTACCCAATGGAAGGATTTTGTCTGTGCAAAGTAACACTAGCTAGAATAAGTTTGTGACTTATTCTCCCCTTTATTAACACATAAAAGTCTCATTTTGATACAACCAGCTGGGACGGTGAAAGGAGCAACAGAAAGAGAGAGAGTATAGGTGATACCGCTATGTAAGAAATTCTGAGCTACTAGGGTGGGTGTGCTGTATCCCATCTCCCCATCAACCCATCTCCCATCGCTTCCAACACAAATAATGCTTTTGCCTCAGCCACATCAGCAGTAGGGACCAAATCCCATTAACACAAAGATGGAAAAATGCAGCAATAGTTTTTATGTTCCGCTTTTCTCTCCTCTTCCGACCTTTTTCATTTTCTCTGTGATGGAGGGGCATAAAAATAAAAACCACTTTAACCTGTGCCTTTGGGTCTTGGATAGGACGTTATAATCAAATCATTACTTTTATTAACGTTCAGATGGCTTTTTAATAGAATCACTTTATTACGTTGTTTCTCATTCTCATCGCTTTTGTGATATTGCGTTTGTTAGTTGTTCTGTAGCATGTGGCTGCAGGGTATACATCCCGGAGAGACAAACTTTACATTCAGGGAAAACAGAGGTTATGTGTTTGTTTTTACAATTTGTTTTGGGGAGCAATGTCCTGTCCTCACTCACAATTCCCAGGATGCTGTTAGCTTTACCTCGCAGCTCTTGCTTCAAATATTCACTCTTTTCTTCTTCCATTCATCCAGTCTTTCATAAAAGAAACAAAAGACTGGTCTTTGTTTTTAGATCTGAGGTAGCTTGACGTTCAGTGGAAACTCAAAAGTCACTGGATTTTGTCCATAAAGATTTGTAACAAAAAACGTAACTGGCACTTGCTTGCTCTGTGGGGCAATCAATCAATCAAATGTATCAATGTATTTTATAAAGCTATTTTTACATCAGCAATTGTCACAAAGTGCTTCACAGATACCCAGCCTAAAACCCCAAAGGGCAAGCAATCCACAGTGGGTATCAAAAACTCCCTGGAAAGGCAGGAATCTAGGAAGAAACCTTGGTTCAGAGGGGAGGCCAGTCCTCTTCTGGCTGTATCAGGTGGAAATGTAAGAAGACGTGTCCATTAAGGCCAGATTGTTTGTCAAGACTTGAATTTGAAATTAAATGAGTCAAACTTTGGTGGCCTATAACAGTTGCTTCCGAAAGTATTCACCCCCTTGGCATTTTTCCTATTTTGTTGCCTTGCAACCTGGAATTAAAATGAATTTCTAGGGGGTTTGTATCGTTTGATTTACACAACATGCCTATCACTTTGAAGAATCCATTTTGTTTTATTGTGAAGCAAACAAGAAATTAGAAAAAAATATGAAAACTTGAGCATGCATAACTATTCACTCTCCCGAAGTCAATACTTTGTAGAGCCACCTTTTGCAGCAATTACAGCTGCAAGTCTCTTGGGGTATGTCTCTATAAGCTTGGCACATCTAGCCACTGGGAGTTTTGCCCATTCTTCGAGGCAAAACTGCTCTGGCTCCTTCAAGTTGGATGGCTTCCATTGGTGTACAGCAATCTTAAAGTCATACGACAGATTTTCAATTTGATTGAGGTCTGGGCTTTGACTAGGCCATTCCAATACATTTAAATGTTTCCCCTTAATCCACTTGAGTGTTGCTTTAGCAGTATGCTTAGGGTTATTGTCCTGCTGGAAGGTGAACCTCCATGCCAGTCTCAAATCTCTGGAAGACTGAAACAGGTTTCCCTCAAGAATTTCGCTGTATTTAGCACCATCCATCAATCATGGGGATGTTTTTCATCGGCAGGGACTGGGAAACTGGTCAGAATTGAGGGATTGATGGATGGTGCTAAATACAGAGAAATTATTGAGGGAAACCTGTTTCAGTCTTCCAGAGATTTAAGACTGGCACGGAGTTTCACCTTCCAGCATGGTGTTATCGGGGTGATGAGAGATGTTGGGTTTGCACCAGAATATAACATTTGATGTAATTGCCAAAAAGCTCAATTTTAGTCTCATCTGACCAGAGAACCTTCTTCCATATGTTTGGGGAGTCTCCCACATACCTTTTGGCAAACACCAAACATGTATGCCTATTTTCTTTTACAAGCAATGGATTTTTTCGGGCCACTCTTCCGTAAAGCCCAGCTCTGTGGATTGTACGGCTTAAAGTGGTCCTATGGACAGATACTCCAATCTCTGCTGTGGATTTTGCAGCTCCTTCAGGGTTGTCTTTGGTCTCTTTGTGGCCTCTCTCATTAATGCCCTCCTTGCCTGGTCCGTGAGTTTTGGTGGGTGGACCTCTCTTGGCAGGTTTGATGTTTTGCCATATTCTTTGTATTTTCTAATAATGTATTTAATGGTGCTCCGTGGGATGTTCAAAGTTTTGGAAATATTTTTATAACCCAACCCAACCTGTTTGGAGAGCTCCTTGGTCTTCATGGTGCTGCTTGCTTGGTGGTGCCCCTTGCTTAGTGGTGTTGCAGACTCTGGAGCCTTTCAGAACAGGTGTATATATACTGAGATCATGTCACAGATCACGTGACACTTAGATTGCACGCAGGTGGATTTTATTTAACTAGTTATGTGACTTCTGAAGGTAATTGGTTGCACCAGATCTTATTTAGGTGCTTCATAGCAAAGGGGGTGAATGCATATGCCCGCACCAGTTTTCCATTTTTTATTGTTAGAACTTTTTGAATCAACCATTTTTTTTTTATTTCACTTCACCAATTTTGACAATTATGTGTATGTATTTTAAATGAAATCATAAATCATAATACATTTAAATTACAGGTTGTTATGAAACAAAATAGGAAAGACGCCAAGGGGGATGAATACTTTTGAAAGGCACTGTACTCACCCAACATGCAGAGTTCATGATGCAGAATGTCTCCCAAAACAATGCTTCCAGTTAGAATGTAATGGCGGTAGCCTCAGATATGACATCCCTTTAAGGAAGTCAACAATGGATCACATTGATATAGTTAATCTACTCTAGAGAATATATTGTTAATACCACCTGAATGCCATCATAAAAATGTGCATTAATGGGCTCAATCTCATTATAAATAAAATGGTATGTTTTAATGCTTATAAAGATACCATTAATTGGACCATGGCCATGAACTGTTCATAACTGCTTTCCCGGGTTTTCTGAACTTCAGAATAAGGTACACAGCCCTCACCTTCCTAAAATGTGTGTAATGCACATGGTACAAAAGTAAATGAAGAAAGCTCCTCTTAATTTCCATGGTCCTAATAACGTGATGGTGTGGAGGGATACTTTAGCGCTTCTGTTATTTGTTTTAAGGCCTTGTTCCTCCCTGTTTTCTTGATGTGTATCCATGGCAAAAAATACAAAATATTGTATATTACATTTATTTATTTTATTTTCATGGTCATTTATTACTCAAAAATCCATAATCCTTTTGTCCCTAAAAAATAATGAGCATAATTGGACACGGCCCTGATTATCTCAAATCCAAGTGGCATCAAAACCGAAAAGGAAAAGTCACAGTGAATGTGAGTTGAAATGGCAGGTGGTAAAACAGCAATTATAAAACTAAACTGTGTCGTTTCTCAGAAGTGTGTGTCTTATTTGTAGCAACTGATGTGATAAAGAAAGAAAATAATTAGATTTTTTTTCTTCAGTCTCTCTCCTCTCACTCTCTCCCTCCTTGTCCCGAGTGTTTGGACAAGCCTCTTTGAACAAACTTTATTCACTCTAACCTTTGATTAAGTGCTTCCCACTCAAGACTGAGAAGAAAAATAACAAATTATACCCAGAAGATATTCCAGCAAGTCTCATTATCATCCGCCATCTTTTCTAGGGGTTTTCCATCACCAAATGATGTGGTAAAATATGGTTAGTCCAATTAAAATGTGTTCAACAAACAGATTGACTTTCACTGCATACAATTAAAATGAGAATTCATTGTGTTAAGTATTTTGATGAACATTATAGCATGTCTAGTCCTAGGCCTAGTCTACAATAAATGTGGGAAGGGAGACTTGGCTTTGGAGAGTTAGCACTAAAAGAAACAACTGCTATGTCTAGTGTGGAATATACTGTACCTGGTGTGTGTGGCGTGCCTACCTTGGCTGCCTTCTCTCCTTCTCACGCTTCCCAAAACAGGTCCTGTACCTCTAGCTAAATGCAGGGCAGCTGGCAGCTGGCCCAGAGGACTAGGTAAGTGCTCCAAGGACAATGTCAGAACCAACCTCAGGAAGTGCCTAATCAACACTATCAACTGGGAGGACAGAAGTACTGTAGATGGAGGAAGACTGTCCAAGAGAGGGATGCACTCTACTAACGATATGTCTGCCCTGTCGCACCGGACAAGCGGCAACAACATAACCAGAGGCTTCCCACCATGAAGACTCAACCGTCATCCACCACCATCACATACAGTGCCTTCACCTCAGCAGAATCGGGGTTCTTACAATTGGCCTCTTCAGCCATCGGAGGATAAGAAGGAAAATCATACTTAACCCACGTGATCAAAAATGGCCATGATGTGTGAGTGTGTGCATGTGCTTCTCCTTTTCTTTAACCCTCTTATTATGTTGCGGGTCAATTTGACCCATTTCCACTTTTGAGTTGTCTAAAATACTAGTTAACCTCTCTTTTTCTCCATTAAATTACATTACTTTTCCTCATTTAGGGTCATGAGCCTAACTTCAAAATGTGGACATAGTGTTGTGGAATGTCTGTGTAGATTTTGTATACAAACATGATGTTGTGGGTCATTTTGACCCAGAGGCTTTCATGTGTATATTTGCACAGGTATAAAATAAACAAGTGTCTCTGATATATTTAATTTTGACTGGTTCTGATTGCACTTTCATTAATATGTTTGGGTGAAAAGGAGCTTTCCCAAGCTTCTCCTTCGCAGTGCGAGAGCAGCAGATCTCTGACACAAAAACAAATGAGCTCAAAACAGAAAACGCTTGTTTGTGAGAAAGGAAATATGTTTAAAATATGTTTTGAAATCAAATGTTCGTGTATTTCTTCTTTCTGAAAGGTCTGACAAGACAATATAAAGTTTTGGCTGTTTTTACTTGATTCTTTGTCTGTCTTGAGTGTGTTTGTACTGTGTGTGTCAATCTGACCCATACCACAATGGGCATCGTTTTGTTTTCAGCAAAGCACAAGGGTTAAGCAATCTTTCAGATCCTTCCCCTCATTGCCATCTTTAGAAAAGTTATCTGAATGAAGGGACCTTTATATTATGTGAATGCTTTTTATTCAAAATCTCTCAATAAAAAATCCACTTTTTGGTGACCTTCGGCTCTGCAAGCATTATTTTAAAAGTGTGACAGCAGTGTGACATTCAGCTGCTGTATGACCTCCCAAGGCCCATTATAATTGTTTTATTTTTCCACCAGAATAAATGAAAGAAAGGCAGGGGGAAAATCAATGTCTGCAGAATGTTAAAAAAAAATATTTTGAAACTAAAAGCTAGTCCCTTACAAAGGTCAGGTGTAACGTTTCCCAGCTTTACATTCGAGAACTAGAGAAATGGAGACTCCCCTATAGCAAGGAAAGTATCAGTTCCCAATCTCCTGATTAGTGCATTATTGTAAGACTCAATTTATGTTGAATAAAAGTAGTCCTGATTATAATGAGTCATAAAATGTAGCAGTGAGTTAGATTATGGGAAGGGCCTGTGTCGTGTTGTTTGATGACATAAAATGCTGAATTATTTGAGAGAATGTATTAGTTGTGAAACACATTTCAGTGGGAGATGAAAGCAATGGAGCCATGCAATGAACAATCCATCCAGGTCCCCCATTATACAAGTCAGTATTCAACGTCCATCCACGTCTGAGGATGTCGGGAGATGAAGTGGAAACCGGCCACTAGGGGCAACAGTGAGTGTTGTTCAAATCAAATCAAATAGTATTTATTTCAAATCAAGTAAAATCAAATTGTATTGGTCGTATACACATATTTAGTAGATGTCATAGCGGGTGTAGCAAAAATCCTAGTGTTCCTAGCTCCAATAGTGCAGTAGTATCTAACAATTCACAACAATACACATATCTCAAAGTAAAATAATGGAATTAAGAAATATACATGTATAATATAATGACGAGCAATGTTGGAGTTGCATTGACTAGAATACAGTAGAATACAGTAGAATACAGTATATAGATATGAAATGAGAAAAACAGTATGTTAACATTATTATAGTTCCATAATTAAAGTGACCAGTGATTCCATGCCTAAGTGCATAGGGCAGCAGCCTTTCAAGTGCAGGGTTGAGTAACCGGGTGGTAGCTGGCTAGCGACCGTGACTAAGTTCAGGGCAGGGTACTGAGTGGAAGCCTGCTAGTGATGGCTATTTTGCAGTCAGATGGCCTTGAGATAGAAGCTGTTTTTCAGTCACTCGGTCCCAGCTTTGATGGACCTGTACAGACCTTGCCTTCTGGAGGATAGCGGGGTGAACAGGCCATGACTCGGGTGGTTGATGACCTTGAGGATCTTTTTGGTCTTCTGCGACATCGGGTGCTGTAGGTGTCCTGGAGGGCAGGCAATATGCCCCCGGTGATCCATTGTCACCTTCAAGTAGGTTTCGGTTTAGCTAGGGTGTTGTGGATGGGGATGGGCGTAAGCATCTGCCTCTGATTACAAAGGTTGCATGTTTGATCCAGCAATAGAAAGTGTTTTAAACCTATCCCAAGGAAAAACAAAAAATTGGACATTTGAGGAACATGGATGCATGTCTAATTCTGACTGGAGACTATGAGAGCTTGTAGGAACAATCTTACCCAACATGAACCGCACATACAGTATATTTATTTGCTTTGATTGGATGTCCCACTTCGATGACCCCCCCAATCACAATGGTCATCCCTTTTTTCTTTCATGGTCGTGTTCATTAGGCAACAAACAGGAAAAACGGACTGGTACAGGGAGGGATTACCAGACTGTTTTTCACAATTCTGTTGCAAACCCCCATTTCCATTTTGTGCCCTAATGAAGACAACCCAGGTCTGAGTATGAAAGAACCAACTGTCTGGCTGGACAAGTGGGTGCCATCGAAAAAGCCATATAATGACTCATTTCCTCTCTTAGTGGGGACACACGTGGACCGGTGTCCACTTCTACTCCCTAGACTGTGTTGAGGATGAAAACAGGGCCCAGTCTCCCACTCCGCCATATAATGAGAGGTCTCATTATCCTGACATAATCGTACCTTTGCCCACAGCGCCTTTGAAGGCAAACACACGACACGATCCCCTGTCCCCAAGCCCGTTCACTTCACACGTCCCGAGCATGATTAAAACGGCTTTCACCATGCCAGAGATGGCACCCGTGTCTGCCACAGAGATTAAAAAGGGTGTTTGACTTCAGGAACACGTGGCTGCCACCTTGGGTGTGTTTGTAAGGGGAGATGCTGTCGGGCACATTCATTTCTGCGCTGTGTTTATCTGCCTCATCCAAAGGCAGTATCTTCCAGGAGGGTGGAGACAGTTCGGGGAAAGCATGTCTCCTGTTACTTAAGAGAGGAGAAGTGAGAGAATGGCATTGCCTTTTTCCCCTCCTTCTTCTGAAAATTAAACAGAGCGGTTCCCTATTAATGCACAGTATGCCAGGATAAGTAATGCTGGTACAATTCTGTCATAATTGCCAACCTCCCCAGGTATAAATACCTTTTCTGATTTGTTTGCATGATTACTAAAGTTGCATAATAAGCAATAAGGCCAGAGGGGGTGTGGTATATGGCCAATATACTATGGTTAAGGGCTGTGTGTGCCTGGACACAGTCCTTAGCCAGGCTATATTGGCCATATATCACAAACCCCAGAAGTGCCTTATTGCTATTATAAGCTGATTACCAACGTAATTAGAGCAGTAAAAATACATGTTTTTTCATACACGTGGTATATGGGCTGATATACCATGGCTGCCAGCCAATTAGCATTCAGGGCTCGAATCACCCAGTTTATAATATTACTAACATGTTACAGGGTAATTACATTAAACACGTCACTCACATGGCATTGTCTGTCTTACAGGTTGCATTACTGGTTGAGAATCACATCAGTACATGTCTACCTTTTAGATACCCTGTGCGTCATCCATCCTGTAAATAGTATCCTATTTGGGAAATCAAAACATCATGATAAATAGCAGTCCCCTTTTAACTTTGTTTGTTTCATTGCTATGTCAAGGCCTTCCCAGCTCTATAACAATCCTGGGCTAGGTCCTTGCTACACAGCCATAGCTAAGAAGCCCCCTTATACGACTGATGAAGATTAGGAACATTGAAATGGTCCTCTGAGGCCAAATGTAAAGCAATAATACCCAGGCAAACTCAGTTACCCAACAAGCACATTACCTTCATATAAGACGACTAAATCTAATTGTCAGGTGCAATATCCGAAGAGAATTACACCATTAGTTTTCATCAGTGTTCTATCGCAATACCTTCCAGCTAGGTGGGGCTACAAGATACGTCTGGTCAATCTAATTGCAAACATTAACTCCAGAATTGTTTGCAGGGTTGTATTTTTATGTCTATAATTTTTTGAAAAATGTGAGCTCTCAAACCACAGCACCCATGTGAAAGGTTATCTTTTTAGAATCTAGTACTTCAAAGGACACAAAATTAAGTAACATTTTCAAAAGATGGCTAATTAATTTGAAGCCTATCCTTTGAGATGCCATGATAAATAAAAGATTGAGGAAGACCAAATGATTTCATGGAAAGAAAGAGAAGGGCTGGAATTAAATGAACCATCTGAGACAAAGGCAGAAATCCTAATGTGGGGATTCTTTGATTGTTAATCTTTTAAATGCTGCTTTGATCAACTTTGTTGTGTTTTCATTGGTTTCGTTGTGCCATTGGGAAGATTCAGATAGCTGCAGTGTTGTTAGATCTTCCTGTAAAAAGGTTGTTTTCTTTTCTTGTTTTTTTTTTACCAGTCAGGAAAAAAGGGGACACGCCACATCCCCTGCCCACCATAATTGGCAGTAATGCTCCAGTTGGCAACAGGGCCCAGTTGCTAGGCAACCATCTTTAAGCTTTCACAAACCATCCAACAAATATATTTTTATATGGGATGTTTACAGCACACAAAATGAAAGACAGCCAACTGTTTGTTAACTTGTGTTAGATTTTTCATTTAGTTTGCCGACATTAGTGGGGCCAATAAACACTCTCGGATGAACGGTGGCAAGAGCGATGTCTCTTTTCCTTGGCTATTACCAAGTTGGGCCAGACCCTGAGGTGCTTTTAACTGTGACTATGTGGTCCAGAACATTCTCCCCTCATTCTCCGATGTTAGCCTTTTCCCTGACTGTTGTTTGATGATAAAAGCAATTTAAAGTCAGAGGCAGCATGCCTTGTTATCGAGGAGTTATCTTTCCTTTATGTATCTGCTGCTACCCCATCTTTTTCTTGAAATTTCCAAAGGTTAGCTACCCCATTTGTATTTAATTGTAATTAATTATGAAGTAAACATTTGACCTACAACAAATATGCTGAAATAAGAGGACTGTCATAACACTCTGACATTAGAACCACTCTATATTAATTGATCTGTCCATACATTTGATTTCCTAATAATGATAGATTAGTGGTCATAACCACAGAGATGGCTTGATCAGTCTATTGTCTACGAGGTAGCAATTTTCAACAAGTTAGTTAAACTCCACTCCCCTTTACATCCTTACTGAATGTACCTAATGCATCATATATGTGTTATGCCAGTTCCTATAATACCTTATAAATAGGCACCACAATAGAGCTAACATCTCTCTCTACTGTGGTGTTGGTGCTTACAGACCTGGAAAATGGATGGGAAAACATAATGAATAATGGATGGGCTTGGTGTGGGGAAGTCATCAGGACGTGACAGTGCT
Source organism: Oncorhynchus clarkii lewisi (assembly GCF_045791955.1). NCBI lineage: Eukaryota > Metazoa > Chordata > Actinopteri > Salmoniformes > Salmonidae > Oncorhynchus > Oncorhynchus clarkii. The sequence continues at coordinate 24,440,969 of NC_092160.1, read as the reverse complement.
GTTGAATTATGAAAATCGATGAGGCTTTGCAGTTATCCCTCAGGTGAGAGGCTAATTTTAAAGGGGAAGAGGGGTCGCTGATGTTTACAGTACAGCTGCACCTCTGAAGTGATGTTGAAGGTGTTTGGGTGAAGCATTTCAAATTGTGATGAGACAACTTTTGGTGCATTCAAGCACACCATTGATTTTGAATACAGATTGGAGTTGCTTCTTTATATATATATATATATAGCATTCTGCATATATATATATATATATATACACTGCTCAAAAAATAAAGGGAACACTAAAATAACACATCCTAGATCTGAATGAATGAAATATTCTTATTAAAAACGTTTTTCTTCACATAGTTGAATGTGCTGACAACAAAATCACACAAAAATGATCAATGGAAATCAAATTTATCAACCCATGGAGGTCTGGATTTGGAGTCACACTCAAAATGAAAGTTGAAAACCACACTACAGGCTGATCCAACTTTGATGTAATGTCCTTAAAACAAGTCAAAATGAGGCTCGGTAGTGTGTGTGGCCTCCACGTGCCTGTATGACCTCCCTACAACGCCTGGGCATGCTTTTTTTTTTTTTTTTTTTACGTGTTATTTCTTACATTAGTACCCCAGGTCATCTTAGGTTTCATTACATACAGTCGAGAAGAACTACTGAATATAAGATCAGCGTCAACTCACCATCAGTACGACCAAGAATATGTTTTTTGCGACGCGGATCCTGTGTTCTGCCTTACAAACAGGACAACGGAGTGGATCCCATGCAGCGACCCAAAAAAACGACTCCGAAAAAGAGGGAAACGAGGCGGTCTTCTGGTCAGACTCCGGAGACGGGCACACCGTGCACCACTCCCTAGCATTCTTCTTGCCAATGTCCAGTCTCTTGACAACAAGGTTGATGAAATCCGAGCAAGGGTAGCATTCCAGAGGGACATCAGAGACTGTAACGTTCTTTGCTTCACGGAAACATGGCTCACTGGAGAGACGCTATCCGAGGCTGGTTTCTCCACGCATCGCGCCGACAGAAACAAACATCTTTCTGGTAAGAAGAGGGGCGGGGGCGTATGCCTTATGGCTAACGTGACATGGTGTGATGAAAGAAACATACAGGAACTCAAATCCTTCTGTTCACCTGATTTAGAATTCCTCACAATCAAATGTAGACCGCATTATTTACCAAGAGAATTCTCTTCGATTATAATCACAGCCGTATATATCCCCTCCCAAGCAGACACATCGATGGCTCTGAACAAACTTTATTTAACTCTTTGCAAACTGGAAACCATTTATCCGGACGCTGCATTCATTGTAGCTGGGGATTTTAACAAGGCTAATCTGAAAACAAGACTCCCTAAATTTTATCAGCATATCGATTGCGCAACCAGGGGTGGAAAAACCTTGGATCATTGTTACTCTAACTTCCGCGACGCATATAAGGCCCTGCCCCGCCCCCCTTTCGGAAAAGCTGACCACGACTCCATTTTGTTGATCCCTGCCTACAGACAGAAACTAAAACAAGAGGCTCCCACGCTGAGGTCTGTCCAACGCTGGTCTGACCAAGCTGACTCCACACTCCAAGACTGCTTCCATCACGTGGACTGGGACATGTTTCGTATTGCGTCAGATAACAATATTGACGAATACGCTGATTCGGTGTGCGAGTTCATTAGAACGTGCGTTGAAGATGTCGTTCCCATAGCAACGATTAAAACATTCCCTAACCAGAAACCATGGATTGATGGTAGCATTCGCGTGAAACTGAAAGCGCGAACCACTGCTTTTAATCAGGGCAAGGTGTCTGGTAACATGACCGAATACAAACAGTGCAGCTATTCCCTCCGCAAGGCTATCAAACAAGCTAAGCGTCAGTACAGAGACAAAGTGGAATCTCAATTCAACGGCTCAGACACAAGAGGCATGTGGCAGGGTCTACAGTCAATCACGGACTACAGGAAGAAATCCAGCCCAGTCACGGACCAGGATGTCTTGCTCCCAGGCAGACTAAATTACTTTTTTGCCCGCTTTGACGACAATACAGTGCCACTGACACGGCCTGCAACGAAAACATGCGGTCTCTCCTTCACTGCAGCCGAGGTGAGTTCGACATTTAAACGTGTTAACCCTCGCAAGGCTGCAGGCCCAGACGGCATCCCCAGCCACGCCCTCAGAGCATGCGCAGACCAGCTGGCCGGTGTGTTTACGGACATATTCAATCAATCCCTATACCAGTCTGCTGTTCCCACATGCTTCAAGAGGGCCACCATTGTTCCTGTTCCCAAGAAAGCTAAGGTAACTGAGCTAAACGACTACCGCCCCGTAGCACTCACTTCCGTCATCATGAAGTGCTTTGAGAGACTAGTCAAGGACCATATCACCTCCACCCTACCTGACACCCTAGACCCACTCCAATTTGCTTACCGCCCAAATAGGTCCACAGACGATGCAATCTCAACCACACTGCACACTGCCCTAACCCATCTGGACAAGAGGAATACCTATGTGAGAATGCTGTTCATTGACTACAGCTCGGCATTCAACACCATAGTACCCTCCAAGCTCATCATCAAGCTCGAGACCCTGGGTCTCGACCCCGCCCTGTGCAACTGGGTACTGGACTTCCTGACGGGCCGCCCCCAGGTGGTGAGGGTAGGCAACAACATCTCCTCCCCGCTGATCCTCAACACTGGGGCCCCACAAGGGTGCGTTCTGAGCCCTCTCCTGTACTCCCTGTTCACCCACGACTGCGTGGCCACGCACGCCTCCAACTCAATCATCAAGTTTGCGGACGACACAACAGTGGTAGGCTTGATTACCAACAACGACGAGACGGCCTACAGGGAGGAGGTGAGGGCCCTCGGAGTGTGGTGTCAGGAAAATAACCTCACACTCAACGTCAACAAAACTAAGGAGATGATTGTGGACTTCAGGAAACAGCAGAGGGAACACCCCCCTATCCACATCGATGGAACAGTAGTGGAGAGGGTAGCAAGTTTTAAGTTCCTCGGCATACACATCACAGACAAACTGAATTGGTCCACTCACACAGAAAGCATTGTGAAGAAGGCGCAGCAGCGCCTCTTCAACCTCAGGAGGCTGAAGAAATTTGGCTTGTCACCAAAAGCACTCACAAACTTCTACAGATGCACAATCGAGAGCATCCTGGCGGGCTGTATCACCACCTGGTACGGCAACTGCTCCGCCCTCAACCGTAAGGCTCTCCAGAGGGTAGTGAGGTCTGCACAACGCATCACCGGGGGCAAACTACCTGCCCTCCAGGACACCTACACCACCCGATGTTACAGGAAGGCCATAAAGATCATCAAGGACATCAACCACCCGAGCCACTGCCTGTTCACCCCGCTATCATCCAGAAGGCGAGGTCAGTACAGGTGCATCAAAGCTGGGACCGAGAGACTGAAAAACAGCTTCTATCTCAAGGCCATCAGACTGTTAAACAGCCGCCACTAACATTGAGTGGCTGCTGCCAACACACTGACACTGAATCAACTCCAGCCACTTTAATAATGGGAATTGATGGGAAGATGTAAATATATCACCAGCCACTTTAAACAATGCTACCTTATATAATGTTACTTACCCTACATTATTCATCTCATATGCATACGTATATACTGTACTCTATATCATCGACTGTATCCTTATGTAATACATGTATCACTAGCCACTTTAACTATGCCACTTTGTTTACATACTCATCTCATATGTATATACTGTACTCGATACCATCTACTGTATCTTGCCTATGCTGCTCTGTACCATCACTCATTCATATATCCTTATGTACATATTCTTTATCCCCTTACATTGTGTATAAGACAGTAGTTTTGGAATTGTTAGTTAGATTACTTGTTGGTTATTACTGCATTGTCGGAACTAGAAGCACAAGCATTTCGCTACACTCGCATTAACATCTGCTAACCATGTGTATGTGACAAATACATTTGATTTGATTTGATTTGATTTGATGAGGCGGTGGATGGTCTCCTGAGGGATCTCCTCCCAGACCTGGATTAAAGCATCCGCCAACTCCTGGACAGTCTGTGGTGCAATGTGGCATTGGTGGATGGAGTGAGACATGATGTCCCAGATTGGATCAATTGGATTCAGGTCTGGGGAAGGGGCGGGCCAGTCCATAGCATCAATGCCTTCCTCTTGCAGGAACTGCTGACACACTCCAGCCACATGAGGTCTAGCATTGTCTTGCATTAGGAGGAACCCAGGGCCAACCGCACCAGCATATGGTCTCACAAGGGGTCTGAGGATCTCATCTCGGTACCTAATAGCAGTCAGGCTACCTCTGGCGAGCACATGGAGGGCTGTGCGGCCCCCCAAAGAAATGCCACCCCATACCATGACTGACCCATCGCCAAACCGGTCATGCTGGAGGATGTTGCAGGCAGCAGAACATTTTCCACGTCGTCTCCAGGCTGTCACGTCTGTCACATGTGCTCAGTGTGAACCTGCTTTCATCTGTGAAGAGCACAGGGCGCCAGCGGCGTATTTGCCAATCTTGGTGTTCTCTGGCAAATGCCTATCGTCCTGCACGGTGTTGGGCTATAAGCACAACCCCCACCTGTGGACGTCGGGCCCTCATACCACCCTCATGGAGTCTGTTTCTGACCGTTTGAGCAGACACATGCACATTTGTGGCCTGCTGGAGGTCATTTTTCAGGGCTCTGGCAGTGCTCCTCCTGCTCCTCCTTGCACAGAGGCGGAGGTAGCGGTCCTGCTGCTGGGTTGTTGCCCTCCTATGGCCTCCTCCATGATGTACTGGCCTGTCTCCTGGTAGCGCCTCCATGCTCTGGACACTACGCTGACAGAAACAGCAAACCTTCTTGCCACAGCTCGCATTGATGTGCCATCCTGGATGAGCTGCACTACCTGAGCCACTTGTGTGGGTTGTAGACTCCGTCTCATGCTACCACTAGAGTGAAAGCACCGCCAGCATTCAAAAGTGACCAAAACATCAGCCAGGAAGCATAGGAACTGAGAAGTGGTCTGTGGTTATCACCTGCAAGAACCACTCCTTTATTGGGGGGGGGTCTTGCAAATTGCCTATAATTTCCACCTGTTGTCTATTCCATTTGCACAACAGCATGTGAAATTTATTGTAAATCAGTGTTGCTTCCTAAGTGGACAGTTTGATTTCACAGAAGTGTGATTGACTTGGAGTTACATTGTGTTGTTTAAGTGTTCCCTTTATTTTTTTGAGCAGTGTATATACAGTGCCTTGCAAAAGTATTCGGCCCCCTTGAACTTTGCGACCTTTTGCCACATTTCAGGCTTCAAACATAAAGATATAAAACTGTATTTTTTTGTGAAGAATCAACAACAAGTGGGACACAATCATGAAGTGGAACGACATTTATTGGATATTTAAAACTTTTTTAACAAATCAAAAACTGAAAAATTGGGCGTGCAAAATGATTCAGCCCCCTTAAGTTAATACTTTGTAGCGCCACCTTTTGCTGCGATTACAGCTGTAAGTCGCTTGGGGTATGTCTCTATCAGTTTTACACATCGAGAGACTGACATTTTTTTCCCATTTCTCCTTGCAAAACAGCTCGAGCTCAGTGAGGTTGGATGGAGAGCATTTGTGAACAGCAGTTTTCAGTTCTTTCCACAGATTCTCGATTGGATTCAGGTCTGGACTTTGACTTGGCCATTCTAACACCTGGATATGTTTATTTTTGAACCATTCCATTGTAGATTTTGCTTTATGTTTTGGATCATTGTCTTGTTGGAAGACAAATCTCCGTCCCAGTCTCAGGTCTTTTGCAGACTCCATCAGGTTTTCTTCCAGAATGGTCCTGTATTTGGCTCCATCCATCTTCCCATCAATTTTAACCATCTTCCCTGTCCCTGCTGAAGAAAAGCAGGCCCAAACCATGATGCTGCCACCACCATGTTTGACAGTGGGGATGGTGTGTCGCTTTAACGCCAAACATAACGTTTTGCATTGTTGCCAAAAAGTTCAATTTTGGTTTCATCTGACCAGAGCACCTTCTTCCACATTTTTGGTGTGTCTCCCAGGTGGCTTGTGGCAAACTTTAAACGACACTTTTTATGGACATCTTTAAGAAATGGCTTTCTTCTTGCCACTCTTCCTTAAAGGCCAGATTTGTGCAATATACGACTGATTGTTGTCCTATGGACAGAGTCTCCCACCTCAGCTGTAGATCTCTGCAGTTCATCCAGAGTGATCATGGGCCTCTTGGCTGCATCTCTGATCAGTCTTCTCCTTGTATGAGCTGAAAGTTTAGAGGGACGGCCAGGTCTTGGTAGATATGCAGTGGTCTGATACTCCTTCCATTTCAATATTATCCTTCATCGGCAGTGTATCAAATACTGGTTCTCCCCCACTGTATATATATATATACCTTTCTGTTCTCATACTTTCTACAGATTGTAAATTAAAAATAATATGTTTTCCTAAAAGTATTATTAGATTATTGATTGATTGATTGACTATGACTTCCAGGTCACCCAGTAGTGCTATCTGCAGAGTTAGCTCCAGGTAAATGTTAAATTCTTCAGACATTCCTGGACATGTGACCAGAAACAAGCTACATATGGACAGTACCAAAACAAATGATCTAACGATTCTGTCTCTTCACAGAAACATCTGCACAGCTGGGAAGGTTGTATCCACCACATATATAACATTATATTGGTTGCAGGATTTTTGAATAATAATTTAAATAGAAAATTTGTTTTGCATATCAATTCATAAACCATGTGTCATGGAATGGGTATGTCGAAAATCTCTTAACATCTATTTTGCAATGTTTATGGCACAGCTGTCAATTTGTTGGTCCTTAAATGAAACAGGCATACTTTTTATTTATGAAAATGTTCTTTAACCAATTATGATTTTAATGCAGACAAGTTCTCCACCTTTTTTTACACTTTCCTCTTACTTTTTGCAGTAATGCTGCAATTAGTTGGTCATCATTTTGGGAAGAGCAGACATTTCCATATATTTTTGTTAGCTGTATAACTCCTCCAGTCCTATTTGTGATATAATTGACAAAGATTATACTTTATTTTTTATTCTTATCGATTAGTATATTTGAGATTAACCACAATGTTTGTTTTATTATTTGTTCTGTATTTTCTGGTGGATTAAATTGAAATTGCAACCAACTTTCTATGGCTTGTTTAAAAATAGTGATATTTGGGAGATGATTTCCTTTTCAAACAACTGAAAGTGCGAAGTTGTAATCTGAATAAAGGGAAAAAGGCCATTCTTGAACATGGAGTGAGACATTCTTATTAATTTGCAAGAAAACCATTTCGGATTTAAGTATAACTATGACTGAAGCCTTTAGTAAGAGGTCTAATGCATTAATGTTTAAAAATTTCTGTCCTCTGAATTCATATTCTTTATATAAAAAGGCCAGTTTAATTTTGTCTGGCTTTCCGTTCCAAATCAAATTGAATATTTTTTCTCATATAATTGAAAAATTGTTCGCCATAAGCAAATAGATAAACTGGGATATGACTAAAGAGTTAATCAGGTGGATTTTTCCACAAATAGGCAGGTATTTTCCTTTCCATAGTAGCAAGATATGATTTATTTCTATAAAAATGTATTGGAGTGAGAACATTTATTTATTTTGTTATATGTATACCAAGTATGTTCACATCACAGTCAGACAATTTTATTTGTAAACTACACTGTAATGTAAAAGTTGTATTTTCTGTGATCCAATACGTAATATAGTACAGTTTTCATAATTTGGTTGTAATCCTGAGAGATTAGAAATAGTATCTAGATCCTCTATGAGACTGTGGAGGGATCCAAATTGTGGATTTAAAGAAAACAAGAGTAATCAGTGTACAATGACACCTTTGTTTTTAAGACTGGGATTTCTTACCCCTTGATATTATTGTTGCATCTGATTTTAATAGCTACCATTTTGTTGGTCATAATAAATCGATATGCCGATAGTGGACAACCTTGTTTTACCCCTCTTGACAGTTTAAAACCTTCTGAGAAGTAGCAATTATTTACTATTTTACACCTAGGGTTACGATACATGACTTTAACACATTTTATAAGAGATTCTCTAAAATTGAAATCTTCCAGGCATTTAAAAATTATCTCCAATCGTACTTTATCAAAAGCCTTTTCAAAGTAATCTATGAATAGGTGGTTCATTATATCTGGTCAGCACTCACAAGGTCACGGGGCCAGACGGTATTCCAGGGAGCGATCTCAGGACATGTGAAGACTAGCTGGCTGACACCTACACGGTCGTTTTCAACCTCTCTTTATCCTAGTCCGTAATCCCCACATGTAACAAGTTGACCACCATCATTCCTTTTCCCAAGAACTCTAAGGCTACCTGCCACAATGACTACCACCCTGTAGCACTAACATCTGTTATCAAAAAAAGCTTTGAAAGGCTCATCATGGCACACATCAACTCCCTCATCCCAGACACCTTGGACACACTCACATTTGCATACTGCCCCAACAGATCTACAGACAATATAATCTCAATTGTTCTCCACACTGCCTTCCCCCACCTGGACTAGAGCAATACCTATGTGAGAATGCTGTATTTCGACTACAGCTCAGCGTTCAACACCATAGTGCCCTCCAAGCTTGTCATAAAGCTTGGGACCCTCGGACTGAACACCTCCCTCTGTAACTGGATCCTGGACTTTCTGACTGCCGACTCCAGGTGGTCAGAGTAGGTAACAACACCTCCGCCATGCTGAAAATTAACGATTCTGTCTCTTCACAGAAACATCTGCACAGCTGGGAAGGTTGTATCCACCACATATATAACATTATATTGGTTGCAGGATTTTTGAATAATAATTTAAATAGAAAATTTGTTTTGCATATCAATTCATAAACCATGTGTCATGGAATGGGTATGTCGAAAATCTCTTAACATCTATTTTGCAATGTTTATGGCACAGCTGTCAATTTGTTGGTCCTTAAATGAAACAGGCATACTTTTTATTTATGAAAATGTTCTTTAACCAATTATGATTTTAATGCAGACAAGTTCTCCACCTTTTTTTACACTTTCCTCTTACTTTTTGCAGTAATGCTGCAATTAGTTGGTCATCATTTTGGGAAGAGCAGACATTTCCATATATTTTTGTTAGCTGTATAACTCCTCCAGTCCTATTTGTGATATAATTGACAAAGATTATACTTTATTTTTTATTCTTATCGATTAGTATATTTGAGATTAACCACAATGTTTGTTTTATTATTTGTTCTGTATTTTCTGGTGGATTAAATTGAAATTGCAACCAACTTTCTATGGCTTGTTTAAAAATAGTGATATTTGGGAGATGATTTCCTTTTCAAACAACTGAAAGTGCGAAGTTGTAATCTGAATAAAGGGAAAAAGGCCATTCTTGAACATGGAGTGAGACATTCTTATTAATTTGCAAGAAAACCATTTCGGATTTAAGTATAACTATGACTGAAGCCTTTAGTAAGAGGTCTAATGCATTAATGTTTAAAAATTTCTGTCCTCTGAATTCATATTCTTTATATAAAAAGGCCAGTTTAATTTTGTCTGGCTTTCCGTTCCAAATCAAATTGAATATTTTTTCTCATATAATTGAAAAATTGTTCGCCATAAGCAAATAGATAAACTGGGATATGACTAAAGAGTTAATCAGGTGGATTTTTCCACAAATAGGCAGGTATTTTCCTTTCCATAGTAGCAAGATATGATTTATTTCTATAAAAATGTATTGGAGTGAGAACATTTATTTATTTTGTTATATGTATACCAAGTATGTTCACATCACAGTCAGACAATTTTATTTGTAAACTACACTGTAATGTAAAAGTTGTATTTTCTGTGATCCAATACGTAATATAGTACAGTTTTCATAATTTGGTTGTAATCCTGAGAGATTAGAAATAGTATCTAGATCCTCTATGAGACTGTGGAGGGATCCAAATTGTGGATTTAAAGAAAACAAGAGTAATCAGTGTACAATGACACCTTTGTTTTTAAGACTGGGATTTCTTACCCCTTGATATTATTGTTGCATCTGATTTTAATAGCTACCATTTTGTTGGTCATAATAAATCGATATGCCGATAGTGGACAACCTTGTTTTACCCCTCTTGACAGTTTAAAACCTTCTGAGAAGAAGCAATTATTTACTATTTTACACCTAGGGTTACGATACATGACTTTAACACATTTTATAAGAGATTCTCTAAAATTGAAATCTTCCAGGCATTTAAAAATTATCTCCAATCGTACTTTATCAAAAGCCTTTTCAAAGTAATCTATGAATAGGTGGTTCATTATATCTGGTCAGCACTCACAAGGTCACGGGGCCAGACGGTATTCCAGGGAGCGATCTCAGGACATGTGAAGACTAGCTGGCTGACACCTACACGGTCGTTTTCAACCTCTCTTTATCCTAGTCCGTAATCCCCACATGTAACAAGTTGACCACCATCATTCCTTTTCCCAAGAACTCTAAGGCTACCTGCCACAATGACTACCACCCTGTAGCACTAACATCTGTTATCAAAAAAAGCTTTGAAAGGCTCATCATGGCACACATCAACTCCCTCATCCCAGACACCTTGGACACACTCACATTTGCATACTGCCCCAACAGATCTACAGACAATATAATCTCAATTGTTCTCCACACTGCCTTCCCCCACCTGGACTACAGCAATACCTATGTGAGAATGCTGTATTTCGACTACAGCTCAGCGTTCAACACCATAGTGCCCTCCAAGCTTGTCATAAAGCTTGGGACCCTCGGACTGAACACCTCCCTCTGTAACTGGATCCTGGACTTTCTGACTGCCGACTCCAGGTGGTCAGAGTAGGTAACAACACCTCCGCCATGCTGAAAATTAAAATTTTAAAAACTCCAGGCACCCGAAACATGGACTGTTCTCCATGCTCCCATCCGGCAGACGGTACCGGTGCATCAAGGCTCTTACCAACAGACTTGAATAAGTTGCCCAAAGTAAACGGCCGGCTCCTCAGTCTCAGTTGCTAATATATGCATATTATTATTAGTATTGGATAGAAAACACTCTAAAGTTTCTAAAACTGTTTGAATGATGTCTGTGAGTATAACAGAACTCATATGGCAGGCAAAATCCTGAGGAGAAATCAAAACAGGAAATGAGAAATCTGAGCTTGGTATGAAATCCCCTTGAGATATTAATGATGTTGCACTTCCTAGGGCTTCCACTAGATGTCAACCGTCTATAGACATTTGAATGAGACTTCTACTGTGTCGTGGGACTGAATGAGAGCAGAATCTATCAGGTGACTGGAAGTCAGCCATTTTCTGATCACGCGCATTCCTCATGGTATCCACTTGCGTTCCATTGCTCATCAAGACACAAAGGAATACTCCGGTGTGAACTTTATTGAAGCTATATGTTAAAAACATCGTAATGATTGATTTTGTACTTAGTTTGAAATGTTTCTTTGACCTGTAATATAACTTTTTGAAGGTTGTGTCTGACGTAACGCTGACCAGAATGAGCGTTTGGATATGTATACCAAACATGCTAACAAAAGGAGGTATTTGGACATAAATAACGGACATTATCGAACAAAAAAAAACATTTATTGTGGACCTGGGATTCCTGGAGTGCTTTCTGATGAAGATCATCAAAGGTAAGGGAATATTTATCATGTCATTTCTTGTTGATGTTGACGCCAACATGGCGGCTATTGTGACTATTTTTCTGAGTATTGCATGAGTATTGCATGAGTATTCTGATTATTGCATGGTTTGCTTATTCCGTAAAGTTTTTTTGAAATCAGACACATCGGTTGCATTAACTTGTTATGGCTGCAAGTGTCATCAACAACAGCTGAATAGCATAGCGCTACATTCAATAAATATTAATACAAATATTTATATTCATGAAATCACAAGTGCAATATAGGAAAACACAGCTTAGCCTTTTGTTAATCCACCTGTTGTGTCAGATTTTGAAATTATGCTTTACAGCGAATGCAATCCAAGCGTTTGTGTAAATGTATCGATCGCACGACAAAACATTAAGTACACATAGCATCAGGAAGCTTGGTTACGAAAATCCGAAAAGCAATCAAATTAATACTATACCTTTGATGATCTTCGGATGTTTTCACTCACAAGACTCCCAGTTACACAACAAATGTTCCTTTTGTTCCATAAAGATTATTTTATCTCCAAAATACCTCCGTTTGGTTGTCGCGTTATGTTCAAAAATTCACAGGAAAGAGCGGTCACGACAACGCAGACGAAAATTCCAGATAGTTTCCATAATGTCCACAGAAACATGTCAAACGTTTTTTATAATCAATCCACAGGTTGTTTTAAAAATATATAATCGATAATATATCAACCGCAAATGTCTTTCACAGTAGGAGAGGGAAAAGCAATACCTATCCAAACTCTGTTGCAAAACTCATGTGACCACTCGACGCGATGTTATCATTCTGGCTCATTTTTACAAAATAAAAGCCTGAAACTATGTCTGAAGACTGTTGACACCTTGAGGAAGCGATAGGAAAATTAATCTGGTTCAAATCCCTTTAAATCCAGCAAAGGGAGGCTATGGAACATGGAGTTTTCAAAATAGAAACAACTTCCTGTTTTGATTTTCCTCATGGTTTCGCTGCAATATCAGTTCTGTTATACTCACAGACAATTTTTTGACAGTTTTGGAAACTTTAGAGTGTTTTCTATCGAATACTAATAATAATATGCATATATTAGCAACTGAGATTGAGGAGCTGGCCGTTTACAATGGGCACCTTTTCATCCAAGCTACTCAATACTGCCCCTGCAGCCATAAAAAGTTAAGGAGAGGTATATCTATTTTCCATGTGTATAACTTGTATTATCATCTACATTTATGATGAGTATTTCTGTTGAATGATGTGGCTATGCAAACTCACTGGATGTTTTTGGAACTAGTCAATGTAACGCGCCAATGTAAACTCACAATTTGATAAATATGAACTTTATCAAACAAAACATACATGTATTGTGTAACATGAAGTCCTATGAGTGTCATCTGATGAAGATCATCAAAGGTTAGTGATTCATTTTATCTCTATCTGTGCTTTTTGTGACTGCTATCTTTGGCTGAAAAAAATGGCTGTGTTTATTGTCGTTTGGTGGTGACCTAACATAATAGTTTGTGGTGCTTTTGCTGTGGTGGGATTAACAACAAGATAACCTTTAAAATGGTATAAAATACATGTATGTTTGAGGAATTTTAATTATGAGATTTTTGTTGTTTTGAATTTGGCGCCCTGCACTTTCACTGGCTGTTATCATATCTATACCGTTAACAGGATTTCAGCCCCATGGCTACCAACTACTGTGCTCCCTCTACCACAGACTATCCACACTGACTCTATCCCAATCCAGAGGTCTCTACCCACTCAGACTCAACCTACGCTGCTGCTAAAATGACTACTGATTAGATTTATTACTCCATTACACTGCTGTCCATTGATTATTGAATGCCATTAGTATTTCAAATCAAACCAAATGTTATCTGTCACGCTTCGTCGACAACAGGTGTAGACTAACAGTGAAATGCTTACTTACGGTCCCTTCCCAACAATGCAGAGATAATAATATACAACAAATTATAACATGAGGAATAAATACACAATGAGAAACAATAACTTGGCTTTATGCACAGGGTACCAGTACCAAGTTTATGTGCAGGGGTACGAGGTAATTGAGGTAGATGTGTACATATACACTGAGTATACAAAACATATACAAAACATGCTCTTTCCATGACAAAGGCTGATCAGGTGAATCCAGGTGAAAGCTATGATCCCTTATTGATGTCACTTCTTAGAAATCCAACTCATTCAGTTATGGTGCAAGGTGGCTGGCGAGTGTGTCAAGAAATGCAACGTTTCTGGGGTTTTCACGCTCAACAGATTCCCTTTTGTATAAAGAATGGTCCACCACCCAAAGGACATCCAGTCAACTTGTCACAACTGTGGGAAGCATTGGATTCAGTCCCTGGGGGCTAGTCTCTGTGGGCTAGTCCCTCGACTACTTGTAGAGTCCATGCCACGACAAATTGAGGCTGTTCTGAGGGCCAAAGGGGGTGCAACATTTCATTAAATGGCTACCTGGACTATTTGCATTGACTTCTTATTTGATTCGTATTAATTATAATTTTTTACACTGACTCTCTTACACAGGCTCAATGTACACTCACTGAACACTAATTACAAATACAATTTTATTTGAACTCAATATTACGAGGTTGTTCCTAATGTTTTGTCCACTCAGTGTATGTAGGAATAAAGTGACTTGTCCTTTATGTGTTGAGTCAAAAGAGTTAGTGCAAGAAAGGGTCAATAGAGATAGCCTGGGCAGCTATTTGGTTAACTATTTAGTAATCTTATAGCTTGGGGGTATCTATCTATTTATTCTGCTACTGGTTACTATTACTCCTATTTACATGTATATTGTATCATTAGTAAACCATATGCATTCATATATTCCTGCTACCAGTCACTTTTCAGCCCTGTTTACATGTATATCCCCCAACCTCTCCAGTAGCCCTGCAGATTGAAGGTACTGGCGCTGACCTGGATGTACTTGCATTCTCGTGTTTCTAACTGACATCTTAGTTGTTGTGGTTTTTATTTGTATTTTTCTATTATTATCTTAATTATTATATATATATTATTATCACTGCATTGTTGGGAAAGAGCTCTTAAAGTAAGAAGTTATAAACCTGTTGTATCCAGTGCATGTGGTGAATAAACTTTGAAACTTGAACACAGGATTCCATTTTGGCTCATGACTTTGGGTTGAATGGTTGCGTTTATAAGTCTTCATAGGCATTAATTTCCATCAGCTTTATATTACAATTGACTAAATAACTTCTGACATCAAATGTTTGCATCAATTCTCAAGTACAACATAACCAGAGTATAGAATTACAGACACGTAATAGGTCAGCAACTAAACATTTCAAGAGAAGCCCAAGAACCCTAGATAGATGTGGCTTTGATTAAGTGTGATTCTCTCTCTCATTCAATAGTAGGGTGAGTCCAGAGCTACACACAGGAGGGTTGTAGCAAAATACATTTAAAATCATGCTTGTCTGCAACTCTTGTGCACGTCTAACTCCCAATATTTCTCAATAAAATACACACACTCATACACAAAGCCAGCCAAACCCCTAGGTTCTACCTCCCTTCCTAGCTCCTAGGTCTGTTCAACGGCCACAATATGCCCAAAGACAGGCCACCAGAAACCACAGTTTTCGATAAGTTATTAATACTTGATGCTGGCAGCCCATGTGCATTATTTAACAATAATGATAATGTCTGTTCCATTATAGATTAAAGGAGCTGGGCTCTTTTTTTATATCAGGCATTTCACGAAGACAAAATAAATCCCTGCAAGTCCATTTGGCATACAATAGATGAGGACGGTGCCATATGGGAGATAAAAATAAAAGAGAAATGTTATGTATCACTGACTTTCGCCTCAGTTCACCATAGCCTCCACAGCAACACAGACAGACAGACAGAGACTGTTGGGGTCCTAAATTCAAGCTGCCCATTAAATCAGATATTAGCCTCTGGGTGACACTTCTCTGAGGTTCAGGGTCACCATCCTAGGTGTCCCTCCTGAGGCTAAGGCTGATAGCTGTAACCAAGCTATAGCAACGTTCAAGTATGTCTAATGTACGGTGTACTCTGACCCAGAGTAGGATAACCTTGACTAATGTGTTGACCAGGCCCTGAGCACTTGGAGCGCAAACAGAGATAGAATGTGTATATCACAAGGTTCTGTCCTTGAGTTGTCTGTAGATTGGTACCAACCACTCAGAGGAACGTGTCTGTCTCCCCATATGCATATGTATGTCTATTGTTTGTCCATTAAACCTTTAAATACAGAAGTCATTCGCCTTATCTTTGGGTTTATAATTTTCTACACTTTGAGAAAATCAAGAACATGTATAATGGAGATTGGTATTCCAATAATTAAAACATTTCTCAAAGCCAGGAAAGCAGTGTAATATATAAGATCTAGTAAATATAAAGAGTTAAAATAAAGACAGTGTACCAAAGCCCCCGAGAAATGCCCTTAGATGTGGTAGTACGTTTAAGGAAAATCTGATATCTTCAAAGAAATTCATCACTCTCTCAAGCCATTGAAGTGGAGCAGACTGAGATAATAGAAAAGCCGAAGCCTGGACTAATGCACTGTGCGATATGATAGGCTCATTTTAATAGAGGGCCAATGAGTAGAGTGTCAGGTCTTGGAGACACGTCTCCCAGCTGTCTACTAGTGTGTCTTGGTTGTCCCTTTTAAAGTAAGTCTCTCTCAGTAGAAAAGTCTCTCACATTCACCTACCTTCACCTCACCTCAGACCCCTATCGCCTGAGAACACAAACCAAGTAATGTCATAGCAGCCTTGGCAGCCTTTGCCGAGTCGTGGTAATTGCTCTTCATGGATGTTGGCACCAAAGTAACTGAGGGCGAAAGCCAGGTTGACCTGGTTAATTTGACATTTCAGCACCAGAAATTTGAGTTGTGTGGTGAAATACATTTCCAACCACAAACCAGGACCACAATTATTTTTTACCATAATTTTGACGAGAATAAATGTACCAAGGTGAAATCATGTGTGGGTTATTTAAAAAAAAAATAATTCTACAGCGTCGATTTTGGGGCTGTTACTTCCTGCACAACAAATGTGAAAAGTGTGGTTGTGTGCTTGTTAACCCTCTCCTGAATACATTTCATCATCAAAAAGCCTCCTCCTAGTAATATTCAGAGACAAATGTCTGAAATACTGGTGCCAAAATGGATTTCCAAACACCAAAATGGTGTTCAGTGTTAGATTGACCATAGTGTTAAACCTGAACGCCCACCCCCAAAGTACCATAATGTAGCCTACTGGATTACTCATAAGATATGTTTTGCAATTCTGATTCCAAAACATACAGCAAAAGTAATTTGACTGTAATGTTTGAAGACAAGAATCATACTTACAATTGCGTTTGCGTCTCTTTTACCACATAATATCGTTCTGGAAATGTAACTTTTACACTGTATGTACATTTATTTACTTAATTGTTTATTTAACTTGGCAAGTCAGTTATGAACAAATTATTATTTACAATGACAGCCTACCCTGGCCAAACCCTAACTCAGACAATGCAGGGCCAATTGTGCACCACCCTATGGGACTCCCAGTCACAGCCAGTTGTGATACAGACTGGAATCAAACCAGCATCTGTAGTGACACCTCTTGCACTGAGATGCAGTGCCTTAGACCACTGTGCCACTCAGGAGCCTCCTTGTACACCAAATATATCCACTGTATGTATTCACTGCATGTACACATCATGTATCCTCTGTATGTACACAGAATGTATCCACTGTATGTACACAGAATGTATCCACTGTATGTACACAATGTATTCACTGTATGAGTGAATGTTGCTGTTTTGTTGTTATTAGCATGTGTAGTTATCGTTCATATTTTGTGTAATCACAGTGGGTACCGATGCGGCTCAATGCTTTTTAGGAATAATTGAACTCATAGCTCCAGTAGAACTCCAGAGGCCGCAATAATCAGAGTGCCCCAGGGCAGGTGTGTCCAGGGACTGAGAGATGAGAGAATTTTTATGCTTTTAAATTTTTAAAATAGCATATATCATACATCAACACACATATAACCCAACACAGCTCACGTCAAAACACTACAACAGAAGAACTCCTGTCCTGTTTACAGTACAGAATGTATTGTATCTACCAGTGTACAGGGATGATACAAAGATAACTGCAGGGACCACTTCATAGAAGGTGAGAGTTAAGCTCACTTATTTGTAGTTGGAGCTTAAACACTATGCACGTATTTTAACTTCAACACTTATGAGCTAGAAATAACTAAAACCAAGAGGAAATTCAATGGAATTTTGACACTTGGCATTCTCCTCATGAGGCTAACCCTTTGTGAAACCTACATCAGAGAATTTCTCCCAATAACTCCCATTCAGCATCAACACAGTACTCTTGTCAACTACAATTACAGAGTTGAGTGAAGCTAAACCAACCCTACAATCAAGGCCGCTGGGCAAGCCAATGCCGTTTAATCTCATATTTAATATTATTTCCACCTGTTTGTTTATTTGACTGGACCCTTTTTCACCAGCCTCACAATATTTCCAGAAATACCATTTCAGAGAAAACAAAAGGCCAATGTGGTGTTTGATTCAATCAAGTTGGAATAGAACTCAAATGAGCGCCTGTTGTGTAATGCTGTTGTTTGTGTGTGTGGTACCTAGGCTTTAGTCTGCTTCATTAAGACCCCCACATTGGCCTCACTAGTTCACGGCAATGTGGGTGGCTAGAAATCGAAAAAGAAACACATTTGAAAAGCACATTCTTTGCTGTGGTACAATACATCAGGCCAAAGATAACATTTAGATTTTATCATGCCAAAGATAAAACTTAGGTATTTTCAGTCCAAAAAAAACACTTAGGTCTTATCGGGCCAAAGATAACACGTAGGTCTTGTTCCTTTTCTTTATTGCCTGAGTGACAAAGAACAATGTTACACAATGTCTAGCAACAGCCACGACCATCAGAATGCTCCTCCAAGCCCACTTCACATCAAAGGTCAACTCCTAATTGGCTTATAATCCTCCATGGACAATTTTGTTTTTCTTCCGTCCACCGTAAAGGAGAGACATTTTAATCTTGGTTTTATTCATTTGCGCAATGACCATTTCCCTTCGATTCACAACTCTTTGTGTTTACTGAAGTAAGTACTTTGCTCAAGGGTAGAGACAGCAGTGGTGCTCCGACTCCCTCTCTCCTCTACTACAGCTGTACAGGCTGAGGACTGCATATCTTATCATATGTTTGCAAACAATCTGTATTTCTCAGGCCCTGTGGTAGGCCCTGGGGGACGCAAAGGAGTGTCTCAAGTGCTCACACTTTGTTTTTCCCATCTCCTTTTATGGTTGCCATTAGGCAGCTGGCCAGCGGCAAGAGGTAGCAAAGCAGCTGGAGTGGAGATTTCCTGTAGCTTGGGTTCCATACGCTCGAGGAGGAGCAGCGGAGGAACAGTCCTTCGGGAAAGGGAAGCGACTGCAAAGAGAATAACTTTTAATAGATTGCAGTTGGGGCGAACTGTGCTCAGCTCTCTGACCTAACAGGTCTCTCAGGCCCAGTGCTCTGTCGGGTGGTCAACACCACCACCATTCCTCAGCCAGTGGAAAACTAGGCTCCATGGGTTTTGTGTTCCTCAAGGGGAGGGACTTTATGTCCCCCTGAGGGAGTTGTGTATCAGCTGTGTGTTCTTTAACGGACCTACTGGGTCTCTCTTCTTTTTCTCCTCCTTTCCCTTTCAACAATCAAGTCTCTACATACAACATACTTTGAGCAACCTCCTCCAGTTCACATAATGTGTCCTCAGTCCTTGCAGATTATTAACCAACCAGCAAACATTCCGACACACAAGCAACATTACATAAAGAGTAATTTGTTGACACTTTTACACAACCACTTTCCACGAATGGCCACCTCTGTCACATGGACCTCCAAGCCATTTATAATGTGATCACTATATGTCTGCTCAAAACGTCTCAAGCCTCCTCAGGCTTTATGACTCCCATAAATAACTACTCTAAAGTTGCCGTGTTCCCAGGAACAAATGAGAGGCTTTAAACTCTGAACTTCAAAGACGCCTCAGAAGGTAAAGTTGAAACTTTTAACAGTTTAGACTTTGCAGACGAACCAACTTTGGAGAAACAAATTAGATGTGTATTTGTTTTATACCCACCCCACTGGGCACAGGTGTCAATTCAATGTCTATTTCATGTTGGTTCAATATAATTTCATTGACATGGCGTGGAAACAATGTTGATTAAACCAGTGTGTACCTAGTGGGACCTGTGTCTACAGAGATGACATGAAATAGCTGGAAAACACAGTCAATTACTTTTCTTTTTGATTCCTTTCAGATATCCTCTATTTCACTCACATGTGTGTATATTGTGTGTGTATGTGTGTGTGATGTGTGTGTGTGCGCACGCAGCCTGCTGTGTTTCCAGACACACCTGTCAGAGGCAAGCCTCATCACACCTTTAGCCTCTGGAGAATCTGTTTTAAAGGCACCAGGCCGCCGATTTCTGCAAGACAGAAATAATTAGGATGAAGCGTTAAGAGGTAGACGCTAAACCTTAGAGTACGCTTACCTTGGAGGTGCGAACAGGTATTTACTCCAGCTGAGAGAGGAGCCAGTGAAGCGCTAACTTGCTAACGCTGGATTAGTGGTGGAGCTTTGTCAGCCTAGCTTCACCAGGGCCACATCAAGAGCTGATTTGGCAACATTTATACTAATGTGACATGCTGAAGGCATTGTGCACAGCTTCACTACAAACACTGACAGATGACTTCATACAAAGACACTGAGAAGGGAGCTGGAGGCTTACTCTTAATAAATGTTGCTGATAATACATACAGTGGATATGGACAATCTATGTGATCTGAGTTTGGCAAACTTTTGAATGAAAGTATCCATAGATGCATAACGCACTTATAGTTAGTTATAAACAACTATTCAGCATTGACTTTGCCATTGCCAAGAGTAGGGGATATATTCAATCTTTATTGCGGAAGTTCAGCTTTGAAGCCCAATTGTAATTTAAAGGTAATGTTCCCGAGTTGGCAGAGACTACATTTACGGTGAACGCTGCATATGTTGGCTCAATTGGAAATCACCTTTACATTTATATCACGCAATCTGTAACGCTTCAGCAATACAATTTGAACAGAGCCCTAGGTTTAGAAGCCTAATGAGGATAGACCGAGTAGTCACTTGGCAATGAAATTGAAGCAATCTGATCATTTTTCATCTATTGGTCATTAGGAACAAAAACAGTTGAACTCTGTACCCTTCCCTTCTAAATGAATCATACATGTATTAATTTGTATTCCAATCTATATACCCTAGAGTTTCCCAGACTATAGGAAGATGTTGTCCTTTTTAAATTCCTTCAAACTTCCTTCCCTTTCACCTCCCGAGTGGTGCTATAGTCTAAGGCACTGCATCTCAGTGTTGGATACGTCACTACAGACCCTGGGTTCGATTCCAGGCGGTATCACAATCGGCCTGGATTGGGGTAGGGTTTGGCCAGAGTAGCCCGTCATTGAAGAAATCTTTTCTTAACTGACTTGCCTAGCTAAATAAAGGTTAAATACATTTTTTTTTAAATCAAATTAATCATGTCAGTCTATTAGATGCCCCCATTTGTTTGGGCAGATCTGAGGACTGCCTTAGATTCAATGTCAAAATCCAAGTCTACAGGGTTGGATGATATGGGATTTGTGGGATTTAGTTGGATCTGTATTACTAAACTCAATCAACCACTCACTGGAAAATGGGACATTCCATAAGGACCAAAAAACAGTTCTCACTGTATAACCTTGCTATTGAAAGATGGCAAGGATCCTCTTGATTGTTAAAGCTACAGGCCCTTATCAATTTTGAACTGCGATTTTAAACTCTTTGCCAAAGTCTTGTCAAAAAGACTTAACTTGCATATCATCAAAAGTTAATCCTGACCAATAAGGATTCATAAAGGGTTGGTGGGTCTCGGACAACGTACTATTCCATATATATATTTTTTTTAAATTTTTATTTCTCACCTTTATTTAACCAGGTAGGCCCGTTCAGAACAAGTTCTCATTTACAACTGCGACCGGGCCAAGATAAAGCAAATACGACAAAAAACAACAACACAGAGTTACACGTGGGATAAACAAAAGTACAGTCAATAACACTATAGAATAACCTATAAAGAATGTGTGCAAATGGAGAGTGTGTGAGTGTGGAGAGTGTGAGTGTGGAGAGAGCAAATGGAGAGTGTGTGAGTGTGTGCAAAAGGAAGTAAGGCAATATATAGGCCATAGTAGCGAAGTAATTACAATTTGCAAATGAACACTGGAGTGATAGATGTGCAGATGATGATGTGCAAGTTGAAATACTGGTGTGCAAAAAAAGCAAAAAAGTTTAAAAAAAAAAAAAAAATTATGGGGATGAGGTAGGTAGTGGGATGGGCTATTTACAGATGGGCTATGTACAGCTGCAGCGATCGGTAAGCTGCTCAGATAGCTGATGCTTAAAGTTGGTGAGGGAGATTTAAGTCTCCAAATTCAGCTCTTTTTGAAATTCGTTCCAGTCATTGGCAGCAGAGAACTGGAAGGAAAGGCAGCCAAAGGAGCTGTTGGCTTTGGGGATGACCAGTGAGATATACCTGCTGGAGCGCGTGCTACAGGTGGGTGTTGTTATGGTGACCAGTGAGCTGAGATAAGGCGGGGCTTTACCTAGCAAAGACTAGTGGTGTGTGGTATATGGGGCTTTGGTGACAAAACGGATGGCACTGTGATAGACTGCATCCAGTTTGCTGAGTAGAGTGTTGGGGGCTATTTTGTAAATGACATCGCCGAAGTCGGGGATCGGTAGGATAGTCAGTTTTACGAGGGTATGTTTGGCAGCGAGTGAAGGAGGCTTTGTTGTGAAATAGGAAGCAGATGTAATATTGGATTGGAGATGCTTAATATGAGTCTGGAAGGAGAGTTTACAGTCTAGCTAGAAACCTAAGTATTTGTAGTTGTCCACATATTCTAAGTCAGAACTGTCCAGAGTAGTGATGCTAGTCGGGTGGGCGGGTGCGGGCAGCGATCAGTTGAAAAGCATGCAGTTAGTTTTACTAGTGTTTAAGAGCAGTTGGAGGCCACGGAAGCAGTATTGTATGGAATTGAAGCTCGTTTGGAGGTGTGTTAACACAATGTCCAAAAAAGAGCCAGATGTATACAGAATGGTGTCGTCTGCGTAGAGGTGGATCAAGGAATCCCCGCAGCAAGAGCACATCATTGATACGTATATACAGAGAAAAGAGTCAGCCCGAGAATTGAACCCTGTAGTACCCCCATAGAGACTGCCAGAGGTCAGGACAACAGGCCCTCCGATTTGAAACACTGAACTATATCTGAGAAGTAGTTGGTGAACGGGTTGAGGCAGTCATTTGAGAAACCAAGGCAGTTGAGTCTGCCGATTAGGTATACAGTGATTGACAGAGTCAAAAGCCTTTTGCCAGGTCAATGAAGACGGCTGCACAGTACTGTCTTTTATCAAGGGTGGTTAAGATATTGTTTAGTACTTTGGGCGTGGACAGCTCAGAAACCGGATTGCACAGCGGAGAAGGTGCTGTGGGATTCTAAATGGTCATTGATCTGTTTGTTTTGGCTTTCGAAGACTTTAGACTTTAGATTATAGAAAGGCAACGCAGGCTGGATATATGTGTGTAACAGTTTGGGGCTAGATTGTCACCCCCTTTGAAGAGGGGGATGACCGCCGCAGCTTTCCAATCTTTAGGAATCTCGGACGATACGAAAGCGAGGTTTAACAGACTAGTAATCGGGTTTGCAACAATGGCTTTGGTTTGCAACAATGGCAATGGTCCAGGTTTTGCAGCTCTTTCAGAACATCTGCTATCTGGATTTGGGTGAAGGAGAAGCTGGGGAGGCTTGGGCAAGTAGCTGCGAGTGGTGCAGAGCTATTGGCCGGGTTGGGGTAGCCAGGAGGAAAGCATGGCCAGCCATAGAGAAATGCTTATTGAAATTCTCGATTATCGTGGATTTATCTGTGGTGACAGTGTTTCCTAGCCTCAGTGCAGTGGGCAGCTAGGAGGAGGTGGTCTTACTCTCCATGGACTTTACAGTGTCCCAGAACTTTTTGAAGTAGACCTACAGGATCCAAATTTCTGTTTGAAAAGCTAGCCTTTGCTTACCTAACTGACTGTGTGTATTGGTTCCTGACTTCCCTGAAAAGTTGCTTGGGACTATTCGATGCTAGTGCAGTACGCCACAGAATGTTTTTGTGCTGGTCGAGGGCAGTCAGGTCTGGAGTGAACCAAGGGCTATATCTGTTCTTAGTTCTACATTTTTTGAAAGGGGCATGCTTATTTAAGATGGTGAGGAAATTACTTTTAAAGAACAACCAGGCAGCCTCTACTGCTGGGATGAGGTCAATATCCTTACAGGTTACCCGGGCCAG
Organism: Oncorhynchus clarkii lewisi; assembly: GCF_045791955.1. Lineage (NCBI taxonomy): Eukaryota > Metazoa > Chordata > Actinopteri > Salmoniformes > Salmonidae > Oncorhynchus > Oncorhynchus clarkii. The sequence goes on along the minus strand of NC_092160.1, from coordinate 24,416,838 downwards.
GTCGATTAGAAAGGAAGTGTTTTAGGGAGCGATTGACTGTGAATTGAATTAGGCAGTGATCGCTGAGATCCTGATTGAAAACAGCAGAGGTGTATTTGGAAGGCAAGTTGGTCAGGATAATATCTAGGAGTGTGCCCATGTTTAAGGATTTAGGGTTGTACCTGGTGGGTTCCTTGATAATTTGTGTGAGATTGAGGGCATCTTGCTTAGATTGTAGGGTATGTCCCAGTTTAGTTCACCTAACAGAACAAACTCTGAAGATAGATGGAGGGGAATCAATTCACATATGGTTTCCAGGGCACAGCAGGAGCTGAGGGGGTCTATAACAGGCAGCAGTGAGATACTTTTTTCTGGAGAGATTTGTTTTTTAAATTAGAAGCTCAAACTGTTTGGGCATAGACCTGAAAAGTATGACAGAACATTGCAGGCTATCTCTGCACTAGATTGCAACTCCTTCCCCTTTGGCAGTTATAGCGTCACAGAAATGTTGTAGTTTAGGATGGAAATCTCCACATTTTTGGTGTCCTTCCTAAACCGTGATTCAGACACGGCAAGGACATCAGTTTTGGCAGAGTGTGCTAAAGCAGTGAGTAAAACAAACTTATGGAGGATGTTCTGATGTTAACATGCATGAAACCAAGTCTTTTACGGTTACAGAAGTCAACAAATGAGAGTTCTTGGGGACACACATTTCCTAGCCGGGAGATGTGTCTGTTCCTCTACATCACCCGAGGAACAGAGGAGGAGTAGGATGAGGGTACAGCAAAATGCTATCAAAACTGGTCATCTAGTGTGTTGGGGACAGAGAATAAAAGGAGCAGATTTCTGGGCATGGTAGAATAGAATCAGGGCATAATGTACAGACAGGGTTATGGTAGGGTGCGGGTAGAGTGGAGGTAAACCTCGGCATTGAGTGACAATAAGAGAGGTTGCATCTCTGGAGGCACTAGTTATGCTAGGTGAGGTCACCCCATGTGTGGGAGGTGGGACAAAGAGGTATCTGAGGCATGTTGAGTGGGGCATGGAGCTCCGCAGTAAAATAAAACAATGATAACTACCCTACGATAACAACAGTATACAAGGCATATTGACATTAGAGAGAGACATAAAGCGAGGCATAAAGCAGTCAGAGTTATTGATTGGGAGAGCTAGCTCAAATCAAATCAAATCAAATTTATTTGTCACATACACATGGTTAGCAGACGTTAATGCGAGTGTAGCAAAATGCTTGTGCTTCTAGTTCTGACAATGCAGTAGTAACCAACGAGTAATCTAATTTAAAAATTTCAAAACTACTACCTTATACACACAAGTGTAAAGGGATAAAGAATATGTACATAAAGATATATGAATGAGTGATGGTACAGAACGGCATAGGCAAGATGCAGTAGATGGTATCGAGTACAGTATATACATATGAGATGATTAATGTAGGGTATGTAAACAAAGTGGCATAGCTTGATTTGATTTGATTTAGCTAAAACAACAACGGTAAGACAGCAACAGCTAATCAGCTAAGACAACAACAACAGGTAAAATGGCGATGAATTGGCAGAGAAGTTCAGTTAACTACACACAGGGCCTGAGATCGAGGCTGGGGCCGACAGATAAACAAAATAAACTAAATGATTAACAGTCCAGCAGGCATCAGCTGTGTAGCCAGGTGATCATTGGGTCCAGTGAACAGCAATAGATGAAACAGGGAAGTCATTACTACGCTAGCATGCGGGAGACACGGCGTTCATAAAGTTAGCAGGCCGGGGCTAGCAGAAGCGTCTTCACCGACGTCCGACAAAGAGCTCCGTGTCGACAAAGGGTCCAGGCAAATTGGCAAAAGAGGTATTGTAGCTGTAGTCATTTCATTTCCTAGCCGGGAGATGTGTCTGGCTCGAGGCTAACTGGTGCTAACTTTGGGACAGGGGCGTTAGTCACTTTAGCCACTCGGTAGCAGCTAGCTATTTGCGATGATCCGTTTTTTTTTTCTTCACCTTCATTTAACCGAGTAGACCAGATGAGAAGAAGTTCTCATTTACAACTGCGACCTGGCCAAGATAAAGAAAAGCAGTGCGACACAAACAACAACATATAGTTAGTTACACATGGAATAAACAAACATACAGTCAATCACACAATAGACAAAAAAAAGTTTATATATAGTGTGTGCAAATGAGGTAAGATAAGGGAGGTAAGGCAATAAATAGGCCATAGTAGCGAAATAATTACAATTTAGCAATTAAACACTGGAGTGATAGATGTGTAGAAGATGAATGTGCAAGTCGAGATACTGGGGTGCAAAGGTCCAGAGCTTATGGCAGGAATCCGGGAGGCATCAGCTGTGTAGCCGAGTGATCATAGGGTCCACTGAGCAGGCCAGGAGATGGGCCTGGGTCAACTGTTAGCTTCGGGGCTGGGCCAATCAGTAGCAGCTAGCTAGCTGCGATTATCTGGAGTAATGGTCCAGTAATGGAGTAATCTGGAGTAATGGTGGAGAAAAGCAGTCTGATATGCTCAGGGTTGATATTGCGCTGTTCAGACTGGCGGGTATTATACAGGGTAAAAGAAGCTGGTGTCTGAGCTACAGGTAAAGGCCGCTATAAGTGGCTAACAATGACTAAACATTGGTTCAAATCTGATGGCTAGCTTCTGATGGAGGTTCTAGCTGTAAGGTCTAAAAATAGCTGATCCGAATCACATTGGGTGAGGTGGGTTGCAGGAAGGTACAGTTGAAGTCGGAAGTTGACATAATCCTTAGCCAAATACATTTAAACTCAGTTTTCACAATTCGTGACATTTGATCCTAGTAAAAATTCCCTGTTTTAGGTCAGTTAGGATCACAACTTTATTTTAAGAATGTGAAATGTCAGAATAATAGGAGAGAGAATGATTTATTTCAGCTTTTATTTCTTTCATCACATTCCCAGTGGGTCAGAAGTTTACATGCACTCAATTAGTATTTGGTAGCATTGCCTGTAAATTGTTTATCATTGGTCAAACATTTTGTGTGCCTTCCACAAGCTTCCCACAAAAAGATGGGTGAATTTTGTCCCATTCCTCCTGACAGAGCTGGTGTAACTGAGTCAAGTTTGTAGGCCTCATTGCTCGCACACGCTTTTTCAGTTCTGCCCACAAATTTGCTATAGGATTGAGGTCAGGGCTTTGCGATGTCCACTCCAATACCTTGACTTCGTTGTCCTTGTTGTCCACAACTTTGGAAATATTATTGGGGTCATTGTCCATTTGGAAGACCCATTTGCGACCAAGCTTTAACTTCCTGACTGATTTCTTGAGATGTTGCTTCAATATATCCACATAACTTTCCTCCCTCATGATGTATTTTGTGAAGCGGACCAGTCCCTCCTGTAGCAAAGCACCCCCACAACCTGATGCTGCCACCTTCATGCTTCACGGTTGGGATGGTGTTCTTTTTCCTACAAACATAACGATGGTCATTATGGTCAAACAGTTCTATTTTTGTTTCATCAGACCAGAGGACATTTCTCCAAAAAGTACGATCTTTGTCCCCATGTGCAGTTGCAAACCGTAGTCTGGCTTTTTCCGGCGCCGACAGAGATGACCGCCTCGCTTCGCGTTCCAAGAAAACTATGCAGTATTTTGTTTTTTTATGTGTTATTTCTTACATTGTTACCCCAGGAAATCTTAGGTTTTATTACATACAGTCGGGAGGAACTATTGGATATAAGATCAACGTCAACTCACCAACATACGACCAGGAATACGACTTTCCTGAAGCGGATCCGCTGATGTCATTGTGAACGACTGTAATTAATTGACTGTTTGGTACCAAATCAATAATTATCTGGGCACAACTTCTAATTTTCATGAGTTATCGCCTATTTGAAATAACATTTTTAGTTTATCTGGCTCTATGCCCTTTACATTCGTTTACAGCGTTGAAAACCTACGGTGAACAATAGGACGCCAAACCAAGCTCCCACTCTTTATTGAAACCACTTTCATGTCCAGGGTAAGCCTGAATGGTGTCCTCACTATATGATAGGCTAGTGACTCATAACATAAAACATCTACCTGTGATGGAGATCTGGCAAGAAGGACCTACAAAGTGCAGCGTTTTAATCTGATTGGAAGACAATATGGGGAAGTATTTGTGCCTCTTTTAAGAGTATTGCCCATCAACTTATTCATTTCAAATTTGCTCAAAGGTTTTATTAACCCTCTTGCTGTGTTCCAGTTGAAATGGACCGATTTACAAGTTTTCTTTCTGAAAAAGGTAGTTTATTTAACCTGATTGTCTATCAGGTTCTACGACTTTGTCCACACAGGGCACCTGAGCACACAAAATACATTTGGAAGATTTTCATAACATTTTGGGTGTTATGTACACCTGTGCTGTTAGAAATTAGAAATTAGAAATGAATAGGTGAGACTACAGTTAGTACACACACACACACACACACACACACACACACACACACACACACACACACACACACACACACACACACACACACACACACACACACACACACACCTCACTCCCCTTCTTGGCTTCCATGTTAACCCCCACGGGAACCTTTCCCCAATAGAATCTTTCCCCCACGGGAACCACAACTGTTGGCATTCTCACAAACAATCAAAACATTGTTTCAATAATATATATAACATTTCTCGCAGCTCTGGTATATAAAGCTTTTTTGAGGCCTTGCTCACAATTCATTCTGTGGCAGCACAATGACCAAATGATATACTATACGTAAAGCTCTTGATCATATCTTTGATCATGACACTGGTGAGGAGGAAAGAGTCCTTGTTAAACTTTGACACAAAGTAGTCTGTGATAAATAGCACAATATGTTTCATCTGAGTATTTGTTATAGACAAAATAATCCATAAATTATGCTTTTTTACTCAAAAACAAGTTGTTTGAGCTACGGTCATACAGGCCATGAATAGCAAATAGAAGTTCAAAACTTGTAATGTCCACAAGAACTTAAGTTGATAAAAAGATCTAACACAACATTTGGTGATAATTGTTGTTTTATTATGTATTTAAAATCAGCTATAATGGGAGCGGTCATTTTGGACCGGGAACACAGGATTCATTAACATGAAACGAACACAACAGGAGGGTTAAACCCCAGAGCAAAGGTTCGACATGAAACTTGTGGATCGTGATTTATGTAATAAATGTAACCAATCTCAGCTGGGCAATTATATGCATATGTTTTGGAGCTGTGTACTGGTGAAGTCTCCTTGAGTTCATGTTATTAGTGTTTTAAATGGTATTATTGGCAGTAACCTACCTACTTACCCATCCCTCCTCCTATTGGGTGGTAGCCCTAGAATTTCGTTGTCTTATCAAGAGAGGCGGATTGTTATGGCTGCATTAACAGCAGGCACAAAAACTATTCTATGGAGTTGGCTTGAACCCGGTATTGCACTTTGCAGATGTTAGTTGTTTATGTACTTGGACATTGCACAGCTGGAAATATCCACTGCCAGACTGCATGGGGCCAAGCCCGCAACTCTGGTCAATTGGTCACATACTCTCCCACTTGCAAGAGCTAATTTAACAACAATGTGAGACAGCATTGCCCTTCTCTGTCTTTCTCCCAGTTTTCCTACAGTATGTCTAATCAAATGAAATCAAATGACATTTTATTAGTCACATGGGCCGAATCAACCTTACAGTGAAATGCTTACGTACGTGCCCCTAACCAACAATGCAGTTTAAAAAAATACGGATAAGAATAACAGATTGGCAGCGATGTGCTTTATAACTAAGAGGTGGGCTCCGAGAGGTCAGGTAGGCTGTTTGGAGAGTTTTTCCGACTGGATAAAAAAAAATTACATAAAAAAAATGATTTCCTCCCCACTTCTAAAACCAAAGTTGTGCCCCTGTGTGTCAAAGCTGTATGAGTCATTGAGTCATGTTGCAAGATCACAGTGTCTCATGGATACAGTAATACCTAGCCATTCTCCTCAGTGCACAAACATCCAATTCCAATGATAAAACTGGGGGGGACAAAAATTATATTTCAGAATATGGGGGGACCTGCCCCGTCCCCAGTGAAAGTTGTGCCCCTGTTGACATGAATAGAAAATGCGAGTGACTCTGGATTGATACTAATAAAGTCTATTTAACATGAAGGCAATATTTATTTAGGATGCCCTATGAGGGTTGATTAAAAGTGCCATTTTGCTGTGTATAATATTAATACTTGCACGAGGAATAGACATAATTTGTCTGTCACATCTTATACAAATAGTTTAATTTAATTTAATTTTGGTCCCTTCTGTGGCTCTGGGTTGGTAGCCTTTGAGAATGACATTTGAATAGACTGTTTTAATTTAGAAATAATGAAAACTATTTAATCCGTTTTGTTTTGTCCTTTTTCATTTGTGTGGTGTTGTTTTTGTGTTTTGACATTTTGTTTGATTTCCTCCTGTTGAACTGTACATATTTATATGTTGAAACTGTAATTGTCTAGGACATGTAACAAAAAAAATGAATAAATAATTGGTCACAAAACAGAAACCTAAGAACAGATATGCGTTGTGTTGCCATCAAAAATGTTTAGAATGAGTCCACAAGGCCTCGCTCTAATGGATGTTTGTGCACTGAGGAGAATGGCTAGGTATTAGTATCCATGAGACACTGTGATCTTGCAACATGACTCATACAGCCTTGACACGCAGAGGCACAACTTTGGTTTTAGAAGTGGGCAGGAAATCATTTATTTTACATGTTACATTTTTTTTTATCCAGTCGGATAAACACTCCAAAATGCCTACCCAACTGCTCGGAGGCGTCCTCATGGTCCTAAAGCACACCATTACCTCATTTTGTATCACATTCCAATGATAAAACTGGTGGAGGGGACAAAAATGCTATTTCAGAATGTGGGGGACATGCCCCATCCCCAGTGAAAGTTGCGTCCCTGTTGACATGAATAGAAAATGCAAAATAAATGGATTAATACAAATCAAGTCTATTTAACATGAAGGTAATATACTGTATATTTAGGATGCCCTATGCGGGTTGATTAAAAGTGCTATTTTGCATAATATAATATTAATACTTGCACGAGGAATAGACATAATTTGACTGTCACCTCGAATATCTACAAACAGTTTAATTTGTGTCCCTTCTGAGTTTAGAATATTTTGTTCATCAGTCAGGATGATTTTTTTGTGTTATTTTTTGTTGTTGTGGATTGTTCATTTCTGCCCTCCCCATTCCAATCAAACGTGTCCATAAAGTGTACTATCATAACACAGTGTGGTATCATCTGGTCCAGTGTGTTCCAAAAACATATTTTTTTATTTAGGTTTCCTATGACCCCAAATATAATAGTGCCAACCCATTCATTTAACAATGAGTTATTTATTTAGTAATAAATTGAATTTAGTAATCATTGAATAAGGGATATTTCTCAAACATAGATGATGTGCTTTAATGTTTCAGAGCCCAGTGAGAAGAAGAAACTCAAATAAAACATTTGACAATGTTCATGCTTTAACCTACACACAGTGTTCCTGTGTCATTTTATCTTTTTTTTAAAGGCACCTTAAATATTATGGAGTTTTCTCAGCTGGAAAGGTCCATCTACTGCATGTCACTGTCACCATGAGAAATGTCTCTGTTGTGGAGTGGCACCAGCCTCTCGTTGTGTTATCCTTATTCTCTCCATAGTCGGCAGCTTTGTTAAATTATACAGTGAGAAGAAACTAGCAGATAAAGTATCTTCTGCTTCACAAAGTTATAGAAGGGAAAAAAAGAATGATTTGTGCAGCAGAGCTGACTTTGAAGAGCAGACGCAAGACTCATCTAATCCAGTAGGCAGATTTGGCAGTACAAAGAGAAAGAGAGCCGTGTGACAATGGTGGCGAAATGAGGAGACAGGAGGAATCCATGTGGCAGGCCACTGTAAAAGCCTCTCCTTTTCCTTTTCTTTCTTCTCACGTGTTTCTTTGCGTCGCTCCTCTTTGAGTAGAAACAGGCTGCTCAGTGTCCCAGAGATTATTTATGTCATTTCGTGGATGGTGAGTGGTATTAATGGGTTTGTCTCTACTCTGGGCACACAGCAGCATTGGCAAAGGCAAACGTGTCCCATCTGGAGGTATGGCATCAGAGCCTTGCATTTCCCCCAGCTACCCCTCTCATCACCCCACCCTCTCTATCTGAAGTAAATTATTCAGGGTGATATGGGGGAGGGCTCTGGAGTGTCCTGGCATCCCCAAGCATATCCTGTCATAGACGTTAGTGTGGCCTTGTGCTCTAATGTGGCATAAACCACCCAGGGGGCAGTTCGTTAGTGCCTAGCTTGCCTCCAGCAAACATTACTTCCAGATCAGGATTGATTAATGCCTAATGGGAGGCATATCGGGAAAGGAACATTATGCAGGCATGTTGGGTTTGTTGACTTGCTTATGTCAGAATTAAAGCAGTCATGAAAGGAAAGGGAAGACATAGGTACCTAACTTGTTCTGAGCATCATCATATTTGGTAGGAAGTCTGTTTATTCTGTGCATGTTTTGAGTTGGATGTTTCCTTATGTGTTATGCCCTAAAACATTAACCCAAATTAAGTTTGATAATTTCATTCTACAGAATTAAATTATTGTGGTTAATCAATGTTCAATGGGAAGTTGATGAACTTCACGGAATAGCCTTGAGAACAAACTATTCCACATTCATAAGCTTTTGTCCAGTGGTGTGTATTTATGGATGCCAAGGGAAGCCAGGTTTCCCCCTTCCAAAAAATGTAATTAAAATAACGTATCTTTAGTCTCTCTGTGTTTCATAATTTTCCTTCAATTTGCAAGAGGTTGAATGTATCTCACCAGAGAAAGCATTCGAGCGAGCAAAACAGTGCACCTCCATCACTGTATGTGTAGCCCATCTATATGATGCTGTCTGGTTGAAAAGATTATGACACTGTTGCCGCCCACAGGGTTGAATGCAGGATTGAAAGTGAGTGAGCTTAACTGTGAATGGTCCTGGTGCACCAAAAACAAGTACTAAGGGAAGCCTGTTTGGATGTGGCTTCACTCCAATCACAACAACGTCATTGACAGAAAAAACTTGAATTGTTGCATCTCATTGTATCGTTGTCCTCAGGTCACTAGCTAGCTAGTAAAAACGGTCACTTTCCTAAATTAGCTATGGTTTTTACTTAATTCTCTGTACTGGCCAATGAATATAACAAAAAATTCTTACATTTTGCCTCAGGCCTGAGAGAATGGAAGTTCAATATGCAGCTAGATGCAATAGGCTAATGTTAACTAACTGGCTCAGCATTGCCCATGAAAGGAAGTTAGGCAATTTTGCCAGGTAGCCTAGGTCTAAAAAAACTCAAAACTTAGTGTAGTGTATGACAGAGTCATAGACCGTTTTGTCAACATGAAAGAGATGAGGACGGCATTGGCATTCCTCTTCAAGCACAAGCCTCCTACACAGTCTCCTACAGGATGAAAACATTTTCAGGGATGAACATATCATCCTGAAAACAAACAAAATGTTTTGTTAAGACAACTGAACCCAAATATATCAGTTGGCATAAACAGGCTACCTGTCTTGTATGCTTTGTCAACACACACACACACACACACACACACACACACACACACACACACACACACACACACACACACACACACACACACACACACACACACACACACACACACAGAAATCAGAACCATGGACAACCACATCATATTTAGCTTACATTGATTGGGCTAACTTGTTTTTCCTATCTTTTAGTGGTCACTGTATTAGACTAAGCTGAAATTGTGCTGAAATTATGCTGGAAAAGGCAGCTCCTGTTTTCTTTGAAACTTGTGGTAACTCTCCATGGTTCTAAATCAATAGTTGTTTAGTAGTCCGGAAATATCGAAAACATTAACTTGCTTGACCATGCTTTAAGTCATGTAACTGTTTGGGGCTTGACTTCCCCAATGATTTTACCCACACACACAGGTACTGCTTTTATTGTGGCAATTTCCTTATTTTTACAGAACAGGTTTCGTTAGTTTGTCTTTGGGAGAATGCGCTCTGTTTCTATTGGAACTCATTGTGGTGCTACGCATAACCATTTAGCACAAAGAGCAACCCCCAACAGCAAAGAGCTTAATGAGGCCTCTCAGAGGCACAGTCTGCATGCACTATATGGCTCCCAAAAAGTCTGTGACAATAACCAAGACACTGTATCTACTGTATGATATTGAAGTCCCCTGGTTAAGCCTGCAGGTTGAGCAGTGGTTTAGTGGTGTCTGGAGAAGTGGGTATAATCTAATTTTGCCAACAATTTCCCAAACAGCCCACCCGGCACCCTGGCTGAACATTATTTATGATAAACAGTGATATACTTTATACTCGAAATGACTTAAAAAGATCAATCCCATATTGGTCTTTCAAAGTCAGGCCAACCCAAGCTGTACTGTGCAAGTAGGTTAATAGTAGGCCTACTATTGAAACAGATAAATGAGGGTGTCAACTGAGTCAGATATTCACAGGTTTCAGATTATATTTATATTGGAAGTTCTAAGTCCACAACAATGCTTAAACCACATCAGGATACTATTTTTGAGGTCTGCAAAAAATCTAAGAAATGTAAAAAAAAATGGTGTAGTTACCCTTTAATTAAATGCACAGGCACATAGCAATGTTGTTTCGTTAGTGGTTTCTCTGTAACGCACATGAGATGGAGTTTGCAAAACAAATGGCCAGTGGATTGATGCAAATAATCATGATATCATTCTGCCAGGTAGGCTACATTTAATTGAGAAGGATTTTAGGAAGACGGTTGGGCCTATCATTGGCATCGCTATATTTTTCCTGGTCCTTAATTGTTTGAAACCTGGATGTTTGACTTTATATTATGAGACATGTCTTACTTTGTTTCAAAATAGCCTAGACAAAATTCAACCATAGAAACCTGGAGGCAATTCATGATCTAGCAGCCAAATGCACTATCTTAGTCATATTAGCAACCCATGATAGTTGTTGAATCTTTAGGTCCTCCCCTCTTTTAACATTTCTACGGATATGCCTATCTCTGTCCACTAAACCACTAGCATGTGCTGTGTGCATTTTAGAACGGTGTTTTCTGCTAATTGCATTTCGACACATTCACATGTAGGCCTACCACAGTGTGCAGATTGCTGCTCTTAAAATATGAAGAAATAATAGTTTATCAACATTTTAAGCTAAACATTTTGATCTGTTCCATCAGCAACATTAATTGATACGGTGAATACCTCCGCTACACTACTTTGATACGCATCATTTCGATTAAGAAATTAGTATATGCAATGCCCAATAAAAAAAAGTGGGTACACGTTGTATACCTGCATATACTCTCCGCTACACCACTGCAGTTTAGCCTGACACAATGGTATTGGCAAAGTGGTTTGAGGAAAATTAAAATGAAAGAGAATCATCTCTACAGTAGCTCCGTGCTCGAGTACAGAAATGGTCAAAAAGCTCTTGTTTTTGTTCCACTGATTCAGTTTTGAGGAAGATCATTTCAGATGGATTGTACCTCAGTTTGCTCAGCTACAAAAGTGCCATTCACTCAAACAGGAGATGAGTGTCTCCCAAGGGCCAGGGTTCCGGTCTAAGAGCACAGTTTTGACTGCTCCTACAGTTTTCCTTTGGTACTGCAGTTGAACTGACACCCAGCCCAGAAATACCATTTCCATACACGTTGACAATGAGAATTCAGATTTGAAAATTCCTAAAAAGACACTTTAGTCATCACCTTTGTGCGCAAAATATCCATTCAGGTAATCAAATAATTGTCACTGAGGCCCATTGGTTTTCCATCACTCACAGGCGAAGATATTAACGTTTTATATTCATCCAATGTGTGCCATGTTTTTGGATGATGTGATGACATTGTCACTGATCTCGCTGTTCCCTGTGCGCACTGGGTGCTAGTGCACATGTGATGCTGGTCCGTATATACCAGATGCAACCCAGATATACAGTTGAAGTCGGAAGTTTACATGCGCTTATATTGGAGTCATTAAAACTTGTTTTTTAACCACTCCACAAACATCTTGTTAATAAACTATAGTTTTGGCAAGTCAGTTAGGACATCTACTTTGTGCATGACACAAGTCATTTTTCCAACAATTGTTTACAGACAGATTATTTCACGTATAATTCACTGCATCACAATTCCATTGGGTCAGAAGTTTGAATACACTAAGTTGACTGTGCCTTGAAACAGCTTGGAAAATCCCAGAAAATAATGTCATGGCTTTAGAAGCTTCTGATAGGCTGATTGACATCATTTGAGTTAATTGGAGGTGTACCTGTGGATGTATTTAAAGGCCTTCCTTGAAACTTAGTGCCTCTTTGCTTGACATCATGGGAAAATCTAAATAAATCAGCAAAGACCTCATAAAAAAATGTATAGACCTCCACAAGTCTGGTTCAACCTTGGAAGCAATTTCTAAATGCCTGAAGGTACCACATTCATCTGTACAAACAATAGTATGCAAGTATAAACACCATGGACCCACACAGCCGTCATACCACTCAAGAAGGAGATGTGTTCTGTCTCCTAGAGATGGACATCCTTTGGTGCGAAAAGTGCTAATCAATCCCAAAACAACAGCAAGGGACCTTGTGAAGATGCTGGAGGAAACAGGTACAAAAGTATCTATATCCACTGTAAAACGAGTACTATATCAACATAACCTGAAAGGCCGCTCAGCAAGGAAGAAGCCACTGCTCAAAAACCTCCATAAAAAAGCCAGACTACGGATTGCCACTGCACATGGGGTCAAATATCATACTTTTCGGAGAAATGTAACAAAAATAGAACTGTTTGGCCATAGTGACCATCGTTATGTTTGGAGGAAAAAGGGGGAGGCTTGCAAGCCGAAGATCACCATCCCAAACGTGAAGCACAGGGGTGGCATTATTATGTTGTGGGGGTGCTTTGCTGGAGGAGGGACTGGTGCACTTCAGAAAATGGATGACATTGAGGGTGGAAAATTACGTGGATATATTGAAGCAACATCTCAAGACATCAGTCAGGAAGTTAAAGCTTGGTCATAAATGGGTCTTACAAGTGGACAATGACTCCGAGCATACTTCCAAAGTTGTGGCAAAATGGCTTAAGGACAACAAAGTCAAGGTATTGGAGTGGTCATCACAAAGCCCCGACCTCAATCCTATAGAAAATGAGTGGGCAGAACTTAAAAAGTGTGTGCGAGCAAGGAGGCCTACAAACCTGACTCAGTTCCACCAGCTCTGTCAGGAGGAATGGGCCAAAGTTCACCCAACTTATTGCGGGAAGCTTGTGGAAGGCTACCCAAAACGTTTGACTCAAGTTAAACAATTTAAAGCCAATGCTACCAAGTACTAATTGAGTGTATGTAATCTTCTGACCCACTGGTAATGTGATGAAAGAAATAATAGCTGAAATAAATAATTCTCTCTACTATTATTCTGACATTTCACATTCTTAAAATAAAGTGTTGATCCTAACTGACCTAAAACAGGGAATTTGTACTTGGATTAAATGTCAGGAAATGTGAAAACTGAGTTTAAATGTATTTAGCTAAGGTGTATGTCAACTTCTGACTTCAACTGTAGACGGTCCATGAATCGGTGTGTGCGAACGTGAGTAGATTACCTTAGAAACAACAGTCTCCAGTTAATATTATTCCTCAGTGGTCTCTCCCATATTCAACCTCAAGTGCATTCATATGCACGGGAACAATTCAGAAAGCATCCACATACCTTGGAACTTCTTTAATAATACATGTTCTAAAGGAAACTGTTCACCATTGATAAAGCTCCCATTGGTTGCTTGAAAAAGTGAAGCTTAAGATCCACTGATCCCCATGGTTATTTCACGTTATTTTGCCTCTTAAGAACCCCTCCTTTGAAAATGCCGAAAGACAGATGTGATCCATACTGAAATCAGTGGAACAGCTCCTTGGATTGAAACAGTCACGGGGTGTCAGCCTTCACCTAAAGAGTGAATGTATTCAGTGTACAAGGCCAAACTGCATCCTGCTTCTGTCAAACAGTTCAGCGACAGGATCCAAAGAGACAGTGGGAGAAGTTTATAGCTTCATCCGGAGTAGGACAAATCGGCTGAGATTTCCCCTGCGAGATTAATGGCATGGCGAATCATGGCTCATGTCGCCGTAGCGACAGGCGTTCCCTGGGACGCGTTCCCCATGGCTGCGGCTCATTTAAAATGCTGTATAATCTCGACGTTGGTGGCGGGATGGCGAATGGTGTGTGCGTGGTGCAATGCATCGCTGGACCGGCGACACTGACAGCTGCATTAAGAGCTGCCAGGCTCAGTTCATGCCCAAAGGGTCCCCCCACCCTTCCTTTTCACTCTACCCCTCCCTACCATCCATCTCCTCTTGTGTAGTAGATATGTCCTTATGGAACCTGTGGCTAAAGTCGGAATGTTACACAGAAGTGTATTAGTTGTTGGTATCTAGAACTCATTGTATGACTGTGAAACTACTAAATGTAATACAATTGCATGTTAACTGGTAATCAAAAAACATAATTACTTTTATAATAATCCTTGTTTACAAATATATATATATTTTTAAATCTCATCAAAAGTCAATATGCACTGTGTGCAGTTATGGTTACCAGGACTACTCTCTGGAAGGGAATGTAATGCTGTAGAGCCCTTCAAAAAAAACTCCCAATCACTGCCTATTGGCACACAGTTAAGAGCGCTGTTAGTACTACAGGTCAGAGTGCTGTTGGTACCATCCCTGCTTTGAAAGAAGTGAGCATATGTGTGTCAGGCTAAACTAAAATTAATTGCAGGGGCCTGGCAATCTCCCATTACCACTTTACTCTCTCTGGTGTTCTCTCGGTTCCCTTTCACTTCCACTCCCTCTCCCTCAGTCTCTGTACTCCCACTCTGTCTTTCTCTACTCTCACTGAGTCCTAGCCACGGGCTTCTCAGCACTGCTCTTTCATTCCCAGTACAGGTGTGTGTCTGATATCCAGAGCCTGTCTTTGTGTGTAGAAAAGAGATGCCTTGTGAAGGAAGGCATGTTGCCATTGCACCGCCTCCTCCATTTGATCTCTTTTAGCATCGAAACCACTCAGTCTTTCCCTGTCAGATTTTTGTTTTTATATTTAGAAATTGACAGGTAATGTGTTCTCTTTAGGCAAAACATTTTGTTCCTTTTGACATTATCCTGGATGAAATGTATGTAATTTGAAATAAAAAAATTGCATAACACCGAAAGTACAAGTGTTAAATTAATATAGCTTTAAGTAAGAATTTAGTTTACATTTAAAGTTAAAGTATGATATAAAATGACTTAAATGTAAATATAATTTTCAAGATATCCAGTCAAAACCTGCACAGAGACTGATAATGATTAAAGTTCGACAAATTATGATTTCATGCCTGGTGTATGCAGTGTATGATTGAAAATGTTCAATTTAAAATATACAGCTTTAATGGAGACAGAATTTGGAAGCTGTTGTGAGGAGAGTGTCTCTTTGGTTATTGTTCCCTCAAATTCATTACTGAGAACATCTGCAACGACACGTTGCGGCAATTAAAACAATGTGCAGCCATGATGCCATCAGTTAGGGAGCGCCATGTGAAGGTTAAAGAATAAATTAAGATACAACTATCTGCTCATTCAGATAAAGATTAAGAAATGAAAAACCAAAATTGTTTTTTCTTTGTTTGCTTTTTAAACTGGCAGAATGTGAGATGTGATTTCATTGACAGATGGCAACATGCACTAAGACCAACAATCTGATATGTAAATGATAGTATCTGTTAGGCTAAATCTAGCACAATGCATCAACATCCTTGATAGATTTGTATAAGTAGTTGCCTATAAAGGATACGTTTACTCTTTTACAATGTAATGTTTAATGGTTCCCTACCCTGGAAGTAGTCTATGAGCCTGGATAAATTGGAATCCATGGTTCAGAGTTCTTACATTCTTCAGTTTTTTGATAGGGGCAACTGGGCAATTTTCTAAATGTCAAGGCCAATCAACTGAAATCAACTCAATGGCTTGGTTGAAGTTACTAAGGTGAATTGGCCAAAAATGTTGTTTTGCGGTTGCACCTATCACCCACTGATTTTTAGCTAGCGGCTAAAGTTAGGCTAGCTGAAAATTATAGTGCCAGTTTTAAGAAATCCGAACCATGGATTACAGTTTCTCCTGGTTCATAGACTACTCTCAGGGTAAGGAAGCATCTAACATTAAATGTTTGATTCATCTCTGTCTTTTTGTTTTTTGGCAGAGGTTTTTTGGGAGGGGAGTGACCATTGTGATGGCAGCCAGCCACCTCCATCCTTCTGCTTTCCCCACTACAGCCAATGTGTCCCAAGTGCCATTAATATTGTACAGGTCTCGCTCATGTTTAATTCATGACAACTAAACGTTTAATTAGAAACGGGTTGTAGCTGTTTAAGCCTGTTTTACCATCCCTTCCTCTAAACCTAGAGACTGACATTTGTGACATGCCAAATCCTGTTAGTTCATTATTCATTCGATCTCCGTGTTTTCCTCCTCTTCATAATACACACTACAGTGATTTTGGAGTCACTGAAGGGGAGGTTGAGAGCCAATGAGGGGTAGGAAGCAGACATCCCTGGTCCTGGCAAAATTATGCTTGTCTAGCTTAACTGATACGCAGCAGATGGGCCCAATGATACAAAGTCAAAGAAATGCAAAGCAGGTGCTGGGCTGGAGACAAGGATGGACAGAATGTTTAGAGACCTCTTCATGTCCACCACTTACTCAAAGTCATGTCTTAAAGAGGATATCCAGGCAAATCAACCACTAAGTTGGATATCTAGAGGTTGTTTATAGATCCACATAATGTGTTTCTTGTCCTGGAATGTAGTGTTTAGTGCGAAAGTGTTATTTTTGAGCACATGGAATAGAGCTTGGCTGAAAAGAAGTGGTAGGAAGAATATACTTGTGGTTTCGTTATAAGTTATATACAAGCTTGGTATTGTTAGATAGTAATAGTTACATCCCCAGGGAAGGAAATTAGTTTAGCCTGCTCAACAGAGCTTTTTTGCTTAAGAGCAGAATATTTGTATTTTATTTATTTAAACAGGTAGGCTAGTTGAGAACAAGTTCTCATTTGCAACTGCGACCTGGCCAAGATATAGCAAAGCAGTGTGACACAGACAACAACACAGAGTAACACATGGAGTAAACAATAAAGAAACCAATAACACAATAAACAAGTCAATGACACAGTAGGGAAAAAAGTCCATATACAGTGTGTGCAAAAGGCATGAGGAGGTAGGCAATTAATAGGCCATAGAAGTGAATGATTACAATTTAGCAGATTAACACTGGAGTGATAAATGAGCAGATGATGATGTGCAAGTAGAGATACTGGTGTGCAAAAGAGCAGCAAAGTAAATTAAATAAAAACAGTATGGGGATGAGGTAGGTAGATTGGGTGGGCTATTTACAGATGGACTATCATGGACTTTACCTAGCATAGACTTATAGATGACTTGGAGCTAGTGGGTCTGGCGACGAATATGTGGCGAGGGCCAGCCGACTAGAGCATACAGGTCTCAGTGGTGGGTGGTATAAGGTGATTTGGTAACAAAATGGATGGCACTGTGATAGACTGCATCAATTTTGCTGAGTAGAGTGTTTGAGGCTATTTTGTAGATGACATCGCCAAAGTCAAGGATCGGTAGGATAGTCAGTTTTACGAGGGTAAGTTTGGCGGCGTGAGTGAAGGAGGCTTTGTTGTAAAATAAAAAGCTGATTCTAGATTTGATTTTGGGTTGGAGATGTTTAATATGAGTCTGGAGTTTACAGTCTAGCCAGACACCTAGGTATTTATAGTTGTCCACATATTCTAGGTCGGAACCGTCCATGGTGATGCTCGTCCGGCGGACGGGTGTGGGCAGCGAACTGTTGAAAAGCATGCATTTGGTTTTTACTAGCGTTTAAGAGCAGTTGGAGGCCACGGAAGGAGTGTTGTATGGCATTGAAGCTCATTTGGAGGTTAGTTAGCAGAGTGTCCAAGGAAGGGCCAGAAGTATACAGAATGGTGTAGTCTGTGTAGAGGTGGATCAGGGAATCGCAAGAGCGACATCATTGATATATACAGAGAAAAGAGTCGGCCCGACTGCAAAGTAGTTGGTGAACCAGGCGAGGCAGTCATTAGAAAAACCAAGGCTATTGAGTCTGCCGATAAGAATACGGTGATTGACAGAGTCGAAAGCCTTGGCCAGGTCGATGAAGACCTGAACATTTGTGCCAAATTTACACAAATAAAAATAAAAGAGGAACAATCATGGATTACTAGAGGATACATGGGACACAATCCACAATGGTAGTATAATATTGTATTAACCCTGCCAGTAAATAATTGGTAATGGGTTTATTTTAAATAGGGTCATCACAGATCTGACGTTACACCTACAAAATCTGCTAGCAAACAGCACAGACAAGAAAACCTAAACACGAGACAGGGGTCACAAAAGTACACAGTAATTATAAAATCACCCTGCACTTTCTGATAGTCTCAGACATAGAACTCTGTTACCTGGTAACAGTGAGGACAGTAGGCTTCTTGAAGTCTTTTATCAACTCAACATTTTGCCATTCCAGGTAAAACAAAATGGCCAACTTGCTTCACTTTTCTTGTTCTTTGTGAGGTCAAGAGAATGCTGAGGGGCCGATCAGCAGATCCCAGGGTATTTCCAGGCAGGACAGAGAACAGCTTAGTGCATCAGTGGAGAGGACAGTTGGTAAGGGGAGAGCAGGCAATTTCTCAGAGATCCCGAAAACTAATTAAAGACGTCCAATTAATGGCCCATCATGGCCAGTCAGAGGCCCTCCAGAGGGCTGTCCACTGGAAGAGCTGGATCCTGACAACATGCTCTGCACACAGACACAATTTTCTCCACTCACACCCTCATCAATCTACTGGCCCAAATCCTCACTAGAACAACATTAGTCCACAACAGCACAACAGCATCCACAGAGCAGCCTGGTCGCCAGCATTTGGCATCTTTTTTAGATGTTTGTGCAAAATAGAGTTCCACAATAGGACATCTGAGGGTGAGATACTGCCTTCTGTGACATTTTGGCAGTTTTGGGTTTGGTGGATGGGCTTTAGCATTGACTTACAGCTCCAACCCTCCCTGTTATGGATCGACTCCCATGTCTGGCAATTTACTTTCGGTTTTGTTCTTGGTTTCCTGTTTTAACCTCTCCCATGATCTTTACCTTTACCTTAACCTCACTTTAACTCTGGAGGTTATTGCTTCTTTGAGGTCTTAATTAACCCCTTACAGCAAATTGCTTTAATTCAGTTTCCAGTGATACATGTACAACAATCATTTTGAGGAACATATCAAGACTTAAAAACATCAACAAACTACCACATTTTTTCCCACTGCCATTTGAGAACAATGCGCTTTGGTATCCCATTCAACTGTAACCAAATGTGTATGGAACGGAGTGAACTGTGGCAACCAACACAAAAATCCTTAGACTTATGTGTGTGGGAAAGAGTGTGTCAGTTGAGGAAAGGAAAACCAAACAGTGGCAGCATCACTAAGCTCATGAACAATAGCAAAGGTTTAGAGAGGGAGTTAGCCTCATATCCCAGAGAATGAAAAACATTGAACTCAGACATGGAAAAAGACTAGCTCCTCTCCCACCCGCTGTTTGCTTTGATAAAGACAGCAGTAAGACATTATTCCCATTTCCAGGGCTTCCACCCTGTCTCTCTCGCTCTCTGTGCTCTGTCACATCGGACTAGTGACACAAATCTTCGCTCTTCTTACTTTTCCCCCATAGATATTGCCTGTGATCTGGAATACCGTCAGAAATCACCAGTGTGTGTGCATCTGACACATCAAGGAAAGTAATGCAGACAGGGCTATAAAAAACACAACAGTGTCAGCATGGTGATGTGTGTGCAGACGTGAGGTGACTCCACAGTGACTCAAGGACCCTCTGCCATGAGCTGCCGCCTGCCGATCACATGGCCAAGTTTGCTGTATAACCCTTTTTATTAAGTAACTGAAATCATGTAAAATATTCCATGGATTTGCTACAAGCTATCACAGTCTCACGTCAGCATTAGACTTGCATCGATGTTTCTCAAACGTCAGTTGTTTCAAAGTGTTTAATGGTTAGGCATGGACTCAAAATCGTTAAGGTAATGGTACAGGTTTGGTATAAGCTTAAAACAAAAACATTAAAAACGCTGTAGTTTGAACATGCAACCTTTGGAATTAGCGGCAGATGCTTACGCCCACCCGCCATACTTGCCCACAATGCCCTAGCAAAATCAAACCTACTTGAAAGTAACATTACTCACTGTTGCCCCTAGTGGACGGTTTCCACGACATCTCCCAACATCCTCAGACATGGATGGACTACCGACTTGTATCACAGGTGACCTGCCTGGGATTTGAAAGTATTGAAGGCATGTATAGACACTGTGACACAATGTTGAAGAGTGTGAATGGTCACACAAACATAGCCTCTGTGTATCAACACCAATCAGCTTTCACAGGCAGGGACTCATTGATCTATTCAAACAGCTGTCACTGGGCCAAATAAACCGGCGGTCCCATGATTGGATGTGGCAAAGCATTCCATTTGGCTCTACCACCATGGGAATCTGCTCCCATAATGTGGTTCCATTTGGCTTCTAGAATCCCAGGAATGAGAGGGATTTGATGAAAAACGAATGGTTGCTGTTTAAAGGAGCTTTATTGAGTTTTGATTCCTCATTGAATTTGATGAGAAAACGGTGCAGATGCTACACTCCGCTTCACAGCTCCCACTTTCTCCAAGGGCCTTTGCCCAAATTCTCCAGCAGAATTATGCATGGATATTGCTGGATTTTGGATGGTTTCGGGAAGAGCATATGGCTTTAGTGGTGCCATTGTAGAGAAATGTCCCTGCAGTGTTTTATACTGTACACATATTAAAAGCTCAGGATCCTGGATTTAAAACCAATCCTTGCACAGTTTCAAACTCATGGGGTTTAGCCTATACGGTAAGAGCACTTTTGAGATAGTTCACATAAATACTAAATTCATCATAGGGGAACATAATGTATCAAAACAGTCGAATGTGAGACCCTGTCGTGAAGTTAATCATTATGACTGCTTTAATGTAAATGGGATATGTATTGTGTTTCAGTCACATCAGGCATCAGGCCGTCAGTGGCATCATTACATGTTTTTTCAACCGACCACCCAAGCCGCAAATCTTTAGCTGCAGCCCATTAGTAATCCTCAGCCGCTCACTCTTCTACAGGCTGCTGTTTGTTGCCAAGGTTTGGTCTAATTTATTATGACTTCGGTGGAGAGAGCCCTCCCTTCCTCTCTACCTGCCTGTCTCAACTGTGTGCGGGTCAGAGCTAATACAAACCTAATACAGGGCCAATACACAGGGGGATTTAGTCCCGTGAATCCCACGATACCATGACAGATTATCAGATATCATACAGTCACAAGATGCATGACTGCCATGAAATTTCCCAGCATTTCTTCAGTTTAGTTTTTCCTTCCAAAAAAAAGAAATTAGACGACCACAGCACAAAAGGTGGGTGAGCTGTCTCAAATTTCAGAGTATCTCTCTGCATGCTGTTGTTTCTCCATTTTGCCCCGAAGGAAAGTGCCGATGCTGACATAAATGCCAAAACTCCCAGCACGCTCCATAGACCTAATCAAAGCTCCTTGGCTCTCTAGCGTGTGGCAGAGTGGCAGTACAGACGGCAGAGTCGGCCCATTACCTGCGACAGGTGTGGAGCACAGGTCTGCCGGGGGGCTGGTGATGAGCATGCTGGGAAAAACGTCATTCGAAAAGTTACCCAGCAGCAGAGATATGTCTGTCCCTGCTTTTTACACCAACACTCTACTGAGGAGCCCAGTGCCCCCTACAGTGGTGCACCTTTCCAATCTCTTTGATGTGGAGAGGCACACTGAAGACTACCACTGAGCCGTGGTAATTCCAGGCATGTCTGTGAGTGACAGTCCAAGACATGCAGTCCTAGACCTGTGATACTCGCGTTGAAGCAGAATGCGCAAGTCTACATAACATTGTATGAATGTTCTCTAGCTAGCAGTATGCTCATTATGCTAGCTTGCATTATGCTCATTAGCATTATGCTCATTGTGCTAGCTACCATTATGCTCATTACACTAGCTAGAATTAGGCTCATTAAGATAGCTAGCATTATGCTCATTACGCTAGCTATAATTATGCTCATTACCCTAGCTAGAATTAGGCTCATTAAGCTAGCTAGCATTATGCTCATTAAGCTAGGTAGCATTATGGTCATTAAGCTAGCTAGCTTTATGCTCATTATGCTAGCTAGCTTTATGCTCATTACGCTAGCTAGCATTATGCTCATTACATTAGCATTATGTTCAATTACATAGCAGTGATTTTTCAAATTAAATATGATTTTTTTAGTCACATGCGCTGAATACAACAGGCTACCTTCACCTTACAGTGAAATGCTTACTTACGAGCCCCTAACCAACAATGCAGTTTCAAAAAATAAGGATAAGAGATAAATGTAACAAGTAATTAAAGAGCAGCAGTAAAATAACAATAGCGAGACTATATACAGGGGGGTACCGATACAGAGTCAATGTGCACCGTTTAGTTGAGGTAGTATGTACATATAGGTAGAGTTATTAAAGTGACTAGAGTAGCAGTGGTGTAAAAAGGGGTGGGGGTGGGCACTGCAAATAGTCTGGGTAGCCATTTGACTAGATGTTCAGGAGTCTTATGGCTTGGGGGTAGAAGCTGTTTAGAAGCCTCTTGGACCTCGACTTGGCGCTCCGGTACTGCAAGGCATGCGGTAGCAGAGAGAACAGTCTATGACTAGGGTGGCTGGAACAGTTGTCATACCAGACAGTGATGCAACCAGTCAGGATGCTCTTGATGTTTAGCTGTAGAACATTTTGAGGATCTGAGGACCCATGCCAAATCTTTTCAGTCTCCTGAGGGGGAACAGGTTTTGTCATGCCTTCTTCACGACTGTCTTGGTGTGCTTGGACCATGTTAGTTTGTTGGTGATGTGGACTCCAAGGAACTTGAACATCTCAACCTGCTCCACTGAAGCCCCGCCGATGACAATGGGGGCGTGCTCGGTCCTCCTTTTCCTGTTGTCCACAATCATCTCCTTTGTCTATCATGTTGAGGGAGAGGGTCTCGTCATTGTCGGTAATCACTGTCGGTGATCACTGTTGTGTCATCTGCAAATTGAATGATGGTGTTAGAGTTGTGTCTGGCCGTGCAGTCATGGGTGAACAGGGAGTACAGGAGGGGAATGAGCACGCACCCCTGAGGGGCTCTGTGTTGAGGATCAGCTTGGCGGATCTGTTGTTACGTACCCTTACCAGCAGTGGGTGGCCCGTCAGGAAGTTCAGGATCCAGTTGCAGAGGGAGTAATTATTTAGTTCAGGTTTGGACTTGGGGAAGCTGATCCGAGATCTATTTGAATAACCTCCTTAAAGTCTAGAACCACAGACAGATAGGACAACCCCCAACACAAAACACTGCAATTTATTTTTAAAGATCCTTACTGTCACTTTATTGTTTGTAATTTGAAATAGATTTCTAAGTCTTTTTTTAAATTATTGTAAAGCCCAATATGGATTAGTCCCAGGGTCTTTAGCGTAGTGATGAGCTTTGAGGGAACTATGGTGTTGAACGCTGAACTGTAGTCAATGAATAGCATTATCACATAGGTGTTCCTTTTGTCCAGGTGGGAAAGGGCAGTGTGAGTGCAATGGAGATTGCATCATCTGTGGGTCTGTTAGGGCGGTATGCAAATTGGAGTGGGTCTAGTGTTTCTGGGATGATGGTGTTGATGTGTGTCATGACCAGCCTTTCAAAGCACTTCATGGCTACAGACATGAGTGCTACGGGTCGGTAGTCATTTAGGCAGGTTACCTTTGTGTTCTTGGGCACAGGGACTATGGTGGTCTGCTTAAAACATGTTGGTATTACAGACTCGGACAGGGAGAGGTTGAAAATGTATTTGAAGACACTTGTCAGTTGGTCAGCGCATGCTCTAAGTACACGTCCTGGTAATCCATCTGGCCCAGCAGCCTTGTGAATGTTGACCTGTTTAAAGGTCTTACTCACATTGGCTGCAGAGAGCGTGAACACACAGTCTTCCGGAACAGCTGGTGCTCTCATGCATGTTTCTGTGTTATTTGCCTCGAAGCGAGCATAGAGGAAGTTTAAAGAACTTTTCTACAAGCACGTTCGTGTTTTTCGTCATTAATCCTGTTCCGGAGGCAGCTTCGCAGAGTGGTCACTAGCTGGCACAGCCACAAAGTCATAAAATCTGATTTTAAACCTAACACTAACCTTAACCCCAACCTTAACCACACTGCTAACCCTAATGCCAAACCTAATGTTGAGTAACATTCCAAAAAGCACATTTTTCTTTTCATACATTTTTACAATATAGGCAAATCTGAATTCACAGCTGGCCTATCTAAGGGAAAACATATCAGTTCTGCCTCCAGGACGATGACATTAAATTTCAACCTGCGTTCTACAAATAAATAATTGTGCTATGAATAAAAATCTTTGTAGCTCAAAGGTGTCAACATCTTAAAATCAGTTTGGTGTATCACAGTGTTCTAAAGGTCATTATCAATTGAAAATTGTTCTGAAAATAAACAAGTCTAGCATCAGTGAGGTGAAATTTTAGCACATGATATACCATGAGGTAATGGATTTAGACGGGTCCTTGCTATCAGGGATCCTTGGGACATCCCTACCCTATTGAAGTCTACATTTAAAATGGTTAAGGTAAGGGTTAAAGGGGAATGGAAACACTAGGGGTTTCGAACACCAGCTAACTGTAAATTGCTATTTTAGTATTGTTGCATCAGAGTTTTGGAATTCCTGAATTTACTGAGACCATCACCTCTGCGTATATTAATGAGCATTCTTTGCTGGTGTCAAACCATATATGAAAACAAGATGCATGTTTTGAAAGATGAGAAGCAGCCCTTTCTAATGGTACAACATGCAATAGCATCACATCAATCTAATGTTAATCATGATTGATATCATTTACACAACTTTCTCATGAAGGTAGAGGAAAACAGTAATAATTCCTTTTACTGTGAGTTAGTTACAGTCGTTTTAGTGGTATTTCTCTAGAATTCTATGGAATGTTCTGTGATCAGAGGCTTTCTAATATGGATATAATATTAATCATATACAGTATCAGTGAAAAGTTTGGACACACATATTCATACAAGGGTTTTTCTTTATTTTTACTATTTTCTACATTTTAGAATAATAGAGAAGACATCGAAACTATAAAATAACACATATGGAATCATGTAGTAACCAAAAAAGTGTTAAACAAATAAAAAAATGTTTTATATTTGAGATTATTCAAAGTAGCCACCCTTTGCCTTGATGACAGCTTCGCACTCTCTTTGTCCTTCTGGATGTTCTCCCATCTCCACAGGGGAACTCTAGAGGTCTGTCAGAGTGACCATTGGGTGCTTGGTCACCTCCCTGACCAAGGCCCTTCTCCCCCGAATGCTCAGTTTGTCCGGGCGGCCAGCTCTTGGAAGAGTCTTGGTGGCTCCAAACTTGTTCCATTTGAGAATGATGGAGGCCCTTTTGTTCTTGGGGACATTCAATGCTGCAGACAATTGTGGGTACCTTTCCTCAGATCTGTTTCTGGACACAATCCTGTCTCGGAGCTCTACGGACAATTTCTTTGTCATGGCGCCATGGCTTGGTTTTTGCTCTGACATGCACTGTCAACTCTGACCTTATATAGACAGGTGTGTTCCTTTCCAAATCAGGTCCAATCAATTGAATTTACCCCAGGTGGACTCCAATCAAGTTGTAGAAACATCTCAAGGATGATCAATGGAAACAGGATGCACCTGTGCTCAATTGCAGGTCTCATAGCAAGGTATTTCTGTTTTCTCTTTTGAATACATTTCTAAAATTTCCAAAAAACTGTTTTCAAGTTGTCATTATGGGCTATAGTGTATAGAATACCAATAATGCTTTATTTATTTAAGACATTTTAGGTTAAGGTTTTAACGTAACATAAGGTTTTAAGGTTTTAACGTAACAAAAAATAGTCAAGGGGTCTGAATACTTTCCGAAGGCACAGTATTTCTATGTATATATATGTGTCCTGTGAGGGTGAGGGTGTGATTGTCTCTGAGCCCTGTTTGCAGCCTCAGCAGCATGTTGTCCATTCTCTCCGAACCCTGTCTATCCTTGTCACAGTGGAGCATAGCTGACATGTCTATAGTGTCATCCTCCTCACAGTGGTCTGAGAGCTGACAGTCCACCACAGTGTCCTAGAGAGAGTTAAATAAAGAGAGAGATAGAGAGAGTGAATGAACGAGCGAGAGAAAAAGTATTTTAAAATACATGTACCTAAATTATGTATAGGCCTAATATTACATAACAATAATATATAATTGACAGTTACCTGTCAGTCAAAAAGCTAGGCTGAGAAATGGAATCATCACGTGGTGGCTCCAACTTCCTCCGCCCCTCCATTTCAATCTCATCCTCTTCATTCTCATCTTCCCCAAGTAGTGATTACCCTTCAGCACATAAAAAGGTAATAATGAATGTAAGAGGTATGGAAGGGAATTGTACAAGTTATCAGGGTTAGGCTTCAGGCTTATGCTACATTTTATTTAATTTTTTACCTTTATAGGCAAGTCAGTTAAGAACAAATTATTATTTTCAATGAAGGCCTAGGAACAGTGGGTTAACTGTCTGTTCAGGGGCAGAATGACAGATTTGTACCTTGTCAGCTCGGGGATTTGAACTTGCAACATTAACTATTGCAATCAACAGCCAGCAGGCCTACTATTTTGGGTGGAATTATAGCTATCACACATCAAAAGAAACATAATATATCCAGATCTGTAGCTAATAATTACTGTATATATGGGGATCATACCTTTCACTGGTAAAATAACAATCCTGCAGCAGCTCTCTCTTCTGCATGGCTGGCTAGCTAACTAGCTTCAAATTGAATCACTAAAGTCAGCTAGTTAGTTTTAGCTAGGTCTAGCTCACACCTAATGACAAATGCTCTTCAAATTAAAGAGGAATGGAAACGCTTCAGAAAGCTGAGCAAAGGGATGTGATCAATCCACAAACACGCTTATAACATAGAAGCATCTCAATCTTTATTAATTTGATCTTGAACAACGTTTATTAGAGTTAAGCGACAAAGTAACAACTGACGCCAATGTGTCATTGGTAGGAGTGAGCAAATTGTGAGTTTTGGCATGGAGACTGAAAGTGAATGTGCCTTGCCACTACTGGATTTCAAAAGGGTTCTCACAACTTTAACAGCTAGGTCATTGAGATTAGGACAACAATATTAAGTTAAGAAATGACATTTTGATAACCAGCCGAGTAGACAATCAGCCAAAATAGGGCAAGGCAGCTAACATTAGGGTTAGCGTTAGTGTTAGTTACCCTAACGTTAGCTACTTTGCCCCGTTTTGGCTGATTTTCTATTTTTCTTTTATTTTATTGACTGTACGTTTGTTTATGTGTAACTCTGTGTTGTTCTTTTTGTCGCGCGGCTTTGCTATATCTTGGCCAGGTCGCAGTTGTAAATGAGAACTTGTTCTCAACTGGCCTACCTGGTTAAATAAAGGTGAAATAAAAAATAAATAAAAATGGTAAGGGTTATGGTTATTGTTAAGGTTAGATTAGGGTAACGGTTAAGGTTAGCATTTAGGGTAGGAATGTCGAAAGGATCCCAGATAGCACTGACCCTGATTTAGTGGGACATGCAAATTTAGTTTTCATTTGAAACGGGGATGTCTGATTCATGAAGAATGATCAAGCCTTCATATAGAAATAGATGAATGAAATAGCATAGGCCATATTTCAGGTTTGCAGACATATTAGCACTTTTTTTTCAAATTAATTTAAATTCAAATAAATATCTATATTGTAACGGTTTTCTTCTGTCTCCTCCTCTGATGAAGAGGTAGAACAACGATCGGACCAAAATGCGGCGTGTAATCTGATCCATGTTTATTGTGACTATAGCAACACGAATCTAAATACAAACAGTGCAAAATAATAAACGTAATGAAAACCGAAACAGCCTAAACTGGTGCAAACTAACACTAAGGACAATCACCCACAAACACACAGTGAAACCCAGGCTACCTAAATATGGTTCCCAATCAGAGACAATGACTAACACCTGCCTCTGATTGAGAACCATATCAGGCCAGACATAGAAATAGACAAACAAGACATCCAACATAGAATGCCCACCCAGTTCACGTCCTGACCAACACTAAAACAAGGAAAACACACACGAACGATGGTCAGAACGTGACAGTACCCCCCCTCCAAGGTGCGGACTCCGGACGCACAACTTAAACCTATGGGGGAGGGTGTGGGTGGGCATCTGTCCGCGGTGGCGGCTCTGGCGCTGGACGTGGACCCCACTCCATAACAGTTTTAGTCCACCTCCTTAGCGTCCCTAGATAGGTTACCCTCCTTAAAGACCGCTCGGGACAGAGGGTCAGCTCGGGACAGAGGTAGCTCGGGACTGATGGGTAGCTCAGCACTGAGAGGAAGCTCAGCACTGAGAGGAAGCTCAGCACTGAGAGGAAGCTCAGGCAGGTGGTTGGATCCGGCAGATCCTGGCTGGCTGGCGGTTCTGGAAGATCCTGGCTGACTGGCGGATCCGGAAGAGTCTGGTCGACTGGCGGATCCGGAAGAGTCTGGTCGACTGGCGGATCCGGAAGAGTCTGGTCGACTGGCGGATCTGGAAGAGTCTGGTCGACTGGCGGATCTGGAAGAGTCTGGTCGACTGGCGGATCTGGAAGAGTCTGGTCGACTGGCGGATCTGGAAGAGTCTGGTCGACTGGCGGATCTGGAAGAGTCTGGTCGACTGGCAGATCTGGAAGAGTCTGGTCGACTGGCAGATCTGGAAGATTCTGGTCGACTGGCAGATCTGGAAGATTCTGGTCGACTGGCAGATCTGGAAGAGTCTGGTCGACTGGCAGATCTGGAAGAGTCTGGTCGACTGGCAGATCTGGAAGAGTCTGGTCGACTGGCAGATCTGGAAGAGTCTGGTCGACTGGCAGATCTGGAAGAGTCTGGTCGACTGGCAGATCTGGAAGAGTCTGGTCGACTGGCAGATCTGGAAGAGTCTGGTCGACTGGCTGCTCTGGCTGCTCCATGCTGACTGGCTGCTCCATGATGACTGGCAGCTCTGGCTGCTCCATGCTGACTGGCTGCTCCATGCTGACTGGCAGCTCTGGCTGCTCCATGCTGACTGGCTGCTCTGGCTGCTCCATGCTGACTGGCTGCTCCATGCTGACTGGCGGCCCTGGCTGCTCCATGCTGACTGGCGGCCCTGGCTGCTCCATGCTGACTGGCGGCCCTGGCTGCTCCATGCTGACTGGCGGCCCTGGCTGCTCCATACTGACTGGCGGCCCTGGCTGCTCCATACTGACTGGCGGCCCTGGCTGCTCCATGCTAACTGGCAGCTCTGGCGGCTCCTTGCAGACTGGCAGCTCTGGCGGCTCCTTGCAGACTGGCAGCTTTGGCGGCATCCTGCAGAAAGGCAGCTCTGGCGGCTCCTTGCAGACTGGCAGCTCCTTGCAGACTGGCAGCTCTATGCAGACTGGCAGCTCCTTGCAGACTGGCAGCTCCTTGCAGACTGGCAGCTCCTTGCAGACTGGCAGCTCTATGCAGACTGGCAGCTCCTTGCAGACTGGCAGCTCTATGCAGACTGGCAGTTCTGAACAGGCGGGAGACTCCGGCAGCGCTGTAGAGAAGGAAGGCTCTAACAGCGCTAAACAGGCGGGAGACTCCGACAGCGCTGGAGAGGAGGAAGGCTCTGGCAGCGCTGGACAGGCGAGGCGCACTGTAGGCCTGATGCGTGGTGCTGGCACTGGTGGTACTGGGCCGAGGACACGCACAGGAAGCCTGGTGCGGGGAGCTGCTACCGGAGGGCTGGGGTGTGGAGGTGGTACTGGAAAGACCGGACCGTGCAGGCGCACTGGAGCTCTTGAGCACCGAGCCTGCCCAACCTTACCTGGTTGAATGCTCACGGTCGCCCTGCCAGTGCGGAGAGGTGGAATAGCCCGCACTGGGCTATGCAGGCGAACCGGAGACACCGAGCGCAAGGCTGGTGCTCAATCTAGCCCGGCCGACACGCAGAGCTGGAATATACCGCACCGGGCCATGCACCCGCACTGGAGACACAGTGCGCACCACTGCATAACACGGTGCCTGTCCGGTCTCTCTAGCCCCCCGGTAAGCACAGGGAGTTTGCGCAGGTCTCCTACCTGGCGTAGCCATACTCCCTGTTAGCCCCCCCCCAAGAAATTTTTGGGGCTGGCTCTCAGGCTTCCATCCGCGTCGCCGTGCTGCCTCCTCATATCTGCGCCTCTCAGCTTTCGCTGCCTCCAGTTCTTCTTTGGGGCGGCGATATTCTCCTGGCTGAGCCCAGGGTCCTCTTCCTTCTAATTCGTCCTCCCATGTCCATACCTCCTCTTTGGGCTGCTCCTGTTGCCTCTTCTCCTGCTGCACCTTTGGGCGGCTACACTCCCCTGGTTTAGCCCAGGGTCCTCTCCCATCGAGGATTTCCTCCCATGTCCAGAAATCCTTATTGCGCGTCTCCTCGCGCTGCTCCTGCCTGTTGACACGCTGCTTGGTCCTTTTGTGGTGGGTGATTCTGTAACGGTTTTCTTCTATCTCCTCCTCTGATGAAGAGGTAGAACAAGGATCGGACCAAAATGCGGCGTGTAGATTGCGATCCATGTTTATTGTGACTATAGCAACACGAATCTAAATACAAACAGTGCAAAATAATAAACGTAATGAAAACCGAAACAGCCTAAACTGGTGCAAACTAACACTAAGGACAATCACCCACAAACACACAGTGAAACCCAGGCTACCTAAATATGGTTCCCAATCAGAGACAATGACTAACACCTGCCTCTGATTGAGAACCATATCAGGCCAGACATAGAAATAGACAAACAAGACATCCAACATAGAATGCCCACCCAGTTCACGTCCTGACCAACACTAAAACAAGGAAAACAGACACGAACGATGGTCAGAACGTGACATATATACTTGTGTAACACACGGAAATGCACAGAGGTCAGTTATTGTCGTTGGATTGTAAAAATGCAGCATACTATGTGTAAACACACAATGAACAGGTCAATAGGTGAAAACACTTATTTCTTATCCCGATCAACTTTCCATTTTCTTCAGCCTGAGCTGTAATTTAAACTTTACAATGATCCGAGGCTACTATGTTGTCCTGAATGCCATGCTAGGTCAGGAGCTGAACAGGAAGGGTCTTGAGAAATGCCTTCACTTAGTCAGTAACACTGTGATCAATCTGTCTGGCAGTCTGTCTGACTCACTTAGCCTCTTCATCCTGAGAATAGAGGCCTCGATGCCCTCGTTGTAGCGATAAAAGCACATAAAATGCAGCCATTTGGTGCAAAGTGTCACTAAATGTGTCCAAAAAAGCCACACACCAGACAGGTTTCCTCTAGTCTTCTCAACCTTTCACACAGGACATTGTGAGACACGATTGCCAGCTCCAACATTCCCATCTGGGTTTTAGCCAGGGAAAAAAAGAGACAATCTCCATTTAAAAATGATATATATATATATACTGTATATATTAACTGAAAGGTTCAATTACTCAAACTTTATAAGACATGGGATTGACAAGGGAGTCACCATCCTGCAGTTCACAGTCACAGGCCCAGAGAAAGAGACATGAAAGGAAAATACACAACACCCACATGACAGTCTAGTGGCTTTCATGGTATCATGAAATGGCAATGGCAATCATTTGTGAGTTATTAATGAATTTCTGTAGTTGAGGTTCAATGCTTCAAGAATGACTGATTATGTTCAGCTGATGTTGCATGTGTCATGATCGATCAGTTAGCACCCTTCTCTGATGATGGGGCAAGCTGAAAGGTCGATATAGGGAGGTACCGAAACAAACATGAAAGGTAAGTAGGTGAGTCTGAAGTTGATTCTAGCGTTCCCGAAACATGTTGTCAAAAGTGTTGTTTCTTTCATTCTACTTCCAGAAAAGGAAATAGTGAGGCAAGCGCATGCCCAAGGCAACATGTTCCAAAATGAAAGATGAAGGTGTGAAGTTGAGAAAGCTTACCAGATATTCCTTTGAAAACCACAGCAAGACAGAAGGGGAAAAGAGAATAAAGCATCTTCCAGTGCCTCTCACCATCTAACGCACGAGGAGTTCAGCTCTCTACAGTTATTTCACAACGGTACACCAAATTGAAACGCTAGCAGTGTAGACGTCTTGGTTTATGAAATAATATACGCTGCAGTCTGCACAGAATAGGTATTGGTCGTGTTTTAAATATCAGTATGAAAGTCTTCAAAGCCTTTATAATCATTAATCAGTTTCTAAATTATATAGTAATTGTCCTTTAAAACTGCCACTGGGTATTTGCATCTGCTATACCAAGGACTTTGAGCAGGCGCTAACCTAACGACGTCGTTTGATCCCATTTTTCTCTGTGAAATACTAATAATAATAATATAGTAAAGGTGTATCATAAAAGTCCAGCAGATAGCATCGGTCCACACACTGAGTTCAATTTGATCATAGTAATTACTGTTGATTTGCTGCACCCTGCACTGAGCTGATTGCAGGAGAAAGGTGTGCTTCCCTGAATGTTGCTTCTAAAGAACAACATTTTTCTTGTGCACTGTAACATGCTTCACCATAAACGTATTAAAGCAAGAATGCAATGAAACATACATATACATAGCTGAAGATTATGTGACGTGCTTAATCCAAACAATCTGTTGAATGCCTGACAGTATAGGAAGCATGTGTGTCTTTTTTAATTGGACTTTTATTTAACTAGGCAAGGCAGTTAAGACCAAATTCTTATTTTCTATGACAGCCTAGGGACAGTGGGTTAACTGCCAGAACAGCAGATATTTACCTTGTCAGGGATTTGATCTTTCAAAGGACACCTGTTTAGGAGTCTTCGTTTTCATTTCATTATTTTCAACATTGCTTTCCCCTTTCTTTCCCCTAGTACCCTCTAACCACTAGGCTACCTGCCGCCCCACTAGGCTACCTGCCGTCTTTCTAAGGGTGTCTCACTATTCTCAGAAAGGGGAAAGCAATGTGGAAAATAATGAAATTAAAACGGAGACTCCTAAAAAGGTGTCCTTTAGCCAGGTAAATGGGAATCTTAATGGAGAAGGCCTGAGAAAGTAGACGCACTAAATCCTGGCGTCTGCATCATTGGTTATACCTTGCTTTCACTAAGAGACAGGTGTAGTGTTGCCAGCATATACACAATGGGCATTTGTGTTTCAGTGTGGTCCGTGTTAAATTATATTCAAAGCTGGTAGCCTGGCTTAGAAAGATCAGATCAAGCTGCTGATCCCCAGGGGTGTGGAGAGAGAGCCAATCAGCCTGTGAGCACCTAACCCTGCTTCTCACATCTCCTCCAAAAAATACCAACTCTGCAGTGAGACACACACTGACTTCAGATCACCGGTAATCATCATTCCACTCCTGTGCTCTGAAGTCCACACTGCCCCAGCCGAACAATATGACCCACAGACAGATAGCTTTCTATGGCTTCACAAACCACCAGACCTGGGTTCAAATACTAGCTATTTTTAATTATGTCACATATTTTCGCTGTGAATAATTGAGATTACCTGTTGCAATAGAACCAATAGAAAAGTCACAAAAGGGAAAACCTCACCCACGGGCAGGCTAGAGCAAATTATCATACATTTTGAAAGATTTCAAATAGTATTTAAACCCAGGTGTGTCAACCTCACTTGGGCACAATGTTATTAGATGAAAACCCAGAAGATGTGCAGAAGCACCACAAAGCTTTATAAATATGAGCTTTCACAATTCAGTTGGGTTTGGTAGCCAAGTGGAGAAAGACATATGAGTGGATGTTGTTCCCCCCCTAAATGTGGGCTCCATTACTCTCCCGTAGACATTCCTCTACTCCTGGGCCTCTTTGTTTTGAGTTCTGCAGTCGTTGGTTTGCACCGCGCTGGGCTCCAGTGTACGCCAGCAGATCAATAATCACACAGACATACCACCGTCAGCAGTTCAGGTCATATTCTTACCACTTGAGTGCCTATAAATCTGCCGTCTATCTCTACCCAGTTCAACAGGCTTAGCAGTTTCTCTCTCTCGCTCTCCTTGTGGGAGGGGAAGAGAGGCAGTATTAATCAGATTTACTGCCAAACTGATAGACAAGTCATTCCTCACATATACATGTGGAATTATTTGCATAGCCATCCTTACGTATGGGTTCCTGGGTTGAGGAATGTAAAAATGTATAAAGTTTCATAGGATATTCTATTTTGATTTTCTTTGTATTACTTTTGGTTTGACTAGGAGTGAGCAATATGTTGATGCACTTGCTATCACGGTTTAATATCAATTCACTATCAAAGCATAACATCTGGATTTAAAAAACAGAATAGGAAGGAGAACGTCACTCTTATGTTTAATATTATTCTGGTCAAATAGAGAATGTATTGATTGTATTGTAGCTATAGTTGAAGTTGGAAATTTACATACACTTAGGTTGAAGTCATTAAAACTCGTTTTTCAACCACTCCACACATTTCTTGTTAACAAACTATAGTGTTGGCAAGTTGGTCAGGACATCTACTTTGTGCGTGACACAAGTAATTTTTCCAACAATTGTTTACAGACAGATTATTTCAATTACAATTCCCCGCATCACAATTCCAGTGGGTTAGAAGTTTAAATACACTAAATTGACTGTGGCTTTAAACAGCTTGGAAAATTCCAGAAAATTATGTCATGGCTTTAGTAGCTTCTGATAGGCTAATTGACATAATTTGAGTCAGTTGGAGGTGTATCTGTGGATGTATTTCAAGGCCTACCTTCAAAGTCAGTGCCACTTTGCTTGACATCATGGGAAAATCAAAATAAATCAGCCAAGACCTCAGAAAAACAATTGGAGACCCCCACAAGTCTGGTTCATCCTTGGGAGAAATTTCCAAACGCCTGAAGGTACCACGCTCATCTGTACAAACAATAGTATGCAAGTATAAACACCATGGGACCACGTAGCCATCTTACCACTCAGGAAGGAGACGCATTCTGTCTCCTAGAGATGAACGTACTTTGGTGCGACAAGTACAAATCAATCCCAGAACAACAGCAAAGGACCTTGTGAAGATGCTGGAAGAAACAGGTACAAAAGTGTCTATATCCACAGTAAAACGAGTCCTATATCTACATAATCTGAAAGGTCACTCAGCAAGGAAGAAGCCACTGCTCCAAAATCGCCTTAAAGACAGACTACGGTTTGCAACTGCACATGGGGATAAAAGATCGTACTTTTTGGAGAAATGTCCTCTGATCTGATGAAACAAAAATAGAACTGTTTGGCCATAGTGACCATCGTTATGTTTGGAGGAAAAAGGGGGAGGCTTGCAAGCCGAAGAACACCATCCCAACCGTGAAGCACGTGGTTGGCAGCATCATGTTGAGGGGGTGCATTGCTGTAGGAGGGATTGATGACCTTCACAAAATAGATGGCATCATGAGGGTGGAAAATTCTGTAGATATATTGAAGCAAGATCTCAAGACCTCAGTCGGGAAGTTAAAGCTTGGTCGCAAATGGGTCTTCCAAATAGACAATGACCCCAACCATACCTCCAAAGTTATGGCAAAATGGCTTAAGGACAGCAAAGTCAAGGTATTGGAGTGGCCATCACAAAGCCTTGACCTCAATCCTATAGAAAATGTGTGGGCAGAACTGAAAAAGCGTGTGCGAGCAAGGAGGCCTTACAAACCTGACTCGGTTACAGAAGGCTCTGTCAGGAGGAATGGGCCAAAATTCACAAAACTTATTGTGGGAAGCTTGTGGAAGGGTACCCAAAATGTTTGACCCAAGTTATATCTGGAGTACTTCTCCTGTCCTATCCGGTGTCCTGTGTGAATTTAAGTATGCTCTCTCTAAATCACTCTTTCGCTCTTTCTCTCTATCTCTCTCTCGGAGGACCTGAGCCCTAAGACCATGCCTCAAGACTACCTGGCATGATGACTCCTTGCTGTCCCCAGTCCACCTGGCCGTGCTGCTGCTCCTGGCCGTGCTGCTGCTCCAGTTTCAACTGTTCTGCCTGTGATTATTATTATTTGACCATGCTGGTCATTTATGAACATTTGAACATCTTGGCAATGTTCTGTTATAATCTCCACCCGGCACAGCCAAAAGAAGACTGGCCACCCCACATAACCTGGTTCCTCTCTAGGTTTCTTCCTAGGTTTTGGCCTTTCTAGGGAGTTTTTCCTAGCCACTGTGCTTCTCCACCTGCATTGCCTGCTGTTTGGGGTTTTAGGCTGGGTTTCTCTACAGCACTTTGAGAAAACAGCTGATGTACGAAGGGCTATATAAATACATTTGATTTGAGTTAAACAATTTAAAGGCAATGCTACCAAATACTAATTGAGCGTATTTACACTTCTGAACCACTGGGAATGTGATGAAAGAAATACATGCGGAAATAAATAATTCCCTCTACTAGGCTGGGTTTCTGTACAGCACTTTGAGATATCAGCTGATGTACGAAGGGCTATATAAATACATTTGATTTGATTTGAGTTATACAATTTAAAGGCAATGCTACCAAATACTAATTGAGCGTATGTACTCTTCTGTATGTATTTGGCTAAGGTGTATGTCAACTTCTGACTTAAACTGTAGGTTGTAGGCTAAACCTCACAGCAAGCACACTCACATTTATACAGATTCTTAACTACTATGATACTCACTTTCCTGCAAACCAGTAATCTAAGTCATACCCCTAATATAAATGGATGCAAGAATCTCAGAAAGTCCAATTTGTGCACCAAGGACAATGTTTCTGGTATGGCTCTGCATGAAAAAGGGTTCATTCTGGATCTTGTGAGATTCTCAACTTTCTCCACTTCTCCCTTTCGAACATGACTGTGAGCATGTTTTATTCTCAAGGCAAAATAACACTGGAGACAACATGATGTGAAAATTAAATTAAAATTCTCTGAAAATGTTGAATCACTTGCTTCAAAGGTCTGTTTTGCTTGAAGGTCACAGGGTTAGAATACTTTCCACTTCTCTTTTTCAGTGTCAGTGGACATTCAAAAGTGTTTGGAGGTAAGTTAGCAAATAATTTCTTGCTCTTGCAGTGTAAACAAACTTGCATTTCCGACAAACAGGTTACTGCCATTTCATTTCAAACCAGCTAAAGTGTGTAATGGCTTGATTCCACTGCAAATGGAATGCCTCTGAAATAACAATAGGAATAAGCCTTGGTACAGTACTCAGACCAAGGAAATGCCAGGATGACCTAATTGTGGAACTAGGGCAATTTTGAGACACATTCAAAATGAAGACACAAAGAAAAGACAATGCATACTTATTTTATAAAAAACATTATGTAATGCTATGAAATGGTTCCAAAACATTCTCACATCATCAAATAACAACAATCACTTTTGAGCATCTATGCTAGAAACAATAACCCAACCTCCAGGCCTATCCAGTTTGTCTGTTTCATGTTAATAGACTCATAAGAAGAACACAACAATACACAGACATAACATTAATTCATAAAGACATAAGATTACTATTTAGATTATTACTCTCCATACTTTTTTAGTTTTGCCAGCTCTAAATCTACAGATACAAATGTGTAGCTAAGCTCTCAATTTAGTCAATGTTTGCCTTAGGTCTCTGAGAGATGCTTGTCTCTGTTATCACTGAGCACTTGGAAATGTCAGCTGAGCAACTACTTGGAAAATCTCAACTTGTTTCAGCACAATAGCAGTGCCTTCTAGCTGAGCCTGAGCTAAATAAACAAAGACATTATTTCGTGTGCCATTTTGTTTTGAATGTTCTGCCCTTGGTGCCATATGATACAGTACATTTTCACTTCCTTACTGTTAGCATCCACTCAATGAAATGACTTTTATGCTGAAAATAATATATATTAGAGAACATTAAGTCACATATTAGAACATTGAATGTGTCTGGTGAAGGTGTCAAGTGCTGATGATAGTAATGAGCTACATTTGCAACAGTTCTTATTTGTTAGCTTTGAGCTCTTGGATAGGTGGGGCCTAATGATAGGCCAGGGTCATGTTCAACTTTTAGAAGCGGGGACTGTAGTTCAAGAGGACGTTATCGAAATAAATAACACATTTATTATTTACCATAACTTAAATAGTGATACAATTGCATGTTCGTTTCCTGACCCTCATGGCTGTTCAATGTCGGTCATGGAGAGCCAAAAAACTTCAGGTTTTCATCCTCTCCTTCTAATAAGGACTAATTCAAACTTGGGACACCAGGTGAGTAAAATGAAATACCCGAAAGTGTTTCGGCCCTCCACGACCAGAGATGAACAGCTCTGTTAAGCATTCTTTGGACAAGGACAGATCCAAAGGTCAATCCGTGCTTCGGTTTTGTTTTCTTGACTTGGTCACCAAATGCTAACTTCAGCATTGTTGTTGTTACAGTTGTCCCTGCTCTCCCTAGGTCAACTGCACTAACATTAAAAGGTTCATGTTCAGAGTTTCCTCCCACCTGTTCTTAAAATAGAGGGTCATTTTAGTAATGAGGAAAAAATTGCACCTCTGTCATTTGAAGTAAATCATCACCAAATCCTGCCAGTGACTGAATAATGTTCATATTGAAGAGAGCCTGTGTTGACTATGATTTTATCATGATGTTCCAACCAAATTGTTGGAGATAATATTCAGTCATCTACCTTAAACCTGTGCTAGCTACGACACAACATAAAAAGACTCCCTCATGTTCCAAAACACAAACCCTTATGAGCATATGGGAAAATATCGTTTTTTTCAGTCGTCAAGACCTCATAAAATATAAATGTGCAATAATAGTATACTTAGCTACATGTTTAATATATTTATGAACAGCTTGCAGTGTAATTGCTTTGATAGTCCTGGGTTGTCATGAACACAGCTCTAAACATGCCTCCATTCATTTGGATCAATTTATGTTTTCTCTCCCCCTCCTTCTCTGTTGGGGCTTTTTTGAATATTTCTGCGTTCTGTTGATAGCAGCAATATTATTAACAATATTAATTTACATGGACCTTATCCTGCTGGACTTATTTCAGGTATCTCAGGGAGTGTTGGGATGTGCAAATGATACATTTTTGTACAACCACATGATGACTTTATTATTATTATTTTATAATGTTGGTTCTAGTTATTTGCTAAATGTTTCAGTTCATTTAAATGTAAATACTTACTTTGCAGCGTTTATGATATTACCTCATCTGATTGACTGAGAGAAATGTGTCATTGGTAAATGTCCACTTACCAACCAATTACATAGTCCTTTGTAATATCCTTTTAAAGTGTTATCAACTTAGGAGGCAATTTTTACTTTATTTTATTTACTAAATATTTTCATAACTCTATTTCTTGAACTGCATTGTTGGTTAAGGGCGTGTAAAGTAAGCATTCGGTTCATGTGACAAATACAATTTGATTAGATAATTACTGTCAGGTTAACAGTTGTCCTCGTAAAGCAATGTCTGTTTGTTATGTTATGTTTGACACCACCAAAGGCTCGGTAATGACTAGAGGGATGGGATCTCTGTCCACATGGATCAAAGACAAACGTCTTTACTCCCATCTCATCACCTCCAATCCCATTGATTCCAGTAATATTCTCGTAAGGGTTGTTGCAGGATAAATAAATCTGTAACCTTATTATGGAGAGTCCCCACGCCACCCAAGGTGCTCAATGCACACATAGGGTGCTATTTGCGACGCAGCCTATTTCCTGCGGGCCCTGGTCAAAAGTAGTGCTCTACGTAGGTAATTGGGTGCCGTGTAGGACGCAGTATACTCTCTTTATTTTCTGGATTAATTACCTCTTTGTTTAGTTGCACATTAATCTCAGACCCAATCCCAGACGTGCTCCACGGTTGGTTAGTGGATATAAATGAATATGTATTTCACATGTGTTTTGGCTTTGGAACACATGATTTTGTTGATTTCAGGAGATTTAGGCCTATACCAGCTGACTGCCTCTGGACTGGGCCTTTCTAACAGAGTCTGGATAGTCAGCAGAGCGGCTCACGTCAAGCTTTCATGTCACATACACAACTACTAACACTGATGACATCTCCTGGGATGAAGCCCCCCCCCCCCCACACACACACACACCCCTATGCACACACAAACAAGCACACAATGAAAGACACACACGTTTCTTTCTCTGTTTGAACCCTGAAGTGGGGGGTCCCATATGAGGAGAGCAGTCGTGTGTGTGATATGGGTAGGAAGTCCATTGTTTGCGCCTCACTTCACCGAGAGTGGAGGGGAGTAGGGGAACCCATGATCAGGCGATACCTTTTTCTCTGCCATTCATTTACTTGGCATCTCTCACAAGACTTTCCTAACCGTTTGAAAAACACAGCTGTTTATATCTCGTTCCCATAGGTTGTGTATCAGTTTGAGAACAACATGTTATGTCGACTTGACATGCCGTTGTCTATGTGATTAGTTAAATGTAGGCCATGGTCATTTTACAACACTGTGGTAGCTTTATTATAAAAACCACAACACAATGTCTCAGCATATTTACCTCTAACGCTACACTATAAAAAAAACACCTGAAAAACAGGTGCTGTTGCTAAGCTAAGAAAGTCTATATTTACACTACATCCAAGTGTGAACGCACACCACCTGAGATCATGTAAACTCAAACTAAGGGTTGAACAGCATGGAAAAAGAATACGTGCAATTGCATTTCCCGATGTCATGACATTATTAAAATCAACTTGAATGTGTAATTAAAGGAACCATATGTAATATAGGGCTATGCATTTCAGAAATTAACCGGAGCATGTTATTTAAGGCATGGCGGGCAAAGTGGTGGCGACGGCATGTGTTGAATTCTCCCCCTGCCTCCTTATCTCCTCACCTCCCAACTTTTTGTTGTGACATACAGCAAGCTGCGAGTGGAATGTAATTAGTTCCCCTCTTCAGTTTCTCTCTGTCAGGTTCCACTGGAAGGTTGTTGTCAGGAAGGCCATACAGCCGAGGCCACTGTTTCAGAGGCTCCTCGCTTAAACAGTTTGCGGATTAATTAAACTTTAATATTAAGTATCTGGAGGGAATAGGCAGTTGGGAGCTGGACTTGAGACCAGATGGTTGCAGATATGAAGCCTTGTAGGGTGACTGCTTTGTTGCCTTCAGCTGAGAAAATGAGAAATACTTTATAATTAAAGGAACTGCCACTTGGCTTTATGGTGCAGTACCACTTTCAACTATGTTTCTTGGTTACACTTTTTCGATATGGATGATTACCTAAAGCTGGAATCCTCAGCTGCTACATCCATTTTTGGACGTAATTATATATACCCATTTATTCTTGAAAAATATAACTAATAAATACCACATAAGTTAATTAGATTGTCGTACCCCATCAGAACAAAAAAATATATGCTTGTTTTGTTCCGGCCCAGATTAGCCCTCAGAAAGAAAAAAGCAACGGAAGCTAAATTAAAGCTGATATTCCTGTAATCAAAAACTGTACCTAATCAGATTTGCATGTAACACAAAATGTATCACCCTGTTTTTAAACACGGTTTGTCATCGTCGTGTGTATAGGTGGCAGGGAAGTCAGGCGCAGGAGAATCGAACTTGGTATAATGGAGTAGTTTAATAACTTAAAAACACAGCTCCAAAACCATAATACATAATCAAAACAAAGTAGGTACGAGGACCCGTCGCGCACCAAAACAAACTACACGATCATGAACAACAAACAATCTCTGACAAGGACATGAGGGGAAACAGAGGGTTAAATACACAACAGGTAATGAATGGGATTGGAACCAGGTGTGTAGGAAGACAAGACAAAACCAATGGAAAATGAAAAATGGATCAATGAATTATTCGATGGGCTGAGATGTAGACAGAATGTGAATGGGTAATCCATGTCTGTGTTATAAGTAATACAAGTATTTGAAAGAACTGTATAAAAAGTTAAATATAGTCCCATGCCATTTTTTTTCCAGAAAGTATTCCAAGCCCTTGACTGTTTCCACATTTTGTTGTTACAGCCTGAATTTAAAATGGATTAAATATAGATTTTGTGTCATTGGCCTACACACAATACCCTATAATGCCAGAGTGACATTATGTTTTTAGACATGTTTACAAATTCATTGAAAATGTCTTGAGTCAATAATTATTCAAAGTGGACATTGAATATCCATTTAAACATGGTGAAGTTCTGAATGACACTTTGGATGGTGTATCAATACACCCAGTCACTACAAAGATACAGGTGTCCTTCCTAACTCAGTTACTGGAGGATAGAAACCCCTCAGGGATTTCACCATGAGGC
This sequence comes from Oncorhynchus clarkii lewisi, assembly GCF_045791955.1. NCBI lineage: Eukaryota > Metazoa > Chordata > Actinopteri > Salmoniformes > Salmonidae > Oncorhynchus > Oncorhynchus clarkii. The sequence goes on along the minus strand of NC_092160.1, from coordinate 24,374,372 downwards.
CAATGGTGACTTTCAAACAGTTGCAGAGTTTAATGACTGGGATAGGAGAAAACTGAGGATGGATCAACAATATTGAAGTTACTCCACAATAAAATCAAATCAAATCAAATTTTATTTGTCACATACACATGGTTAGCAGATGTTAATGCGAGTGTAGCGAAATGCTTGTGCTTCTAGTTCCGACAATGCAGTAATAACAAGTAATCTAACTAACAATTCCAAAACTACTGTCTTGTACACAGTGTAAGGGGATAAAGAATATGTACATAAGGATATATGAATGAGTGATGGTACAGAGCAGCATAGGCAAGATACAGTAGATGGTATCGAGTACAGTATGTACAAATGAGATGAGTATGTAAACAAAGTGGCATAGTTTAAAGTGGCTAGTGATACATGTATTACATAAGGATACAGTCGATGATATAGAGTACAGTATATACGTATGCATATGAGATGAATAATGTAGGGTAAGTAACATTATATAAGGTAGCATTGTTTAAAGTGGCTAGTGATATATTTACATCATTTCCCATCAATTCCCATTATTAAAGTGGCTGGAGTTGAGTCAGTGTCAGTGTGTTGGCAGCAGCCACTCAGTGTTAGTGGTGGCTGTTTAACAGTCTGATGGCCTTGAGATAGAAGCTGTTTTTCAGTCTCTCGGTCCCAGCTTTGATGCACCTGTACTGACCTCGCCTTCTGGATGATAGCGGGGTGAACAGGCAGTGGCTCGGGTGGTTGATGTCCTTGATGATCTTTATGGCCTTCCTGTGACATCGGGTGGTGTAGGTGTCCTGGAGGGCAGGTAGTTTGCCCCCGGTGATGCGTTGTGCAGACCTCACTACCCTCTGGAGAGCCTTACGGTTGAGGGCGGTGCAGTTGCCATACCAGGCGGTGATACAGCCCGCCAGGATGCTCTCGATTGTGCATCTGTAGAAGTTTGTGAGTGCTTTTGGTGACAAGCCGAATTTCTTCAGCCTCCTGAGGTTGAAGAGGCGCTGCTGCGCCTTCTTCACGATGCTGTCTGTGTGAGTGGACCAATTCAGTTTGTCTGTCATGTGTATGCCGAGGAACTTAAAACTTGCTACCCTCTCCACTACTGTTCCATCGATGTGGATAGGGGGGTGTTCCCTCTGCTGTTTCCTGAAGTCCACAATCATCTCCTTAGTTTTGTTGACGTTGAGTGTGAGGTTATTTTCCTGACACCACACTCCGAGGGCAATACTAACCTAAATGACAGAATAAAAAAAGTCAGAAACTTGCATCCTATTCAGTGAATATTTTAGCATGTAAATCTTGGTGGGGCCAATATTTTTTTTATTTTTTTCATGCATGCCAGCAAAGCCACTGCACAACACTAAACAACACATTAATTGCACTATAACAGTGACAAACAGTGCCTACAAACTGTTAGTGCCTACAGTACATAAGCTGTCCCAAAAACAGAGTCCCAACAGCAGTCCCAACACCTTACCACTGCTACACCTGGCTATCAGCGGAGCCATATCTGTCTGCGAAACAGTTCATTCAGCCTCATTTACTGTTTTTAAAAGAAACATAGCTGATATGGTTGACTTGCTTAAACAAATGTGGTTTCTACTGACAATTGAGATGTACAAACTATGGCATAAGGGGACAATGAGAGGCTAATAAGATAAGATAAGATAAGATAATCCATAATTTAGTTTAAGACATTAATGAGCAAGCCAGGATGGACGTAGTCAATATAACTTTTTGTTCAGCACTTTTGACCTAATTCAGAACATGGGCCATTCATACACGTTTCACCCTGTACACCAAGTCAAAACCATAGGAGAAATAAAGGTGCTATATAAACTGACAATAAACTCTTACAATAATTGATTATGACTTTTCTCTAAAATCAGGCTATAGGCTACATGTGCACCACCAAGTCAGAACAGTAGGCTATGTTATGAGGGGAAAAGGGACCAAATTATTAAGGTAAAAAACATGGGCTACTAACAGCTTACTACACAACATATACTTACTATTACTTTCAAAGCTACAGTATACACATGTCCCTAGCATATTACATAATTTATGCAGCAGCATACAATACATTTTTGGACTCACCTTGATGTGCTGTGCTCATTTGAACTGGAAGGTGGCGCACCGGTCCTTCGTGGGCACATTTTGTCATCAAAGTCTTGCATTCTCTGGATTTATGGTGCTTTCAAGACAACTGGGAACTCTGAAAAAAAACAAGGTTGAATCATGAAGTCAGTGATCTTCAGGTCGGAGCTCTAAAAGAGGCCCGAGTTCCCGACTTGGAATTTCAAGTTGGATGACCGTTCAAAACTTATTTTCCCGGTCGGAGCTTCTTTTTTTCCAAGTTGTCTTGAACTCACTGAATTCTGAGATTTCCCAGTTCTGATTTTCCAGATGTTTTGAATGTGGCAGTAGTTATGCTGGATTGACAGCACGGCCAATGTTGCATGTTTATAATTATTTTAAGCTGAAAAAAGAGACCCTTAAACCCAGACTTGGACCACACACCCACTTCACTGAATAGGCTAGTGATTGCTTTGCAATGCTTGCAGTTAGCCACTGATTCCTTCCAAACCACTTGTCATTTAGGGGGTATTGCATGTAATCAATGTAATCCATTTAATCCATTTTGAATTCAGACTGTAACACAACAAGGTCAATTGGTATGAATACCTTTTGAAGGCACTGTATCTTGGGTCATTTTTTTTGTGAGAGCCAGGAACACCCATCTGTCGTTGACATACAAGATGGTACCATTCGCATCACTGTGCTTTAGAATATAGCATGATGAGTTTGCTCTTTCAAGAGTTTGAGAATTAATATTCAGTAAAACATTTTCAGTTAAAAAGACATTTATAATATTTATAATAATTTAGAAATCATATTTCTAATATAATTTCATCAACAATATATCTATATACAAATATATATATATATATATATAGAGAGAGAGAGAGAGAGAGAGAGAAAGAGAGATTATATACAGTGCCTTGCAAAAGTATTCGGCCCCCTTGAACTTTGCGACCTTTTGCCACATTTCAGGCTTCAAACATAAAGATATAAAACTGTATTTTTTTGTGAAGAATCAACAACAAGTGGGACACAATCATGAAGTGGAACGACATTTATTGGATATTTCAAAAAAATTTAACAAATCAAAAACTGAAAAATTGGGCGTGCAAAATTATTCAGCCCCTTTACTTTCAGTGCAGCAAACTCTCTCCAGAAGTTCAGTGAGGATCTCTGAATGATCCAATGTTGACCTAAATGACTAATGATGATAAATACAATCCACCTGTGTGTAATCAAGTCTCCGTATAAATGCACCTGCACTGTGATAGTCTCAGAGGTCCGTTAAAAGCGCAGAGAGCATCATGAAGAACAAGGAACACACCAGGCATGTCCGAGATACTGTTGTGAAGAAGTTTAAAGCCGGATTTGGATACAAAAAGATTTCCCAAGCTTTAAACATCCCAAGGAGCACTGTGCAAGCGATAATATTGAAATGGAAGGAGTATCAGACCACTGCAAATCTACCAAGACCTGGCCGTCCCTCTAAACTGTCAGCTCATACAAGGAGAAGACTGATCAGAGATGCAGCCAAGAGGCCCATGATCACTCTGGATGAACTGCAGAAATCTACAGCTGAGGTGGGAGACTCTGTCCATAGGACAACAATCAGTCGTATATTGCACAAATCTGGCCTTTATGGAAGAGTGGCAAGAAGAAAGCCATTTCTTAAAGATATCCATAAAAAGTGTCGTTTAAAGTTTGCCACAAGCCACCTGGGAGACACACCAAACATGTGGAAGAAGGTGCTCTGGTCAGATGAAACCAAAATTGAACTTTTTGGCAACAATGCAAAACGTTATGTTTGGCGTAAAAGCAACACAGCTGAACACACCATCCCCACTGTCAAACATGGTGGTGGCAGCATCATGGTTTGGGCCTGCTTTTCTTCAGCAGGGACAGGGAAGATGGTTAAAATTGATGGGATGATGGATGGAGCCAAATACAGGACCATTCTGGAAGAAAACCTGATGGAGTCTGCAAAATACCTGAGACTGGGACGGAGATTTGTCTTCCAACAAGACAATGATCCAAAACATAAAGCAAAATCTACAATGGAATGGTTCAAAAATAAACATATCCAGGTGTTAGAATGGCCAAGTCAAAGTCCAGACCTGAATCCAATCGAGAATCTGTGGAAAGAACTGAAAACTGCTGTTCACAAATGCTCTCCATCCAACCTCACTGAGCTCAAGCTGTTTTGCAAGGAGGAATGGGAAAAAATGTCAGTCTCTCGATGTGCAAAACTGATAGAGACATACCCCAAGCGACTTACAGCTGTAATCGCAGCAAAAGGTGGCGCTACAAAGTATTAACTTAAGGGGGCTGAATAATTTTGCACGCCCAATTCTTCAGTTTTTGATTTGTTAAAAAAGTTTGAAATATCCAATAAATGTCGTTCCACTTCATGATTGTGTCCCACTTGTTGTTGATTCTTCACAAAAAAATACAGTTTTATATCTTTATGTTTGAAGCCTGAAATGTGGCAAAAGGTCGCAAAGTTCAAGGGGCCGAATACTTTCGCAAGGCACTGTATTTTTATATGTTTTAAATTATGTCCTTGGGCGAGTTGGAATTTAACCACAAAATATTTTAAACATTTTCAAACAAATCTATCCATACTGTATTTAATGGTCGTCATCCAATGTTTGTCAAATATGACCTAAGGTATATAGCCACGAAGAAAGGAAATGCATGTGTGCATGGGAGTGAAGATTACATTTAACTTCATATAGATCTGACATTAAATTACTGTATTTCACATACCATAATGTTTCCCTCTTTAAAACATAATTGGCATGAGAGAGATGCCCTTGAGATGTGTGTATGCTCGTCCATCAAAATACATGTTTTGTACTACTAACACTTCATGCATCTACTGTGTGGCCGTGAGGGGTCAGTGGCTATAGAGAGAATGCCCCCTAACGTGTTATACATGTAGGATCACAGTCCACCACTGGGCAAGATAGGGATTAAATCATTAGGGCCTGCAGGTCTTCACAGTGCACCACTATGTGTTTCATTAATAAAGAGCTATGGCCAGTGTCAAAAGTATGATGTAATCTTTAATGTCCATTTAATTGGGCTGGTGTTATAGCAGGGTCTCTCAGCTGAGAGATCTTTCTTGTAGTGTTGCTAGCCAAGAATTTAGTTCACTCAACAGCAGTCATGGTTCCAAATTGTTTGGAGAATGTACTGGAGGTGGTCTGAAAATTATACTTTTTTAAGCCCTTAGATTGCAATCTCTACTAAGCTGACATATGCAATTGTTTTAAGACGTTCGTATAATGTATCGTTTAGACATTTATTTAGAATTTTAGGACCCTTGTAGGTATAAAAAATAGATATATAATTGGCTTTTACTGCTATAGCCCATAGAAACGCATTAAATATCACATTCATAAATTACAAAACAAAAAGGGAAGAAAATGTATCATCATGAACAAGGTTTTAAAACTTCTTGACTATACTTGAGACGCAGATGTCTCAAGTAGACACCTGGAAATGCAAATGCGCTACGCTAAATGCTAAATGTACTCGTTACAACTCAAACCTTGATCAAAATTCACAAGCAGGGTATTGAATTAAAGCTACACTCGTTGTGAACCTAGCCAACAAGTCAGATTTTTAAAATGCTTTTCGGCGAAAGCATGAGAAGGTATTATCTGATAGCATGCACCACCTGAAAATGCCTGAATGCGACGTAAACAAAGACTCTGCTTATCCGACGCAGCACAAAACGCAGAAATAAAATATAAAACATTCATTACCTTTGACAAGCTTCTTTCTTGGCACTCCTATATGCCCTATAAACATCACTATTGGGTCTTTTTTTCGTTTAAATCGGTCCATATATACCCAAAATAGCTTTGTATGGAAGCTGTGTCATTCAGAAAAAAACATCGTTTTTAAACGCTGCGTAATTTTTTTAAATTAAAAAAGTCGACGATAAACTTTCACAAAACACTTCGAAATCCTTTTGTAATCCAACTTTAGGTATTAGTAAACGTTTATAATCTATCAAAATGATTACAGGGCGATGTATATTCAATAGCTCCTCGTTTGCAAATCAATGGCTGCCCATGTCCACATTAACAACATCCGGGTGAAGACTGGAAGAAACGGATGCCAGATAGATGGATTTTCAACAATTAATTCAATTGAAAATGACAACAATGGCGACATCGTGTGGAATTTGTATGAATTGCATGCAGGTCGATATTAAATTCTGTCCTCTTTTAACAACTCATGGAAGTGACTTATGGAAATTATTTTTAGCTTTCAGAGAGCAGTTTTTCTTGCGTTTTTCAATGAAACACACGATCTGTTATAGTCACAGCCGTGATTTAACCAGTTTTAGAAACTTCAGAGTGTTTTCTATCCACACATACTAATCATATGCATATACTATATTCCTGGCATGAGTAGCAGGACGCTGAAAAGTTGCGTGATTTTTAACAGAATTTTCGAAAAAGGAGGGGGTAGAAGTAAGAGGTTTGTATATGTCCTACAACAGAGATATACAGTAAGAAATTGTAGGAAAAACATCATTTTTAAGGCCCTTGTTTGGTCACGTTTTTCAATTTTTACAGCCTGGTATTAAGTTACCTTTTAGATGACTCCCCTGAAGCTTGTGTGCAGAACAACTGACACCTGTGTGCAGAACAAGTCTCCCCTTTCGATATTGGTGACATAATCGTTTGTTGCTCACACGGTTCTGGTTTTACAGACGATTTTGTGACGATTTTTTTGACCAGATCCTCTCATGTGTAGAAAATAGCCGCTTTCACAAGCCCCATGTAATGGAATAGGCACATGTTTTATATCAGCGGAAAGAGTGGATTGATCAGCAGCCACTACAACAAAAAGGTCTCTAGAATAAACACACAGGGAGCTATTCAATATTCAAAATGATGTCACTGTGTGACGCACGGATGCGTCAATCGACTCAATTATTTTGGGGAAAAATAAAATAATTATAAAATATGACATTACAATTGATGCAATTACTTCTGCACAGTTTTATAACCACTTTTTGGAGAGTTGCCCTTCCACAAAATAACCAAGGTGTATTATTTCATATTACGTTTTCAACATTATAACTACCGTACTTTAATACAATCTTGTAACACAGTCATCTGAATGTTTGTGAATAGCTCCATAGCAAACATGTAAGAAAGAAAACAAAAACATAAATCAGTATGTGAAGAAAAACATATTCTATCATTTTAAAAAAAATCCGGAGGCAGCCTTTAAGGAGAAAGCAAAAGGTCTCCATCTGTCTCTGAGTTGAAATACCCCTGTCACAATAATATATGGCTGTTTGTTTGGGGGAGATTTGAAACTACTCCAAACTGTCAAATGACCCACATCAGTAAAAATGAAAACAAACGACGAGGTAAATAACTTCAAATATGAAATACTCTGGCCATATATCCTGGGAGTGGGAGGCACATAGCTCAGGTGTGACATTCCGTGGATGCCATGCATGAATAATAGCAAATAGAGAAGAATGAACCCTTGATGTATTTGCAGCTCTGCCTGGCGCAGCCCAGTGCTTTATTGCTTTCACATTTCTGCAGCTTTTGCAGAAAGAGATTTCTGGTGGCAACACAGTCGCGGTGGGGGAACCACAGCTGGGACCTAGGACTGGGGGCAAGGGCGCAGATACACACACATAATGATAACACATACACGATCGGGGGCACACACACACAGGATCACGTGCACATACACTCGCACCCCCACACACCAGTAAACGAGAGAATGCAGGACAAAACAACTGGGACACAAAACTCAAGGGACAACATTTACCACACAAACTGGCTAGCCTTGCACTCGCACTAGACCCATCCCTATGTCAATGTAATACAGAGAAGGAGTGGCCTGCTCCAAGGTGTGCTGGGTTATCTGCAAAATCATCTGGCTTTAATAGTTTTTTAATGAGTTTGTGGAATGCACTCTGGCGACAATCTAATAAAGGACGAGCTCTGTTCAGAGACTCTTAAGCTGAATAATGCATAGGGGCAGAGGTACCTTTAATGAAAAGATGATGAGAGGCATTCCTGCGAGAGGGAAAGACAGAAAGGAAAAGGAGCTCTGAACGTTGAAAGAGGGGTCCAATTAATCTTCATGTGCTTACAGAAGAAATTAAACAAAAGAGCAAAAGAGAATGAGGGAGAATGCCAGAGACTAAATGCAAGGGGACCCAGGAAAGAGGGAAAGGGTCAGGGAATAGGAACCATATTCATAATTCTGTATGGAGACTGGGTCGAGAAGAAGTGAGGTACTGGAAATCTATTTCTTACAAAAATATTGTTTTCCCTTACACTTTCATCTCTGTGTTCCAAATGAACACCTCCTTAGCATATGTTCTCCCACATTAACACACAAAGTGCATCATATCACCACGCATTAATTCAATTCACATGGCTACACATTCCAGCATCACACACAATTATTTCATGCCTTTAATTCTATGTGGTCGTCACGTCTCAAAGGAATGATCGCTTAACGGGAGCAACACGTATCTAAACAACATCTTTGTGTGTGTTTTCTTCAGTCATGTACACATGACAAACCGTGTCTTTCAAAACACAGAGGGGCGACACCTGAGCACATTGCACCGTTGTATAATGAAAGCCATTTTGCGATTTGAATATTTGCCGATGTAAAAGACATTTAGGGAATTTGTATTACTGTTGGTCGAGCATAGCGCCCCATGTAAATGAAGCCCGGATTGGCCAGTCAGTCAGAAGTAACCTGAACAAACAGACAGAGGCCTCATTAACGGATGAGAGATCAAGGAAATGAAGCAGAGCAGCGGGGGAAATGACTCGGTCCCAGATATGAGGTGGATGGTTTAATTCTCTGCAGATTCTAGTATAAGCAGATTTAGGGCTCTGTTCAATCCACATCGTGGAAGTTCAGCTTTACACCGTGATTGAAATTTAAAGGCAGTGTTCCTGCTTTAGTAGAGACTGCATTCACAGTAAACGCTGCATATGTCGGCTCAATCGGAAATGAACTTAACATCTCTATAGCGTAATCTGTAATGCTTCAGCGTTATAGATTGAAGAGAGCTTTACTATTTTGCCTTTGCCCATTGAGCTTTTTGGGATTCAGCTGCTAAGATTTTATAATGTATCACTGGTCAGTCATTAATTAAATGTTCTTTATCTCCAAATGAAAAGGGAAAATTGTTCCAATGCTAGTCAGTCAAGTGACAAACAGATTTAGAATTACACAAACTAACAATTTGAGAACCTCTCATGGGGAGAGCCCTTTCATTTACTTTGTGTCTCAAATAATCTTCAGGAAAATATGTTGATATATTACAATGGATGAATGATGAATTATAGAGGGGCTGGGAGGGCCAGGGAGGGGCTTTGGACTGCTGAAGCATTAGTTTACATCAATTTGGTTAGAACCCTTTTGCGTTCTATGCAGAACCCTCTGTGAAAAGGGTTATACATGGAACCCAAAAGGGTTCTATCTGGAAACAAAAAAGGGTTCTCCAAAGGGATCTCCTATGGGAACAGCCGAATGTGGGCTGGAAAACCCGGTCTTGAGACCAACGCAGGTAAGGTTCGCTAAAGTATTTCATAATAAACCATAACTCTTTCATTGATGTGTTGTTAGGAGGCTGAAGAAACGTGGCTTGGCCCCCCGAGCCACGGCCTGTTCACCCTGATTCCATCTAAGGTAGAGACAGTACCTGTGCATCAATGCTGGGACCGAGAGACTGAGAAACATTTCCAGACCATCAGACTGTTAGACAGTCACCACTACCTGGCCTCCGCCCAGGACCATGCCCTGAACCTTAGTCATTGTTACTACCCGGTACCACACGGTACTCTACCCTGCACCTTACAGACTGCTGTCCTATGTACATAGTCATTGAACACTGGTCACTTTAATAATGTTTACATACTCTTTCACCGACTATATACTGTATGTATATACTGTATTCTAGTCAAGAATCATCCTATATAACTACCGCTGTACACCTTTTCTATTGATTTATTATCCATACTGTCTTTTCACATACTTATATGTATATTTACGTATATACACTACCATTCAAATGTTTGGGGCCACTTAGAAATGTCCTTGTTTTTGAAAGAAAAGCACATTTTTTTTGTCCATTAAAATGACATCAAGTTGATCAGAAAAACAGTGTAGACATTGTTAATGTTGTAAATGACTATTGTAGCTGGAAAAGGCTGTTTTTTTATGGAATATCTACATAGGCGTAAAGATGCCCATTATCAGGAACCATCACGCCTGTGTTCCAAGTTTATCATTTTAAAAGGCTAATTGATCATTAAGAAAACCTTTTGCAATTATGTTAGCGCAGCTGAAAACTGTTGTTCTTTAAAAAACAAGGACATTTCTAAGTGACCCCAAACATTTGAACGGTAGTGTACATACAGTGCCTTGCGAAAGTATTCGGCCCCCTTGAACTTTGCGACCTTTTGCCACATTTCAGGCTTCAAACATAAAGATATAAAACTGTATTTTTTTGTGAAGAATCAACAACAAGTGGGACACAATCATGAAGTGGAACGACATTTATTGGATATTTCAAACTTTTTTAACAAATCAAAAACTGAAAAATTGGGCGTGCAAAATTATTCAGCCCCTTTACTTTCAGTGCAGCAAACTCTCTCCAGAAGTTCAGTGAGGATCTCTGAATGATCCAATGTTGACCTAAATGACTAATGATGATAAATACAATCCACCTGTGTGTAATCAAGTCTCCGTATAAATGCACCTGCACTGTGATAGTCTCAGAGGTCCGTTTAAGGCGCAGAGAGCATCATAAAGAACAAGGAACACACCAGGCAGGTCCGAGATACTGTTGTGAAGAAGTTTAAAGCCGGATTTGGATACAAAAAGATTTCCCAAGCCATTTGCCACAACTTTGGAATTATGCTTGGGGTATTTGTCCATTTGTAAGACCCGTTTGTGACCAAGATTTATCTTCCTGACTGATGTCTTGCCCACATTTGCAGTTGCAAACCATAGTCTGGCTTTTTTTATGGCGGTTTTGGAGCAGTGGCTTCTTCCTTGCTGAGCGGCCTTTCAGGTTATGTCAATATAGGACTTGTTCAAACCAAATCAAAGCAAAGTTTATTGGTCACATGCGCCAAATACAACAGGTGAAATGCTTCCTTACAGGCTAAAAAGGTATTAGGTGAACAATAGGTAGGTAAAGAAATAAAACAACAGTAAAAAGACAGACTATATACAGTAGCAAGGCTTTAAAATTAGCGAGGCTACATACAGACACCGGTTAGTCAGGATGAATGAGTTAGTATGTACATGTAGATATGGTTAAAGTTACTATGCATATATGATGAACATAGAGTAGCAGTAGCGTGAAAGAAGGGTTGGTGGGCGGTGGGTGGGACACGATGCATATAGCCCGGTTAGCCAATGTGTGAGAGCACTGGTTGGTGGGCCCAATTGAGGTAGTATGTACATGAATGTATAGTGACTATGCATACACAGTATGATAAACAGAGAGTAGCAGCAGCATAAAAAGAGGGGTTGGGGGAGGCACACAATGCATAGAGTCCGGGTAGCCATTTGGTTACTTGTTCAGGAGTCTTATGGCTTGGGGGTAAAAACTATTGAGAAGCCTTTTTGTCCAAGACTTGGCACTCCGGTACTGCTTGCCATACGATAGTATTGAGAACAGTCTATGACTGGGGTGGCTGGGGTCATTGACAATTTTTAGGGCCTTCCTCTGACACCGCCTGATGGAGAGGTCCTGGATGGCAGGCAGCTTAGGCCCAGTGATATACTGGGCCGTACGCACTACCCTCTGTAGTGCCTTGCGGTCAGAGGCCGAGCAATTGCCGTACCAGGCAGTGAGTCAGGATGCTCTTAATGTTGCAGCTGTAGAACCTTTTGAGGATCTCAGGACCCATGCCAAATCTTTTTAGTTTCCTGAGGGGGAAAAGGCTTTGTCGTGCCCTCTTCACGACTGTCCTGGTGTGTTTGGACCATGATAGCTTGCTGTTGATGTGGACACCAAGGAACTTGAAGCTTTCAACCAGCTCCACTACAGCCCTGTCAATTAGAATTGGGGCGTGCTTGGTCCTCCTTGTCCTGTAGTCCACAATCATCTGTTTAGTCTTGGTTACGTTGAGGGATAGGTTGTTATTCTGGCACCACCCGGCCAGGTTTCTGACCTCCTCCCTATAGGCTGTCTCATCATTGTCGGTGATCAGGCCTACCACTGTTGTGTCGTCTGCAAACTTAATGATGGTGTTGGAGTCGTGCCTGGGCATGCAGTCGTGGGTGATAAGGGAGTACAGGAGGGGACTGAGCACGCACCCCTGGGGAGCTCCAGTGTTGAGGATCAGTGTGGCAGATGTGTTGCTACCTACCCTCACCACCTGGGGGTGGCCCGTCAGGAAGTCCAGGATCCAGTTGCAGAGAGAGGTGTTTAGTCCCAGGTTCCTTAGCTTAGTGATGAGCTTTGAGGGTACTATGGTGTTGAACGTTGAGCTGTTGTCAATGAATAGCATTCTCACAAAACTGTTCCTTTTGTACAGGTGGGAAAGGATGGTGTGGTGTGCAATAGAGATGGCATCATCTGTGGATCTGTTTCTGCGGTATGCAAATTGGAGTGGTTCTAGGGTTTCTGGGATAATGGGATAATGGAGTTCTACAGGTCTGTAGTCATTTAGGCAGGTTACCTTTGTGTTCTTGGGCACAGGGACTATGGTGGTCTGCTTGAAACATGTTGGTATTACAGACTCAATCAGGGACATGTTGAAAATGTCATTGAAGACACCTGCCAGTTGGTCAGCATATGCCCGGAGCCAACGTCCTTGTAATCCAATCCGTCTGGCCCCGCAGCCTAAGATCTTACTCATGCCGGCTACAGAGAACATGATCACACAGTCGTCCAGAACGGCTGATGCTCTCATGCATGCCTCAGTGTTGCTTGCCTTGAATCGAGCATAGAAGTGATATAGCTCGTCTGATAGGTTCGTGTCACAGGGCAGCTCGCGGCTGTGCTTCCCTTACAAGCTGTTTAAAGGCAAAGTCAACTTAGTGTGTGTAAACTTCTGACCCACTAGAATTGTTACATAGTGAATTATAAGTGAAATAATCTGTCTGTAAACAATTGTTGAACAATTGTTGCATATGCACAAAGTAGATGTCCTAACCAACTTGCCAAAACTATAGTTTGTTAACAATACATTTGTGGAGTGGTTGAAAAACGAGTTTTAATGACTCCAACATAAGTGTATGTAAACTTCCGACTTCAAATGCAAATACCTGGCTCTACGTGGAATTAAAGGGATAGTTCACCCAAATTACAAAATTATTATTAGTTGGCATTTGGATACGGTGGCCAGGTAAACAAAGCCAAAGCATGGATTACTGTCTTACCTTGTCCATAGACTGCATAAAAGGTAAGGATACCAATATGTAATTTTGTAATTTGGGTGAACTATCCCTTTAAGCATAAGGTCACATTAGTCAAAGGCAAGTTAATACCAGGTCAGATAATAATATATGTACCTAGACACAGTGTTATCAAAATCACCAGGCCTACCATTGTCATTGTAGGTGCCTTTTTATATAATGTATGGTTGTCTGAGCAAGAGAGGCGCCTAATTGCAGGTTTCCTGGGAAGTAAAATTCAATTGTGTAATGTAAGGTGAGGGAGGGAGGATTAGCACAGACGTGCACAAGGTGAGGAGAGTGAACTTTTAATTTCCATAAAACAGCCATTCTTCCTATATGGAAGAATGGCTGTTTGGGCTATTGTCTGGCTCTTTTACCATGTGATAAATGAACACCTCTAAATATTGATGTCTAAATATAACAGTGACCTTATCTTTATGGCATTTTATTGGCATTATTGTGATCCTAATGACAAAAAGCACTTAATTGTTTCTAAACTGAAATGTAGTACATCAAGCATCTACCATCAAAAATCCAGCTGCATTGCACTGAGTGTACAAAACATTAAGAACCACTTCCTAATATTGAGTTCCACCCCCACCCCTTTTGTCCTCAGAACAGCCTCAATTCATTGGGGTATGGACTCTACAAGGTGTTGAATGCGTGCCACAGGGATGCTGACCCATGTTAACTCCAAAGCTTCCCACAGTTGGCTGGATGTCCTTGGCTGGATATCCTTTGGGTGGTGGACCATTCTTGATACACATGGGAAACTGTTGAGCATGAAAAACCCAGCAGTGTTGCAGTTTTTTACACACTCAAACCAGTGCACCGGGCACCAACTACCATCTTTTATCTTGCCAATTCACCCTCTGAATGGCACACATACACATTCCATGTCTCAACTTTCTCAAGGCTTAACATTTTTTTTCTGTCTCCCCCCTTCATCTACACTGATTGAAGTGGATTTAAAAAGTGACACCAATAAAGGATCATAGCTTCACCTGGTTTCAGCTGGTCAGTCACCTGTCAAGGAAAGAACAGGTGTTCTAAATGTTTTGTAGACTCTGTGCTTTTAACATTGGTCCCAGCCCTTACTGGAACTGCAGATACATTTGGTCTGCTCATTCTCACAGTTATCTTTAAAAACACACAGAATTAGCTGCATCTGTAGAGAGATTATGCTCATGCTAATTTGCTACTTAGCGGGATGTTGTGACCTCCTTCCCACTCCCTGTATTTTGCAGCTGAGAGAGCTGCAGTTTAGCATGCATATATTAATAAGGTCAAAGGTCAGAATGGTGAGATGTGGTTTCCTCAGGTGGGAGGGTGTGTGAATGAATCCAATGGGGGTTATATTGTTATCGTTAAATATGGAATTTACTCTCTCCACATCCTAGTTTTGTCTTACTGACTCCTTATTGGTTGAGGAGGATACAGTGACCCCATAGCCCAGGGGCCTCAGCATGTTTTATTTATGAATCTGATTAAACACGACTCAGGGTCCAGGCGGGATAGAGATCTATAAAAGGACCTTAAAGAAAAGGGAGAGGGATGTAATTCTAATTTATTATCTCTGGCTGTACTAAATAAGAATCATTCCATATGCATAATTGAGAATAAAGGCTTACACAATGCTCCTTGAAATTCCCTGCTTGGCCTATTAAATCAAACTTTTAGGAAGCCTTAACGCAGGGCAGTGTGTGGCAATGTGTTAGGGGTATAGATCAACACCATCGGGGGCATGGAGAAAAGATGTGCAGATCTTGTGCCTTTACTTACTGACTAGTTCAAGGGATAACACATACAGGCTGCATGAGAGCCCACATGAGAGCCTTGCAGAGTACATTAAGACTCCATTAACATGAACCATTGCCAATCTGTGTACTGCAGAAATGTTTCCTCTTTAAACTACCATATGTTTATTTTGTTTATACTTAAGTATGATACAATTAAGGAATTCTAATTACATATAACATATCACCATCATTTGAGCAAATGTGCTCTGCTCTGATTGGTGCAGTATTTAACCATCCCTCGGATTCAAATGGATTACTGGAGTCTAGTCTGTTACAATCCATTACTGGAGTCTAGTCTGTTACAATCCATTATTGGAGTCTAGTCTGTTCTGTTACATTCCATTACTGGAGTCTAGTCTGTTACAATCCATTACTGGAGTTTAGTCTGTTACAATCCATTACTGGAGTCTAGTCTATTGCAATCCATTACTGGAGTCTAATACAATCCATTACTGGAGTATAGTCTATTTACAATCCATTACTGAGTTCAGTCTGTTACATTCCATTACCGAGTTTAGTCTGTTACAATCCATTACTGAATTTAGTCTGTTACAATCCATTACTGGAGTTTAGTGTGTTACAATCCATTACTGGAGACTAGTCTGTTACAATCCATTACTGGAGTCTAGTCTATTGCAATCCATTACGGGAGTCTGTTCTGTTACAATCCATTACTGGAGTTTAGTGTGTTACAATCCATTACTGGAGTTTAGTCTGTTACAATCCATTACTGGAGTCTAGTCTGTTCTGTTACAATCCATTACTGGAGTTTAGTCTGTTACAATCTATTACTGGAGTTTAGTCTGTTACAATCCATTACTGGAGTAAAGTCTGTTACAATCCATTACTGGAGATTAGTCTGTTACAATCCATTACTGAGTCTAGTCTGTTACAATCCATGACTGAGTTTAGTCTGTTACATTCCATTACTGTAGTCTAGTCTGTTACATTCCATTACTGAGTTTAGTCTGTTACAATCCATTACTGTAGTCTAGTCTGTTCTGTTACATTCCATTACTGGAGTCTAGTCTGTTACAATCCATTACTGGAGTCTAGTCTGTTACATTCCATTACTGGAGTCTAGTCTATTACAATCCATTACTGGAGTCTAGTCTGTTCTGTTACAATCCGTTACTGGAGATTAGTCTGTTACAATACATTACAGGAGTCTAGTCTATTGCAATCCATTGCTGGAGTCTAGTCTGTTCTGTTACAATCCATTACTGGAGTTTAGTCTGTTACAATCCATTACTGGAGTCTAGTCTATTGCAATCCATTACTGGAGTCTAGTCTATTACAATCCATTACTGGAGTCTAGTCTGTTACAATCCATTACTGGAGTTTAGTCTGTTACAATCCATTACTGGAGTCTAGTCTATTGCAATCCATTACTGGAGTCTAGTCTATTGCAATCCATTACGGGAGTCTGTTCTGTTACAATCCATTACTGGAGTTTAGTGTGTTACAATCCATTACTGGAGTTTAGTCTGTTGCAATCCATTACTGGAGTCTAGTCTGTTCTGTTACAATCCATTACTGGAGTTTAGTCTGTTACAATCTATTACTGGAGTTTAGTCTGTTACAATCCATTACTGGAGTAAAGTCTGTTACAATCCATTACTGGAGTTTAGTCTGTTACAATCCATTACTGAGTCTAGTCTGTTACAATCCATGACTGAGTTTAGTCTGTTACATTCCATTACTGTAGTCTAGTCTGTTACATTCCATTACTGAGTTTAGTCTGTTACAATCCATTACTGTAGTCTAGTCTGTTCTGTTACATTCCATTACTGGAGTCTAGTCTGTTACAATCCATTACTGGAGTCTAGTCTGTTACATTCCATTACTGGAGTCTAGTCTATTACAATCCATTACTGGAGTCTAGTCTGTTCTGTTACAATCCGTTACTGGAGATTAGTCTGTTACAATACATTACAGGAGTCTAGTCTATTGCAATCCATTGCTGGAGTCTAGTCTGTTCTGTTACAATCAATCCATTAGTCTGTTACAATCCATTACTGGAGTCTAGTCTATTGCAATCCATTACTGGAGTCTAGTCTATTACAATCCATTACTGGAGTCTAGTCTGTTCTGTTACAATCCGTTACTGGAGATTAGTCTGTTACAATACATTACAGGAGTCTAGTCTATTGCAATCCATTGCTGGAGTCTAGTCTGTTCTGTTACAATCCATTACTGGAGTTTAGTCTGTTACAATCCATTACTGGAGTCTAGTCTATTGCAATCCATTACTGGAGTCTAGTCTATTACAATCCATTACTGGAGTCTAGTCTGTTACAATCCATTACTGGAGTTTAGTCTGTTACAATCCATTACTGGAGTCTAGTCTATTGCAATCCATTACTGGAGTCTAGTCTATTGCAATCCATTACGGGAGTCTGTTCTGTTACAATCCATTACTGGAGTTTAGTGTGTTACAATCCATTACTGGAGTTTAGTCTGTTGCAATCCATTACTGGAGTCTAGTCTGTTCTGTTACAATCCATTACTGGAGTTTAGTCTGTTACAATCTATTACTGGAGTTTAGTCTGTTACAATCCATTACTGGAGTAAAGTCTGTTACAATCCATTACTGGAGTTTAGTCTGTTACAATCCATTACTGAGTCTAGTCTGTTACAATCCATGACTGAGTTTAGTCTGTTACATTCCATTACTGTAGTCTAGTCTGTTACATTCCATTACTGAGTTTAGTCTGTTACAATCCATTACTGTAGTCTAGTCTGTTCTGTTACATTCCATTACTGGAGTCTAGTCTGTTACAATCCATTACTGGAGTCTAGTCTGTTACATTCCATTACTGGAGTCTAGTCTATTACAATCCATTACTGGAGTCTAGTCTGTTCTGTTACAATCCGTTACTGGAGATTAGTCTGTTACAATACATTACAGGAGTCTAGTCTATTGCAATCCATTGCTGGAGTCTAGTCTGTTCTGTTACAATCCATTACTGGAGTCTAGTCTATTGCAATCCATTACTGGAGTCTAGTCTATTACAATCCATTACTGGAGTTTAGTCTATTGCAATCCATTACTGTCTAGTCTGTTCTGTTACAATCCATTACTGGAGTTTAGTCTATTGCAATCCATTACTGGAGTCTAATACAATCCATTACTGGAGTATAGTCTATTTACAATCCATTACTGAGTTCAGTCTGTTACATTCCATTACCGAGTTTAGTCTGTTACGATCCATTACTGAGTTTAGTCTGTTACAATCCATTACTGGAGTTTAGTGTGTTACAATCCATTACTGGAGTCTAGTCTATTGCAATCCATTACTGGAGTCTAGTCTATTACAATCTATTACTGGAGTCTAGTCTGTTACAATCCATTACTGGAGTCTAGTCTGGTACAATCCATTACTGGAGTTTAGTCTGTTACAATCCATTACTGGAGTCTAGTCTGTTCTGTTACAATCCATTACTGGAGTTTAGTCTGTTACAATCCATTACTGGAGACTAGTCTGTTACAATCCATTACTGAGTTTAGTCTGTTACAATCCATTACTGGGGTCTAGTCTGTTACAATCCATTACTGGAGTCTAGTCTATTACATTCCATTATTGAGTTTAGTCTGTTACAATCCATTAGTTGAGTTTAGTCTGTTACAATCCATTACTGGAGTTTAGTCTGTTACAATCCATTACTGGGGTCTAGTCTGTTACAATCCATTACTGGAGTCTAGTCTATTACAATCCATTCCTGGAGTCTAGTCTGTTACAATCCATTACTGGAGTCAAGTCTATTGCAATCCATTACTGGAGTCTAGTCTGTTCTCTTACAATCCGTTACTGGAGATTAGTCTGTTACAATACATTACAGGAGTCTAGTCTATTGCAATCCATTGCTGGAGTCTAGTCTGTTCTGTTACAATCCATTACTGGAGTCTAGTCTGTTACAATCTATTACTGGAGTTTAGTCTGTTACAATCCATTACTGGAGTAAAGTCTGTTACAATCCATTACTGGAGTTTAGTCTGTTACAATCCATTACTGAGTCTAGTCTGTTACATTCCATTACTGAGTTTAGTCTGTTACAATCCATTACTGGAGACTAGTCTGTTACAATCCATTACTGGAGTCTAGTCTGTTCTGTTACAATCCATTACTGGAGTTTAGTCTGCTACAATCCATTACTGGAGACTAGTCTGTTACAATACATTACTGTAGTCTAGTCTATTACAATCCATTGCTGGAGTCTAGTCTGTTACAATCCATTACTGGAGACTAGTCTGTTATAATCCATTACTGGAGACTAGTCTGTTACAATCCATTACTGGAGTTTAGTCTGTTACAATCGATTACTGGAGTTTAGTCTGTTACAATCCATTACTGGAGTTTAGTCTGTTAAAATCTATTACTGGAGTTTAGTCTGTCACAATCCATTACTGGAGTTTAGTCTGTTACAATCCATTACTGGAGTCTAGTCTATTGCAATCCATTACTGGAGTCTAGTCTATTACAATCCATTACTGGAGTCTAGTCTGTTCTGTTACAATCCATTACTGGAGTTTAGTGTGTTACAATCCATTACTGGAGTTTAGTCTGTTACAATCCATTACTGGAGTCTAGTCTGTTCTGTTACAATCCATTACTGGAGTTTAGTCTGTTACAATCCATTACTGGAGACTAGTCTGTTACAATCCATTACTGAGTTTAGTCTGTTACAATCCATTACTGGAGTCTAGTCTGTTACAATCCATTACTGGAGTTTAGTCTGTTACAATCCATTACTGGAGTCTAGTCTATTGCAATCCATTACTGGAGTCTAATACAATCCATTACTGGAGTATAGTCTATTTACAATCCATTACTGAGTTCAGTCTGTTACATTCCATTACCGAGTTTAGTCTGTTACGATCCATTACTGAGTTTAGTCTGTTACAATCCATTACTGGAGTTTAGTGTGTTACAATCCATTACTGGAGTCTAGTCTATTGCAATCCATTACTGGAGTCTAGTCTATTACAATCCATTACTGGAGTCTAGTCTGTTACAATCCATTACTGGAGTCTAGTCTGGTACAATCCATTACTGGAGTTTAGTCTGTTACAATCCATTACTGGAGTCTAGTCTGTTCTGTTACAATCCATTACTGGAGTTTAGTCTGTTACAATCCATTACTGGAGACTAGTCTGTTACAATCCATTACTGAGTTTAGTCTGTTACAATCCATTACTGGGGTCTAGTCTGTTACAATCCATTACTGGAGTCTAGTCTATTACATTCCATTATTGAGTTTAGTCTGTTACAATCCATTACTGGAGTCTAGTCTATTACAATCCATTCCTGGAGTCTAGTCTGTTACAATCCATTACTGGAGTCAAGTCTATTGCAATCCATTACTGGAGTCTAGTCTGTTCTCTTACAATCCGTTACTGGAGATTAGTCTGTTACAATACATTACAGGAGTCTAGTCTATTGCAATCCATTGCTGGAGTCTAGTCTGTTCTGTTACAATCCATTACTGGAGTCTAGTCTGTTACAATCTATTACTGGAGTTTAGTCTGTTACAATCCATTACTGGAGTAAAGTCTGTTACAATCCATTACTGGAGTTTAGTCTGTTACAATCCATTACTGGGTCTAGTCTGTTACAATCCATGACTGAGTTTAGTCTGTTACATTCCATTACTGTAGTCTAGTCTGTTACATTCCATTACTGAGTTTAGTCTGTTACAATCCATTACTGTAGTCTAGTCTGTTCTGTTACATTCCATTACTGGAGTCTAGTCTGTTACAATCCATTACTGGAGTCTAGTCTGTTACATTCCATTACTGGAGTCTAGTCTATTACAATCCATTACTGGAGTCTAGTCTGTTCTGTTACAATCCGTTACTGGAGATTAGTCTGTTACAATACATTACAGGAGTCTAGTCTATTGCAATCCATTGCTGGAGTCTAGTCTGTTCTGTTACAATCCATTACTGGAGTTTAGTCTGTTACAATCCATTACTGGAGTCTAGTCTATTGCAATCCATTACTGGAGTCTAGTCTATTACAATCCATTACTGGAGTCTAGTCTGTTCTGTTACAATCCATTACTGGAGTTTAGTGTGTTACAATCCATTACTGGAGTTTAGTCTGTTACAATCCATTACTGGAGTCTAGTCTGTTCTGTTACAATCCATTACTAGTCTGTTACAATCCATTACTGGAGTTTAGTCTGTTACAATCCATTACTGGAGTCTAGTCTATTGCAATCCATTACTGGAGTATAGTCTATTTACAATCCATTACTGAGTTCAGTCTGTTACATTCCATTACCGAGTTTAGTCTGTTACGATCCACTACTGAGTTTAGTCTGTTACAATCCATTACTGGAGTTTAGTGTGTTACAATCCATTACTGGAGTCTAGTCTATTGCAATCCATTACTGGAGTCTAGTCTATTACAATCCATTACTGGAGTCTAGTCTGTTACAATCCATTACTGGAGTCTAGTCTGGTACAATCCATTACTGGAGTTTAGTCTGTTACAATCCATTACTGGAGTCTAGTCTGTTCTGTTACAATCCATTACTGGAGTTTAGTCTGTTACAATCCATTACTGGAGACTAGTCTGTTACAATCCATTACTGAGTTTAGTCTGTTACAATCCATTACTGGGGTCTAGTCTGTTACAATCCATTACTGGAGTCTAGTCTATTACATTCCATTATTGAGTTTAGTCTGTTACAATCCATTAGTTGAGTTTAGTCTGTTACAATCCATTACTGGAGTTTAGTCTGTTACAATCCATTACTGGGGTCTAGTCTGTTACAATCCATTACTGGAGTCTAGTCTATTACAATCCATTCCTGGAGTCTAGTCTGTTACAATCCATTACTGGAGTCAAGTCTATTGCAATCCATTACTGGAGTCTAGTCTGTTCTCTTACAATCCGTTACTGGAGATTAGTCTGTTACAATACATTACAGGAGTCTAGTCTATTGCAATCCATTGCTGGAGTCTAGTCTGTTCTGTTACAATCCATTACTGGAGTCTAGTCTGTTACAATCTATTACTGGAGTTTAGTCTGTTACAATCCATTACTGGAGTAAAGTCTGTTACAATCCATTACTGGAGTTTAGTCTGTTACAATCCATTACTGAGTCTAGTCTGTTACATTCCATTACTGAGTTTAGTCTGTTACAATCCATTACTGTAGTCTAGTCTGTTCTGTTACATTCCATTACTGGAGTCTAGTCTGTTACAATCCATTACTGGAGTCTAGTCTGTTACATTCCATTACTGGAGTCTAGTCTATTACAATCCATTACTGGAGTCTAGTCTGTTCTGTTACAATCCGTTACTGGAGATTAGTCTGTTACAATACATTACAGGAGTCTAGTCTATTGCAATCCATTGCTGGAGTCTAGTCTGTTCTGTTACAATCCATTACTGGAGTTTAGTCTGTTACAATCCATTACTGGAGACTAGTCTGTTACAATCCATTACTGGAGTCTAGTCTGTTCTGTTACAATCCATTACTGGAGTTTAGTCTGCTACAATCCATTACTGGAGACTAGTCTGTTACAATACATTACTGTAGTCTAGTCTATTACAATCCATTGCTGGAGTCTAGTCTGTTCTGTTACAATCCATTACTGGAGTTTAGTCTGTTATAATCCATTACTGGAGACTAGTCTGTTACAATCCATTACTGGAGTTTAGTCTGTTACAATCGATTACTGGAGTTTAGTCTGTTACAATCCATTACTGGAGTTTAGTCTGTTAAAATCTATTACTGGAGTTTAGTCTGTCACAATCCATTACTGGAGTTTAGTCTGTTACAATCCATTACTGGAGTCTAGTCTATTGCAATCCATTACTGGAGTCTAGTCTATTACAATCCATTACTGGAGTCTAGTCTGTTCTGTTACAATCCATTACTGGAGTTTAGTGTGTTACAATCCATTACTGGAGTTTAGTCTGTTACAATCCATTACTGGAGTCTAGTCTGTTCTGTTACAATCCATTACTGGAGTTTAGTCTGTTACAATCCATTACTGGAGACTAGTCTGTTACAATCCATTACTGAGTTTAGTCTGTTACAATCCATTACTGGAGTCTAGTCTGTTACAATCCATTACTGGAGTTTAGTCTGTTACAATCCATTACTGGAGTCTAGTCTATTGCAATCCATTACTGGAGTCTAATACAATCCATTACTGGAGTATAGTCTATTTACAATCCATTACTGAGTTCAGTCTGTTACATTCCATTACCGAGTTTAGTCTGTTACGATCCATTACTGAGTTTAGTCTGTTACAATCCATTACTGGAGTTTAGTGTGTTACAATCCATTACTGGAGTCTAGTCTATTGCAATCCATTACTGGAGTCTAGTCTATTACAATCCATTACTGGAGTCTAGTCTGTTACAATCCATTACTGGAGTCTAGTCTGGTACAATCCATTACTGGAGTTTAGTCTGTTACAATCCATTACTGGAGTCTAGTCTGTTCTGTTACAATCCATTACTGGAGTTTAGTCTGTTACAATCCATTACTGGAGACTAGTCTGTTACAATCCATTACTGAGTTTAGTCTGTTACAATCCATTACTGGGGTCTAGTCTGTTACAATCCATTACTGGAGTCTAGTCTATTACATTCCATTATTGAGTTTAGTCTGTTACAATCCATTAGTTGAGTTTAGTCTGTTACAATCCATTACTGGAGTTTAGTCTGTTACAATCCATTACTGGGGTCTAGTCTGTTACAATCCATTACTGGAGTCTAGTCTATTACAATCCATTCCTGGAGTCTAGTCTGTTACAATCCATTACTGGAGTCAAGTCTATTGCAATCCATTACTGGAGTCTAGTCTGTTCTCTTACAATCCGTTACTGGAGATTAGTCTGTTACAATACATTACAGGAGTCTAGTCTATTGCAATCCATTGCTGGAGTCTAGTCTGTTCTGTTACAATCCATTACTGGAGTCTAGTCTGTTACAATCTATTACTGGAGTTTAGTCTGTTACAATCCATTACTGGAGTAAAGTCTGTTACAATCCATTACTGGAGTTTAGTCTGTTACAATCCATTACTGAGTCTAGTCTGTTACATTCCATTACTGAGTTTAGTCTGTTACAATCCATTACTGTAGTCTAGTCTGTTCTGTTACATTCCATTACTGGAGTCTAGTCTGTTACAATCCATTACTGGAGTCTAGTCTGTTACATTCCATTACTGGAGTCTAGTCTATTACAATCCATTACTGGAGTCTAGTCTGTTCTGTTACAATCCGTTACTGGAGATTAGTCTGTTACAATACATTACAGGAGTCTAGTCTATTGCAATCCATTGCTGGAGTCTAGTCTGTTCTGTTACAATCCATTACTGGAGTTTAGTCTGTTACAATCCATTACTGGAGACTAGTCTGTTACAATCCATTACTGGAGTCTAGTCTGTTCTGTTACAATCCATTACTGGAGTTTAGTCTGCTACAATCCATTACTGGAGACTAGTCTGTTACAATACATTACTGTAGTCTAGTCTATTACAATCCATTGCTGGAGTCTAGTCTGTTCTGTTACAATCCATTACTGGAGTTTAGTCTGTTATAATCCATTACTGGAGACTAGTCTGTTACAATCCATTACTGGAGTTTAGTCTGTTACAATCGATTACTGGAGTTTAGTCTGTTACAATCCATTACTGGAGTTTAGTCTGTTAAAATCTATTACTGGAGTTTAGTCTGTCACAATCCATTACTGGAGTTTAGTCTGTTACAATCCATTACTGGAGTCTTGTCTATTGCAATCCATTACTGAGTTTAGTCTGTTACAATCCATTAATGCAGTCTAGTCTGTTACGATCCGTTACTGAGTTTAGTCTGTTACATTCCATTACTGGAGTCTAGTCTGCTACATTCCATTAGTGGAGTTTAGTCTGTTACAATCCATTACTGGAGTTTAGTCTGTTACAATACATTACTGAGTTTAGTCTGTTACATTCCATTACTGAGTTTAGTCTGTTACGATCCGTTACTGAGTTTAGTCTGTTACATTCCATTAGTGGAGTTTGGTCTGTTACAATCCATTACTGGAGTCTAGTCTATTACAATCCATTGTTGGAGTCTAGTCTGTTCTGTTACAATGCATTACTGGAGTTTAGTCTGTTACAATCCCTTACTGGAGACTAGTCTGTTACAATCCATGACTGGAGTTTAGTCTGTTACAATCCATTACTGGAGTTTAGTCTGTTACAATCCATTACTGGAGTCCAGTCTGTTCTGTTACAATCCATTACTGGAGTTTAGTCTGTTACATTCCATTCCTGGAGTCTAGTCTGTTACATTCCATTACTGGAGTTTAGTCTGTTACATTCCATTACTGGAGACTAGTCTGTTACATTCCATTACTGGAGTCTTGTCTGTTACATTCCATTACTGAGTCTTGTCTGTTACATTCCATTACTGGAGTTTAGTCTGTTACAATCCATTACTGGAGTCTAGTCTGTTACATTCCATTACTGGAGTTTAGTCTGTTACATTCCATTACTGGAGACTAGTCTGTTACATTCCATTACTGGAGTCTAGTCTGTTACATTCCATTACTGGAGTCTTGTCTGTTACATTCCATTACTGAGTCTTGTCTGTTACATTCCATTACTGGAGTTTAGTCTGTTACTATCCATTACTGGAGTCTAGTCTGTTACATTCCATTCCTGGAGTCTTGTCTGTTACATTCCATTACTGGAGTCTAGTCTGTTACATTCCATTACTGGAGTCTTGTCTGTTACATTCCATTCCTGGAGTATTTTCTGTTACCTTCCATTATTGGAGTCATTCCCAAACATTAAATGTGTAATTTTCAGCCAATATGTACGCCTGGTTAAGATGTGCTCCCAAGCGGCAGATTATTGAAATGTTGTGCTTGATAGCTGGTTGGGCTTAATGTGCAGGTTGGAAACCAGGCTTTTGTTTTCTAACCTTACCCTACTTTAGACTTAACCTTAACCTTACCCTAGATTAGAGTTCACCCTAACCTTACCCTACATTAGAGTTAACCTTAACCTTACCCTACATTAGAGTTCACCTTAACCTTACCCTACATTAGAGTTAACCTTAAAGGTGAATGGAAAGACTTTAGGAATTCAATCTAAATAAAGAGATGTATTCAATCCACTAATACTAACCTTGTGCATTTAACATAAAAACATCTCTATATTTAGTATTTTGATCATCTACAATGTTTATTAGAGCTATGGTCAGTGCCATTTTAAATTGCCATAGTAATGACTGACACCACTGCATCACAGACAGGAATCAGCTAATTGACTATGGTATAGAGTTTTCTTGCGAATAATCAAAAATAGTGAGTTTAGTTGCGGACATCGAAGATGGCAGCAAGTAGTAATTCAAAATTAACTGTATAGTGCCAGGCTGAATGAATTGGCTCCAAAAAAATCCCTCGGTAAACTACCATCGGCTGCCCAAGGGGACCCAGAACTTTTGAAGAAGTGGCTTCATGTCCTGAAGAGGAAGGACGTGCCAGCTCGAGCCAGCAGGGTCCCCAGACTTCACAATGAAGGGCACTTTCGATGCGACAACCGGGAGTTTCCGAATTAAAAGGAGTCATAGGCCTACAATGAAGCCCTCAGCTTGCACATGCATTTTACATTTTGAGGGTTATGGTGTAGGGGTTACCAACCGATCATCATCAACATCGCTGACTTCGCAGTCAAGCAAAAGCAACTGAATGGAGGAGGCGACGTGAGTCAATGCAATGGAGCCTGAGGTAACTTTTAACCGGTCATGACTGTTGTTGACTAGGCTAGCCTTAGACACAACTTTGTTGCAAATCTAGTTGAAGGTAACTAGCTAATTGCCTCTGAAGTGTTTTGTGTAACACCCCCTAGCTAGTAACATTAGCAAGCAACTCAACTGCAACTAAAATTGCAACACAGTTTCTCCGTGTAGCCCTGTTATTAGATAGTTACTGTAGCAAGCTTCCACCTCAGATAGTCAAGTACTATAATACATTTTGTTGACAGATTTGTTTTTGTAATGTTTTGTTAGCTCCACCTCATTTAGCTAGACTGAAGTTGACATAGCTAATGTTTGCTGAAAAATAAATGTCCCTGTGTTTGCTGTGTGTGTGTGTGTGTGTGTGTGTGTGTGTGTGTGTGTGTGTGTGTGTGTGTGTGTGTGTGTGTGTGTGTGTGTGTGTGTGTGTGTGTGTGTGTGTGTGTGTGTGTGTGTGTGTGTGTGTGTGTGTTGACAAAGCATACGAGACAGGTAGCCTGTTTATGCCAACTGATATATTTGGGTTCAGTTGTCTTAACAAAACATTTGTTTGTTTTCAGGATGATATCTTCATCCCTGAAAATGTTTTCATCCTGGAGGAGACTGTGTAGGAGGCAGAGGGGGTACATGCAAATCCATGTTATTTCTAAGTCTATTGTTTATTTCAAGTACATGCAGGTGATTCTTGAATATAAGTATAACCTAATAGATTACATAATTGTTTTCTACCAACAGGAAAGAACGGTTAGTACAGCATGCCAAACTGACCCCTGGGTGCCAGAGTGTTCCTGTGCTGCAGTGGAGAAGAGGTCCACCGGGACCATCACTAAAGACCTCGGGGCCCAGATAGATTGCGCTCACGACCATCAGTATACAACCGAGTCCTGGCCCTATACGCCACAGATGGAGCTGACGGAGAGTGAGATCAGTGAAGACCATAACTCGCTGTGTGAACCTGAGAGCTCAGAATCACAATCATCACAGTGCGAGCCAAGATATACTGTACTATCGATCAATTTGGGGGAGCGGGCTGGTGTTCCAAAAATGGAGAAGGAGCCATTCAACAGTGAATTCAAAGATACACCCATCCACAAAGGGAATCAGAGTGGATTTTATTTACACAGATTTGCTTACCTGTTTCAACGGATGCCCTACCTTGTCCCAGTCCTGCTGTTTCGACTCTCTCTCTCAACCTATGAATGCTCAGCTATGAAAAGCCAGCTGACATTTGCACCCTCTATAACCACTGTGATTATTATTTTGATGTAAAATGGGCTTTTGTAAAATATATTTGATGGATTGATTGTTTGCTGTGCTGGATACTGTGTAATCACTTACTTTTGTCTGAGCGATGGGACATTTTTGTAGTATCTGTAACATATGTTGGTGTGTATTTAATCTGCATCTTAACTTCTTAAAGTGGTAATCAGCAGTAGAAACAATAACAAAATGTCTCCCTGCTCCTCTTTCGGTAAAAAGCTGAGTGATGGGGCTAGAGAAATGTAACCACTCTCAAATTCATAGACAGTGCTATAAATGCAAGGACTGATCATCTATGATATTAACATTGTAATACTGTTTCTATGACCTGTTTCCACTACCATGCACCCAGTTCACTTTGGATAAATGCGTCTGCTAAATGGCATATATTATTCAAGTCTACTTTGACTCTGCCAGCTAGCTGCCCAGTGTAGGTACCATTTATTTCCAATAGATGGCAGCCAAAGCTAGTTGAAGTCACTACTCTAGTGACAGGAACATGGGATTAGTGCATGTTGAAAGTAGTTTTATCTTCAAAGCAAGTTTATCTGGTTACGCTTGAACCTGTTGTTATAGTGGACAAGCTAATTAATACTATTGTTACATAAGGCGCAGGCATTAAGTTTATGTCTTAAAGAAAATACAGCAGGCTCTATTTTCTAAGGAAGGTAATCGCTATCCTGATATCCAGAAGCTATTTTCGGTCATAAGAGACGGTGCAAAAACATTACGTACAAAATAAATTACAAATAATGCAAAAAATCACACACAATAGCACAATTGGTTAGGAGCCCGTTAAACGGCAGCCATCTCCTCCGGCACCATTATCCATAAACATCGTTGTAGGATACAGGGTTATATACACTGCTCAAAAAAATAAAGGGAACACTTAAACAACACAAGGTAACACCAAGTCAATCACACTTCTGTGAAATCAAACTGTCCACTTAGGAAGCAACACTGATTGACAATAGATTTCACATGCTGTTGTGCAAATGGCATAGACAACAGATGGAAATTAGAGGCAATTAGCAAGACACCCCCAATAAAGGAGTGGTTCTACAGGTGGTGACCACAGACCACTTCTCAGTTCCTATGCTTCCTGGCTGATGTTTTGGTCACTAAAGATCCCTGTCACTAAAGATCCCATGGCACTTATCATAAGAGTAGGGGTGCTAACCCCGGTGTCCTGAATAAATTCACAATCTGGCCCTCATACCATCACAGTCACCTAACCATCCCCAGCTTACAATTGGCTCATTCTGCCCCCTCCTCTCCTCTGTAAGTATTCCCTAGGTCGTTGCTGTAAATGAGAATGTGTTCTCAGTCAACTTACCTTGTAAAATAAGGGGTAAATAACAAATAATTTGACTTAATAACCTTAAATCTCATGCGCTTGCTTAAACCTTACTCTAACCCTGACGACGTGCCAAAGTGTCACATTCTGCCTTCTCCCTAACATTTTCATCCATTAACTTTGCCCACAACTACCTCATGTGAACTACAATCCCAACGCTGTGTTTTAACGTTCAGAAACATCAATCATCGCTTGCGATACCGCTTTCAAAACATACAGTATGACCCTTGTCTTTCATCAATGAAAAATAATCTTTAAAATAACAATATACACTTACTGTAGCAGTTTTGTACAGCTATTGGTGCCTCCATCTGATGAAACTACACTTCCGCCACACTTCCTGAGTTATGCTTACACACAGGCGTTAGGAGCACGCTAGATAACTAATTTACTACAGGTGGCCCCGCCTCTTGTCTTCTGTAAACAAGTGGTGTAACATGGAGATATGGCCCCATGGGAACACTAACCCTAACCCTATAAAGGTGTGTTGTCATTTTTTTAATTATTATTTTATGAAAGATAAGGTCTTTATACTTCCAAAAACGTACTGCAAGCGACACGCGTTAATGTTCAGCTTGAGTGCCGGGGCTCTCAAACAAAACTTTCTTGTACAGAAGATGCATTCGTCCAATGCCTTCGCCCAACTGAGAGTCATGATCAAGTACTAATGTCACAAGTGACAATTACTCTTACTAAACTACAGACTGACATTCTCTTTATATTACATATCAGTATCTTATTATCTCATGTCATGAATATATGTGCCTTTTAATCATGTGTGCTCTGTGTTTATATTGATTTTCTTCCACTTATTTCCTTACATTCTCACATGTGGAATCGAATTGAATCGCATGGACTATTTAGCTTCGTTTCATGGTGTGCTGTGATTCCACAGATTGGCATGGATAAAGAGACATTGAGACAGCCGTTGCCAATTCCGTATCACCTCCTCCCTCCCCAAACGAATTGCTAAACACTCCCCAGGACTAGAGTTAAAAGGAACTGAAAATTCAGACCCCATTCGGATCGGGGACCTCTCAACCGATGGACCTCTACCTTGTTGCTGCTGCTCGCTGTTTGCCTGCTGTGGGAAAAAGACACAAATACAATGCTCTCTATAGCACTACCTGCCATTGACAACCGAACCAGCCATCGACTAAAGACCCCAGCTCGGGAGGAAGAGCTGAACCCTTATCGGGAAGAGCCAAATAAACCAACGCTGCTTGGAAAGAGCCGAACAAACTTACATTGACCACAGCTCCGTGAGGGAATCAACTGTTGCCAAGTTAAATAAAGGACAAATCAACATAATAAAGTTAAACATTACTTTGCCCCGTTGCTCATAGTGAGCCTATAGCCCTGAATATTCTAATCAGGCCGTAGTGGTACTGTGTATTGTCATTTGTAAAAGCTGAGTTTATAATAAAGAACCTTTGATTGTACTTTGACCTGCCTCTGTGATTGTTTGCCGTGTGATTTTAGAACTCTGCTTTTGACACATGTATCAGCCATTTTGCGATTCAGAGAATATGAGCATATCTCAGGCTGTTGGATTGTTTGCCAATGTGAGCATTTGTTGTGAGATCAAGTTAAGATAAAACATATACAGCGATATGGAGAAGAATGAACAGTAACTGATCATGTGTAGATCTATCAGCCATCTATACCCTAAGGTAGCATAAAACCCCACCACCTCTTCAGAGGCTGTAAATTTGTCTCCATTCCACTTTGGCATGGACCTTCCAGCTATCTCATAGGAAGGGATGTGCATCTGCTGTCATACTTTGGCTTGAAGGAGAAGTGTAACCACGCTGCTGCAGAGTGACCATCAATCCCCAAAATGACACTTAAGGGCCCTTCACAAATAACGGGGCATAGTGGGGACACTGACAGCTGTGACAGAGGAATATGGCAATAATGATTTTTATCTACAGCAGTGAAAATAAACCTGTCAAACCTATTAGAATTTAATAGAGAGAGCAAAGGGAGAGAAAAACTGTGAGAAGATGGAGGTTATGGTAAGGTAGCAATGGAAGTGTATGAAGGTAAACAAAAATGATGAACGTGTGACCATTTGAGGACAGATGACATTGTACATTTGTGTCTAGGTAAAAGTTGCCATCATCGTAAACTGTTTTTATTCCGGCTGCTCATTATTCCTGCTGCTCATTTTGTGTTAATTTAACATAATTTGATTTCAACATACAATCAATTTCCTCACAAATATAAACTCATTACACTAGGATAAAGTTTTAAATGAATTTTTCGAAAATCAACTACATTATGGGCAATAAACTTCAGAGTAGCTTTCTAATATCCTTTTAATGGTAAACAAATATTTGCTTACTATACTGCAAAATGCATAACTACATGTTTACATATTTAATGTTTACACACGCACGCACGCACATACACACACAATGACCCATTTTAAAAACTGAGGTTCATATGTACCTCCAAAACAAATCAGAGCTGAAAATGGATCTTTGGTGTTTGTGTAGGCATGTTCATACTGTATTGAATATATGGAAGTAAGAGGCACACTTTAATTAATATTGTGGGGGGTGCTATATGTTTTTAGCTTTTGATGCTTGATGCCAATAACTAATTTACATGTTGGATTGCAAGCAGCGGTTATGGGTTGTGGCAGTGTACAATAAACTGTCTTCAATCTTTATCTAAGGCAAATATACTGCTCATCTGACATTTTAATCAGACCCCATTCTCAATGTTCCTCCCTCTCTCGTCCTCTCTCTTGTACTCTCTTCCCTCTCTCTCGCCCTCTCTTCCCCTCTCCCTTGTCCTCTCGTTCCCTCTCTTCCCTTCTCTCTGCTCTCCTAAGGATCTCTCTATTTGTAATTTGTAATTTGTAATTTGTGGTAAGAGTTGAACACGGGCCGTGATCAGAAGGAAACAATTTAAGACAAATACAGAATACAACAATGGGGCGAATGGAAGGTTAACACCAACCCTCTGAAGAAGGCTTCATTCCTCTCTATAAGGGCACACTGGTGTCATCTGTTGGGCTTTATGTCCTTAAGAAGGGTGGAGAGATAATCTGGGATTGGTCAGGTGTAGGTTGTTGTGTAGATTAAGCTTTCACTGAGGAGATTCCTACTGTATGTCTTATGAAATGGATTAACTTATCTTGACACGAAATGCTGTTCCTATACCATGATTCATTATGTAGGAAGAAGCAGAGGTAATGAGTGTCTGGTATGGCTGTCAAATAAGAGGATTACCTAGTTTATGGCTTTCCAAAAGATAAGTGGTTATTTGAGTCCTCACAAGACTGGATGTCTGAGACTTGACCTTACACAAATGGATGACGGTGTAGTCATTGTATCGTACCCCAGCCTCATCCTCAGCCTCATTCTTAAGCAATGCTGGACTTTTCAATGTCCATAGAGATTATATATCAGGAGACCTGACATTTTATTCATGGTCCAGACTCCACACTTCTGAGATGGACACAGATTCAGAAAACAATACATTGTCATAACCCGTGCTGAAATGCATTCATATGCAAAAATACACTAATACAACCTTTGCTTTATCAAATCAGCCTGGACCGAGATTATCTTTCGAAATCACCTTAACCCTTAAACATTTGTGCAGTGATTCAATAGAACCAGCTGCCTGGATCCATCTAATCTGTCTAAATTAAATACAATCCTGCCAGGATGTTGATAATAGGCCCTGAAGATTGTGTGCAAAAATCTGCATTAATAATTCAAATAAGGCTTTTTTCACTATTTATGAGTGGGATTGTGCAGGATGGGTGTGCAGGAACTCAGATGGTAATGTGGAAGAACAGTTTCTCAGTGCAGCTTCATGCAACAATGGATGGCATATTTATAAATTGTTTTGGTTTAGTTTGTTCAATGTGTAGTTGTTAGGAAAGCGGTATTCACCTGATTTTATCATCTCTTTTTCAGTCCAGTTCATCCTTGGTTATATGACAGAAAACCTAAATTCTAGGACATACCAACCAGGGTTGGGGTCAGTTCTAGTTCAATTCAAGTCATTCTCCCTACTATTATCCTGACGTTTCACATTATTAAAATAAAGTGGTGATCCTAACTGACCTAAAACAGGGAATTTTTACTAGGATTAAATGTCAGGAATTGTAAAAAACTGAGTTGAAATGTACTTGGCTAAGGTGTAGGTAAACTTCCGACTTCAAATGTATGTCTCCGGTCTGATTGAGCGTGCATTCCATAGACATGATATGGTGTATGTTTAGCCAGGATAGAGACATTCTGGAGGAGCAGAACAAAGGCCTCAGTATTCCTAATTATCCTGGAATCTGTGAAACTAAAACAAGGTGAGGTTAGAAATAACACCAGGAGAGTAACCCAGAGTGGCTTATGATGGCCCTTACTCTGCATGGGAAGGGTGGAGCCAGCCATAACAGCATTTTTAGGTCTACTATATATAGAACTCTGCATTTCTGTAAAGGTTAAGCACTCGGTCCGACAGTCAAGACTGTTAGATTGACGCCTGCATTATTGCAATAATTAATCAATATTAAATAAAGATGATTGTTTGATGAAAAGACCAAGTTTCTCTCAGTACGGAATTTCCTTGACGGGTTGCGTTGTGATTTTGGCTTCTTAGCAATTAATTGAAACCAACTCCACTATACCAGGTAGGAACCACCACCACAATATCAGGTAAGAACCACATACACTATACCAGGTAGGATCCACCACCACTATAAGAGATACGATCCACCACCACTATACCAGGTAGGATCCACCACCACAATGCCATGTAAGAACCACATCCACTATACCAGGTAAGAACCAACACTACTGTACCAGGTAAGAACCAACACTACTGTACCAGGTAGAAGTTTTCTGCTGACATAATAACAAAAAGTCCATGGTTTTAAGATTTAAACATACATTAGTCTTCTTGCTTGGTTCAGGTTTTTAATATTTTACACTTGAAATTCCGTTGGAGACGGATGAATGTGTATGGCTGGTGCCACACAGATTAAAAAATAAGGTATTAAAGAGGTTTTAAAAGGAGGAAGTGAGGTGTGATGTTTTAATACATTCCCAGATAACTGTCCATCTATGAAAGTGTACAATCTCATTAAGAGGCCTTTCAAATGAAAGCCACACATTCCACATTCATCCACCAGCAGCCAGGCTCTAGACTTTACAGGGGTAACTTTTAACGAGGCTTAAACTTGAGTTACTCCTCAAGCGGTAGAAAAACTATTTATGCTAATGAAAACAAAAGCAACAAGATATAAAGAAATGTAGATAAATGGTCAGAAGTAATAATAACTAAGTATATGTCATATCTTCTGCTAGACAGACAAACACACTTTTACTCATCTAGCATATCAATGTCATTTGTAAATTTTTTAGGAATCTCCACACACAATTTCGTACATGGGTGATACATAAACACATCTCAACACCTCAGTGGCAGTCGGTGCCGTTTAAGATGAGGGAGGACGATTCATTTTTTTTTCTGAGCATGGCCTTATTTCTCTTACAACATATTGGATGGCTGTCGTTCATATTCCATTCACCCAGCTCAATGTAACATCGATGGGTTTAGGCTACTACATGATACTAAACATTTCCCTATAGCCATCATGAGGTTACTATAACCCAGCCTATGAATGAAAGTTTACAACGTAGCCAGATAAATGTCGAGATAAATATTTGAGTAATCAAGGTGACAGACAGTGACACATTCAATACTGCCTGGCACACTCTTGCCTGAATCTAGCTAATCTAGGGTGTAATTATTTGTTAAATTGTTGAAAATGAGACAAATTCAGGTATATTTATCCCAGTTTGGTTCCGTTTGCTTCCATTCAATAAACTTTTTTCAACAGAATCGGCGGAATGAATACACACCTGATCACACACAAACACAGTTCACTTTCATAGCATGCACATACAAACAGCTTCATCGCTTTGCTCGTTGTATAATTCCTTCTCGCATCTATGCTGTCTCCTCTTCTTACCTTTTCCCTTCACTTGTGGACTTCAATGCACAACCAATCAGCTGGCTCTCTGTGACTGTAATTTTCATATGTCTGCATACTGAATTGTAATTGGTTGCATTCTGCCGTCATATTGCGCCATTATTGGTTAAGACCACCCAGGTCGTGAGATCATTTCAGTTGATCATGGCCGGAGACACATGAACATGCCAGTTACAGCTAGCTAATGAAGAGCTATGTTTTATAAACATCCTGTCGTACTGCATTTTATTATTTTGTACAAAGCATGCAAAAGAAGACAGTGACCAGATGGAAAAAACTTTCCAAGCCAAACCTTCATATCATTACTGCTAACAGCTACACACAACCTACATCATTGTCACCATATTAGCTAACGTCATAGTCAACATAGAACTAACGTGTTAGTAACCAGCTACAATCATGCAGTGCAGTTTAAGAAATGTATTTGTTCAAAACTGCTCAACTATTGTCTTTCTCTCTCTGAGTCAACAACTCACCACTTTTTATGCAGTGCATTGCTAGCTATCTGTAACTTACGCTTTCAGTACTAGATTCATTCTCTAATCATTTGATTGGGTGGAAAACATTTTAAGTTCATGCTGCAAGAGCTCTGATAGGTTGGAGGACATCCACCGGAAGTTGTCATAATTACTGTGTAAGTCTATGGAAGGGGGTGAGAACCATAAGCCTCCTAGGTTTTGTATTGAAGTCCATGTTTAACTATTTTTATTTTAATTAAATTCACTTTGGAGCAAGGTCCTCCCCTTCCTCCTTTGAGGAGCCTCCACTGCAACATATATAGAGTACATGCCAAACGTATAAGTTCCATTATGGTAGCCTCATTAGTTTGATTCTCACTGCATTGCAATTGGAACTTTTCTACAAAGTGAAAGTGCCACAGTGCCACAGTGTCCTTGGGTGAGTTTGAAACAACTTCCCAATGCCATAACCCACTTAATGAGCTTGTGTGTTCTTTTTCACCCCTCATTAACAAAAATTGGTGCACTCTCCAAAAACATAATATAGGCCCTCACCACTCCTCTGCTTGCTTTTGGCTAGCCCAATACTGGTTTAAACTTCCAAAGGACACAAATGATCCTGGAGTAGGGAAAATGAAGTAATCTATATGCTAGTTATCTCTCTGTGTGCTTCCTTGAATAAAATTGACCATTTTTGGTTTCTTGCTAACATCTCCATTAAATTAGTGGGAATTCAGAGTGTTAAGAACTGCCGTTTGTGTTTATTCAATAACTTAGTGTTATCAGCAGGTTCGGATCTAAGGGTTGGTGTTTGTGGTAGGGATTGTTCTCTTCGAGGCACCATGCTAACTGTTCTCTAATCAAATTAAATATTTTTCTGTGAATATTATTACTGAACGTATCCGTGTTTAACAGGTTCCAAACAATTGTTAAAGTGGTGAGCATACAGTGACATAACTTTAATACACTGTTTATGATATACTTTGTGAGCCATTCATATTTTTCATCTTCAAATGTGATTTTGATTACCTAAAATGTGCCCTTCATTCCTTTTGAAGACATGCTGTATTTGGGGCCACAGTCCCTAAAGATGCCAGTCCATAATCCCCAGCTATGAGTGTCAAATCTGGAGCGGGATAAATAAGTAAAATGACACTGAAATATTTAGGAGATTCAGGGGACTCAGTAGCTTTGTGAACTGTCGTCCAGTGAGCCAGGTATGAGCGACAGGGGATGCAATGCGGAAAAAGAGAAAGGGATCGAGGTGTGAGTTGAAATTCCCTTCAGATTCATTTTGGTTCCTTGGGAAGACAATCCAACTGGAAAAACACTTCAAAGCTCATTCTCTGCCTATTCCCTAAACCTTACCCTATTCACAGCGATCTCAAAGAAAAGCAATCTCCAACTGTATCTTGGTGTAAACAAACATTTACATGCGTGATAGGTTTTTGGTTTAATCTTGTATGTCCTTTGTCACGAATATGTGATGTTGGGATGATATACATGATGTTTATCCAAGATGTAAAGAATAGACTGAAATAGTGCAGAATAAAACATTGAAATAAAAGTCTGAAATCGGTTGCAGCCAAGCAAAAATGTGCACAACACACATACGTAACCTGTATGTCCTTGGTGCATATCTTTCATGTTCAATGCCGTGCCACCGTGCCAATCACATTATTAGGGCTGTAAGATATTCATGGCGTTGGATATAACATTTTCCCCCACAAACTCCATGCGCACAGAAGCAGCATGTTGGGCATTTCTAAACCTAAGATCATAAAGAACATGAGCAAAATATAGTACCTGTTTCCTGGCTTTCAGCCAGTGATGAAAGAATAATATCGACAAGACCACTGTCACTTCTCACAAGACGAGAGGCTTATCTGGAACCAGTACATTGAGAATGGAAGCTTTGATCCCTCTGGTCCTGAAGAATTGTTGACCTCCCGGTCGAGGCTGAGGGAAGGAGCGGATGGAATCAGACACAGGCTAGGAGGAAGAAGAAAATAAGAAGTGAGGATTACTGGATGGCATTGAATGGCTTTGGACAAGGAGTGAGGAATTAAAGATAACAATGGACTGGGTTATTTGTGTTATCAGCAGGTGAGTGGCGGGTAGACTCACACACTGTACAAAAGAGGCAGCCCCTGTCACTCAGAGAGAGAGATGAGAGAGAGAGAGAGGGGGGGGGGGGGGGAGAGAGCGAGAGAGAGAGAGAGTGCTCTGGGAACACACTCCCCACAACACCCTTTCATACAATTCCCCTGCAATTTGTTTTATCTCTGAGGAAGGGATCAGCCTCAGGAGTGATACCTGAGGAAAGCAGGCAGCCTCAGGAGTGATACCTGTAGAAAGCAGGCAGCCTGAGGAGTGATAGCTGCAGAAAGCAGGCAGAGTGTGTCATTTAATATGCTATTAGCATGTAGCAAACGACAATGTAATTGTCTTGGACTAAGGATTTGCACAACATTTATCATTCATGAATTGGTTATGAATCACGTATTTGCTGAGACATTCACTGAGACTTTTTATAGAACCGTTTTGCTACCATTATTTACTGGTGTCGTGCCAAACTGCATCTCTGTTCGTTATGCAAATAAGTACATGAATATGCATTTCCTAGATGAACGTTCTAAAACGGGAGATTTAGTGAATGAGATTAAGCATTAGAACATTTTGCAGATATTGTAATCTATCCTTTACAAGTAGCAAGCACCACTTACTAGCATCTTGTAATCTTCAAGCAGAGTACCCACTGGGCAAAAACTGGTTGAATCAATGCTGTTTCTGTATCATTTCAACACCAACAAATCTATGTGATGACATTGAATCAATGTGGCAAACTGATTGGATTTGCAGAAAAATCATCAACGTATGGTCATTTCGACTCTTTTCAGCTAACATTGAACCTAAATCCAATAAATGTTTGGTTGATTTCATGTTCAACCAAATGTCAATCAAAACTACACGTTGACCTGACATCTGTGCCCACTGGGTAATGACTGAGACAAACTTAGGCATGTGCGTTGTACTCTGTGGTAGTCCAGTACAACTCTTTCCACGCTCAATGCTTATAATCTAATTTAATGGTGTCCATATTAGGACAGCATCAGACAACATAGAACATAGCACTGACCTCAATAAATACACTCAAGGCCTCCCGGGTGGCGCAGTGGTTAAGGGCGCTGAACTTCAGCGCTGAGACTCTGGGTTCGTGCCCAGGCTATGTCGTAACCGGCCGCGACTGGGAGGTCTGTGGGGTGACGCACAATTGGTCTAGCGTCGCCCGGGTTAGGGAGGGGTTGGCCGGTAGGGATATCCTTGTCTCATCACGCACCAGTGACTCCTGTGGCACTAATCAAGGTTGCCAGGTGCAACCTTGGGTAGCGGCTGGCTTCTGGGTTTGCTCTGTTAAGAAGCAGTGCAGCTTGGTTGGGTTGTGTATCGGAGGACGCATGACTTTCAACCTTCGTCTCTCCCAAGCCCGTACGGGAGTTGTAGCGATGAGACAAGTAGTAACTACTAAAAAACAATTGGATACCATGAAATTGGGGAAAAAAAGGGGTTAAATAAATACATTCACCTCTCACAGTATATGGAAACTCAGTTTTACCTTGTAGCATCCATAGGTTGTCTTCAAATATTTTCCACACTAAAATGCATTGCAAATATTATGAATAGATATTCAAAGGAAATGTCTGATATTCATGCTGCTCATGGTTTTAAATTACCCAGCCAACACAAACATCAGAGTTCTACAGAGCCATTGTAGTCATCACGGAATGCCTCTGCTTCAGAAGAGGCCATTGTAGTCATCATGCGCATGCCTCTGCTTCAGAAGAGGCCATTGTAGTCATCAATATATACCTCTGCTCAAGGAGAGACAATTGTAGTCATCAGAGCATACCTCTGTTTCAGAAGAGGCAGTTTTAGTAATCACAGCATGCCTCTGCTTCAGAAAAGGCCATTATAGTAATCACGGCATGCCTCTGCTTCAGAAGAGGCCATTGTAGTTTTCACAGCATGCCTCTGCTTCAGAAGAGAACATTAAAGTCATCTCGGCATGCTTTTGCTTCAGAAGAGGTCACTGTATTCATCACGGTTGCTTCTCCTTCAGAATAGGCCATTGTAGTCATCACGTCATGCCTTTGCTTCAGAAGAGGCCATTGTAGTAATCACGGTATGCCTCTGCTTCAGAAGAGAACATTGTAATCATCACGGTATGCCTCTGCTTCAGAAGAGGACATTGTAGTCATTACGGCATGCCTCTGCTTCAGAAGAGGACATTGTAGTCATTACGGCATGCCTCTGCTTCAGAAGAGGACATTGTAGTCATTACTGCATGCCTCTGCTTCAGAAGAGGCCATTGTAGTCATCAATATATACCTCTGCTCAAGGAGAGACAATTGTAGTCATCAGAGCATGCCTCTGCTTCAGAAAAGGCCATTAAAGTCATCACGGCACCCCTCTGCTACAGAAGAGGCTATTGTAGTTATCGGTATATAGAGTACCTCTGCTTCAGAGGAGGCCATTGCAGTCATCAGGGAGTGCTTCTGCTTCAGAAGGGGCCATTGTATTCATCACAGCATGCCTCTGCTTCAGAATAGGCCATTGTAAGTCCTCACAGCATGCCTCTGCTTCAGAAGAGAACATTCTAGTCATCACGTCATGCCTCTGCTTCAGAAGAGGCCACTGGAGTCATCACGTCATGCCTCTGCTTCAGAAGAGGCCACTGGCGTCATCACGGCATGCCTCTGCTTCAGAAGATGCCATTGTAGTCATCAAGGTATGCCTCTGCTTCAGAAGAGGCCATTAAAGTAATCACGGCATTCCTCTGCTTCAGAAGAGGCCGTTGTTGTCATCAGGGCGTGCTTCTGCTTCAGAATAGGCCAATGTAGTAATCACGGCATTCCTCTGCTTCAGAAGATGCCATTGTAGTCATCTTGTCATGCGTCTGCTTCAGATGAGATACAGCATACATAAAACAACTGTGGATAGATGAAGATAAGATACAACTAAGGGGCCAGGGTTCCGTTCTAGGGGCACGGTTTTGACTGCTCCTAAAGTTTTGCTTCAGTACTGCAGTTTATCTGATGCCAGGCCCAGAAATACAATTTCCATAGATGGCCACATAAAGTCAGATTAGAACATTTCTAATAAGACACTTCAGTCATCACCTTTTTGCACTAAATATCCATTGAGTTATTCAAATATTTGTTGCTGAGGTCGTTTTTTCACCCATCAACCACAGATATTTATATTCATCCAATGTCTGCATGTTTTTGGAAGAAGTGATGACGTCATCACTGCTCCATCCGCTCCCTGTGCACACTGAGTGATGGTGCGCATGTGATGTTGGTCTGTATAAACCGGATGCAACATGGATATTGACGGTCCATGAATAAGAGAACATTAGTAAATTACCTTGAAAACAACGTTCGGACATCTTGGGCGCAGTCTCCAGTTCTTATTATACCTCCGTGGATATAACACATAACACAATTGTGGATAGATGAAGTGCATGAGATCATATTATACACTGACCAAGCTGAAATAGTTTTTCTGATTTACAATGAAGGATTCCTTTAACAGTAAGTCATATTTCAGGTTTCCCTTGTGTAGAGAAGAGAGAGCAATCAGTTGTAAAGGCTTTAAGGGTTGTGGTGTAAGGATGCCAACCCTGAGGTAGAGGTAAAACTACAAGCAGCTTCCAAGTGAGGGGATGAAAATCTCCCGTAGACATGGGGGTAGCAGGTAGACGTCGTGCTACAAATCAGCTCAACAGAGTGATGAAAAAAAGAGGGGAAAATATGCTAAACTCTTCCCATCCATATTCCCACTAAGCTGCATTGTAAGATAAGCTCATCTTTCTCTGAAATGAGTGCAACGCCACTGCCTTTTCAAGTCCTCGGTAGACAAAAGCTACTGCCTTTTTGAAGTCCTGAGTAGTGGAAAGCCACTGCCTTTTTGAAGTCCTGAGTAGTGGAAAGCTACTGCCTTTTTGAAGTCCTGGGTAATGGAAAGCTACTGCCTTTTTCAAGTCCTGGGTAGTGGAAAGCTACTGCCTTTTTGAAGTCCCGAGTAGTGGAAAGCTACTTCCTTTTTCAAGTCCTGGGTAGTGGAAAGCCACTGTCTTTTTGAAGTCCTGGGTAGTGGAAAGCCACAGTCTTTTTGAAGTCCTGAGTAGTGGAAAGCTACTGCCTTTTTCAAGTCCTGGGTAATGGAAAGCCACTGTCTTTTTGAAGTCCTGGGTAGTGGAAAGCCACAGTCTTTTTGAAGTCCTGGGTAATGGAAAGCCACTGTCTTTTATAAGTCGTGGGTAGTGGAAAGCCACAGTCATTTTGAAGTCCTCGGTAGTGGAAATCCATTGCCTTGTTGAAGTCCTGGGTAGTGGAATGCCACTGTCATTTTGAAGTCCTGAGTAGTGGAAAGCC
This sequence comes from Oncorhynchus clarkii lewisi, assembly GCF_045791955.1. Taxonomy (NCBI): domain Eukaryota; kingdom Metazoa; phylum Chordata; class Actinopteri; order Salmoniformes; family Salmonidae; genus Oncorhynchus; species Oncorhynchus clarkii. The sequence goes on along the minus strand of NC_092160.1, from coordinate 24,331,779 downwards.
ACTGCCTTTTTCAAGTGCTGGGTAGTGGAAAGCCACTGCCTTTTTCAAGTCCTGGTTAGTGGAAAGCTACTGTCTTTTTCAAGTTCTGAGTAGTGGAAAGCCACTGCCTTTTTCAAGTCCTGGTTAGTGGAAAGCCACTGCCTTTTCAAGTCCTCGGTAGTCAAAGCTACTGCCCTTTTCAAGTCCTGAGTAGTGGAAAGCCACTGCCTTTTTCAAGTCCTGGGTAGTGGAAAGCTACTGTCTTTTTCAAGTTCTGAGTAGTGGAAAGCCACTGCCTTTTTCAAGTCCTGAGTCGTGGAAAGCCACTGCCTTTTCAAGTCCTCGGTAGTCAAAAGCTACTGCCCTTTTCAAGTCCTGAGTAGTGGAAAGCCACTGTCTTTTTGAAGTCCTGAGTAGTGGAAAGCTACTGCCTTTTTCAAGTCCTGGGTAGTGGAAAGCTACTGCCTTTTTGAAGTCCTGGGTAATGGAAAGCTACTGCCTTTTTCAAGTCCTGGGTAGTGGAAAGCTACTGCCTTTTTGAAGTCCCGAGTAGTGGAAAGCTACTTCCTTTTTCAAGTCCTGGGTAGTGGAAAGCCACTGTCTTTTTGAAGTCCTGGGTAGTGGAAAGCCACAGTCTTTTTGAAGTCCTGAGTAGTGGAAAGCTACTGCCTTTTTCAAGTCCTGGGTAATGGAAAGCCACTGTCTTTTTGAAGTCCTGGGTAGTGGAAAGCCACAGTCTTTTTGAAGTCCTGGGTAATGGAAAGCCACTGTCTTTTATAAGTCGTGGGTAGTGGAAAGCCACAGTCATTTTGAAGTCCTCGGTAGTGGAAATCCATTGCCTTGTTGAAGTCCTGGGTAGTGGAATGCCACTGTCATTTTGAAGTCCTGAGTAGTGGAAAGCCACTGCCTTTTTCAAGTGCTGGGTAGTGGAAAGCCACTGCCTTTTTCAAGTCCTGGTTAGTGGAAAGCTACTGTCTTTTTCAAGTTCTGAGTAGTGGAAAGCCACTGCCTTTTTCAAGTCCTGGTTAGTGGAAAGCCACTGCCTTTTCAAGTCCTCGGTAGTCAAAAGCTACTGCCCTTTTCAAGTCCTGAGTAGTGGAAAGCCACTGCCTTTTTCAAGTCCTGGGTAGTGGAAAGCTACTGTCTTTTTCAAGTTCTGAGTAGTGGAAAGCCACTGCCTTTTTCAAGTCCTGAGTAGTGGAAAGCCACTGCCTTTTCAAGTCCTCGGTAGTCAAAAGCTACTGCCCTTTTCAAGTCCTGAGTAGTGGAAAGCCACTGTCTTTTTGAAGTCCTGAGTAGTGGAAAGCTACTGCCTTTTTCAAGTCCTGGGTAGTGGAAAGCCACTGTATTTTTGAGGTCCTGGGTAGTGGAAAGCCACAGTCTTTTTGAAGTCCTGAGTAGTGGAAAGCTACTGCCTTTTTCAAGTCCTGGGTAATGGAAAGTCACTGTCTTTTTGAAGTCCTGGGTAGTGGAAAGCCACAGTCTTTTTGAAGTCCTGGGTAATGGAAAGCCACTGTCTTTTATAAGTCGTGGGTAGTGGAAAGCCACAGTCATTTTGAAGTCCTCGGTAGTGGAAATCCATTGCCTTGTTGAAGTCCTGGGTAGTGGAATGCCACTGTCATTTTGAAGTCCTGAGTAGTGGAAAACTACTGCCTTTTTCAAGTCCTGGGTAGTGGAAAGCCACTGCCTTTTCAAGTCCTCTGTAGTCAAAAGCTACTGCCTTTTTCAAGTCCTGGTTAGTGGAAAGCCACTGCCTTTTCAAGTCCTCGGTAGTCAAAAGCTACTGCCTTTTTCAAGTCCTGGGTAGTGGAAAGCCTCTGCCTTTTTCAAGTCCTGGGTAGTGGAAAGCTACTGCCTTTTTTCAAGTGCTGGGTAGTGGAAAGCCACTGCCTTTTTCAAGTCCTGGTTAGTGGAAAGCTACTGTCTTATTCAAGTTCTGAGTAGTGGAAAGCCACTGCCTTTTTCAAGTCCTGAGTAGTGGAAAGCCACTGCCTTTTTCAAGTCCTGGGTAGTGGAAAGCTACTGCCTTTTTCAAGTGCTGGGTAGTGGAAAGCCACTGTCTTATTTAAGTCCTGGGTAATGGAAAGCCACTTTCTTATTTAAGTCCTGGGTAATGGAAAGCCACTGTCTTTTTGAAGTCCTGGGTAGTGGAAAGCCACAGTCTTTTTGAAGTCCTGGGTAATGGAAAGCCACTGTCTTTTTGAAGTCCTGGGTAATGGAAAACCACTGTCTTATTTAAGTCCTGGGGAATGGAAAGCCACTGTCTTTTTGAAGTCCTGGGTAATGGAAAGCCACGGTCTTTTATAAGTCGTGGGTAGTGGAAAGCCACAGTCATTTTGAAGTCCTCGGTAGTGGAAATCTATTGCCTTGTTGAAGTCCTCGGTAGTCAAAAGCTACTGCCCTTTTGAAGTCCTGAGTAGTGGAAAGCCACTGTCTTTTTCAAGTCCTGGGTAGTGGAAAGCTACTGCCTTTTTCAAGTCCTGGGTAGTGGAAAGCTACTGCCTTTTTCAAGTCCTGGGTAGTGGAAAGCCACTGCCTTTTTGAAGTCCTGGGTAATGGAAAACCACTGTCTTATTTAAGTCCTTCGTAATGGAAAGCCACTGACTTATTTAAGTCCTGGGTAATGGAAAGCCACTGTCTTATTTAAGTCCTGGGTAATGGAAAGCCACTGTCTTTTTGAAGTCCTGGGTAATGGAAAGCCACTGTCTTTTTGAAGTCCTAGGTAGTGGAAAGCCACAGTCTTTTTTGATGTCCTCGGTAATGGAAAGCCACTGTCTTATTTAAGTCCTGGGTAATGGAAAGCCACTGTCTTTTTGAAGTCCTGGGTAATGGAAAGCCACTGTCTTTTTGAAGTCCTAGGTAGTGGAAAGCCACAGTCTTTTTGAAGTACTGGGTAATGGAAAGGCACATGCTTTTTGAAGTCCTGGGTAGTGGAAAGGCACAGTCTTTTTGAAGTCCTGGGTAGCGGAAAGTGTGTAAAGAAGAAGTGGGAAAAAACATTAAAGGGTTCTTTACGTCATCAATGTGAAAATAAGAGATTAATTGTGGACGAAAAAACCTATTCATCTATTATGCAAAACCAGATCAGGCATTGTTGCTCTTAAGAGAGAGCATTTGGAGCTAAACGAGATGCCTGAAACAATTCGGATTAGTTGGGAGAGAAGAGGCCATAGTAAATTTCTAACGAAGGGAGATGAATACTACGGTATTGTACATATCTACTGTGTTCAGTTATATCAAGTACAATCTTCGCACCTTAAGAAGAAAGCTCTTTGGCCTTGGGTTGTACTCCCATCATTATTACTATCATGACTTAGGAGTCAAATAGGTATCTTTTTACTCTGTTATCTCAGCAGAGAGCATGCTAAAGGTCTGACTGATCACATACATTATGGTCCCTCACCCGCTCATTCCTCTCTGTGTTTGTCCGATTTTTATGACAAACGCTGCAGGGTCTGTTTCTTTTCTACCATGTTCTGCTCCAAATGTTGTGCTTGCCTGCCACCATGTGGATGTCACTTGTCATAATCACCGGATTCCTTTCTCACACTGTGATAGTAATCGATGTAGGACGAGGGGGATGTGTTGTCGGTCCAGTGCGTCTATTTTACTTCTGACCTTCGTCTCGACTTCTCCTGTCCCTGCATTGACCCAAACTCTAACCTAAGCCAAACGGTAACCCCTCAGTAAGCCTTAAAACATAAGGGTTGCTTGAATGGATTCAAACAGTCCCCCAAACGCTTTCCCCACGTTGTGAGTAACATTAGAATAAAATTCCGGGCTACTTCATTTGTTTTCTCTTCTGCTGTAAGCATAAATCACTTTGAGACTAGCTCAGTCTCATATAAATGTCAAGATAGCCAAGGAAACTCATAAACCCATAATTTGATCTTTATTCATCTGGGACAGCCAATGAATAAAGGCCCACCTAGTAAATCATAATTTCCCCCTTTATGTCAACAGCGCACTGAGCAGAGAGAGCGTTCTCCACCGCGCGCCCCAGCTTTTTCATCATGAAGCCTCAGCAGTTTTAATGATAGTCATTTAGCATCTCTGCATTTGATCTGCAACGTGTGTGTTTGGCATTACAGAATTTATTTCTCATTTAGGACATTTACAAATGGCTGTGTTTATATGTGGAGAGAGTGTACATCTATATGTGAAGGGAAAAAAAGAGAAAATGGACACTACAGTTTCCATGCACATGAGAGGATGTTGGTAATGGAGGATCCAACACTAATTAAAGAATCCTTGAAAGCCATCTCCCAAACTCAATAATTTGTTATTGGAAAGTAGGAACGTACAATATCACGACATTCCTTGTCCCTAAGTCCATAGCTGTGGGTTGTGTGTGAAACTCTCTCTCTCTCTCTCTCTCTCTCTCTCTCTCTCTCTCTCTCTCTCTCTCTCTCTCTCTCTCTCTCTCTCTCTCTCTCTCTCCTGTTCACCCCCCCCCTTCCCCTGTTCATCCCCTCCTCCAAACTGCATCTACAGACAGTTCTGCTTTTGGGTGTTTTAGAATACCACATTATCATGGATCCCCGAGTGTTTCACCTCTCTGGCAGAACTGACTGGCATTTCCCTTTGGCATTTTTCTGCCCTTCCTGCCAAGCGCTCAAAGGCAATATGATCAGGCCTTAAGGCGGCTTCTCTGAAATGAGGAGGGGGGAGCGAAGCATTCAGACATCAGCTATTATCTCAGAGCACGAAAATATCAGGATCGTAATGTATACAGGGTACGAAACAGATGTCATAAGCAAGATAGAACTCAATTTGCATCTAAAAAGGAAATCATTTTTTGCTTGGGTGATGGCGGTGGGGGACGTTTCTCCTCTCCATGTTAAAACATCCTGTGAATAAGACCCAAATGGAGACATTTTTTTTCTCCCATTTTCCAGCTGGAGACCCTAAAGAGACCGCTCATGAATAAGGAGTGGATCTGTGCTCCTCTGCAAAGTGGCTTGCTTGTAAACAGATGCACCACTTTAGGTGCCTTGGCCGAGGAACAGCCAAACAAGAAGTAATGTCTCTTCGGGCTTTGAGACTCTCTATCTATAGCTGCCCAACACAGATTCCCAGAATAATGCTGAACAGTGTGTTTGGGCAAGACAGTTTCCTCAGAGACCCAAAGTTACATCGTTATACTGCCACCTTGTGTCACAAAGAGAACTGCCATGAAAACGGCAGGCACAATGTGGATGTCTTTGATGGTGGACTGGGAATAACTACTGTATGTTGAGAGGTCATCTTGCTTTGCAGACATTTTATAATGTTTTTAATCCTGTTTGAAGTGGAAGTCAATCCTTTCGAAACTGCTGTAAGTGTAAATTAGCTTCTAACTCTCCGTCATAATTGTCCTTATGACTAGTGTGCTCTGGCACAGAAAAAACACCCCAAAACTCTAGAAATTAGGATTCTCTACAAAGAAGCATGTCTCTTTTATACGTCTTATTAGCATGCAGGCATCCTGAGTGACAGAAATATGGTTCTGACCCCAGTATTGTCTCTGTGCATTTTTTATTTTGGATTTACTGCAAAATGACTGTGGGGGTAGAGACTGGTCTTGGATAAACCTTTCATTGGAAAGTGGCTCCAACCCTCCCTGAGCATTGCATTTTAATGTCAATTTATTTGCAAATTACTCCAGCTGTATCAGTGTTTTGGAACTAAACACGCCTTTGACAAACATTTAAATTGCATTATTTATTGTGGTGAGTGCATTACAGAACCCACTATAGTTAAAGCACAATTCTCTTGGGTTTGTCAGTGCTGGAAGGAATAAATAATTTTATTCTGGCTGCCTTGTTCATTGTTTTGTATGCAGAGAAAGTGGCTCATGTGTAATTGTTGCATGGACAATGTCAGTTGTCAAGAATATTGTGATTTAAGCAGAGCAGGAACAAAGAAGAAATAATGAAAAGAGTGGAAAAAATTGGGGGGCACTGTGTATATGAATTGGCTGTCATTACTCCTGACTTTGCCTGTAAAAAAACGTTGTTTTAAACTCTACACTGTCTCCAGAGTATACTTTGATTACCTTGTTGCTATGGAACTTCAAATATAATGTATTGCATGTTTACTGTACAACCACTTACTATGTTTTGTTCAATGTTAATTGTTTTTAGAGCATTGTAATTGGAGGGCTATAAATGTTGTTGTGTACTTGTATGTTTGAGGATATGTGTTAATTGCGTGTTTGTGTTATGAGGACTGGTTGTCTCTATGGAGGAGTGTTTGTCTCTATGGAGGAGTGGTTGTCTCTATGGAGGAGTGGTTGATTGCTATGATGAATATTTAAAGAGGAAAAAAGAGAACTGCCATCCACCATAGACTTAGCCTACCTCGTATCAATGTTTCCATGACCAAAAAGAGAAGAATGTCAAGTTAATATATTGTTCTCTCTTACCAGAGGTGTGACAATAGAGTGAATGTTTTATGGTGATTATCGACTAATCTGTAGGCCTGATGATGCTGTGACCTCAAGTGGTTTTGAGGCGAATATCTGCAAGAGTCAAAAGAGGAAATGGTGTTGCTAGGAGGGGTTGCGGACAGATAGTTATAACGAGCAGGACTTCTATTACATGAGTGGCAGTGGTTAGAATCTAATCACCTTTTTTGGTTTTAACATGTTGTTTTCCAACATTACCCTAACCCTAACCCTTAACCACTCACAAGCAAGCATGCCTGAATTTAACCTTACCCTACCACTTAGCCTACTTTGTAAATATTAGACTTTTGGCAGTGGCGACCGGTCATCTCTGATCCACCTGCTTTGAGCCCCACATTTTTAGCAATAAATACATAATAATAATAATTTGGGGGTGGGTTGCCTAATGTTCTTGTTATTTTGACATTAATACGTGTCACATATCAGTTTGCAAACAATGTACTTAAAAAATATATTTAATTGAGTTAATTAATAAATCCGCAAACAAAAATGGTCTCTTTTTGGCAGCTTCAAAATCCAGGTTTTTCAGCTTAGCTCAGTGCTTTCTGTGGTGGTGGGGCAAGCCAGCAGAAAATATGGAGCATTGTGCCATGATTTGCTCAGTGTTCTGTCACTAATGGGGACACTACGTCACTACCAAGTCTAAGAGTAGAGCTCTAAAATTCTAGCCCCTTGGGTGCTGCCATAGCATTACATTAGAATTGCCTATCCAAGAAGGCTCAAGGTCATTGGCCACAGATAAAAGGATGTCAAATCATGTTATATCTACAGTAGCTTTAATTGGACATCATACAACATCATACTTTCAAAATCTTAGCTTGCACTCATAGTCATGAATCAATTTGACAATCTACTGGCAAATCCTTTTTAATCCTTGTCATATGAAGAGAAATAATGAAGAGACATTATAGATAAAACGTATCAGTGCTCATCGGCCATTGGACATAAACATTACACAACCATTTGGATATCGCAAATTCAACAATTAGTGATTTGGAAGGAATCAGTGGCTAACTGCATGTATTGCAAAGCAATCGTTAGCCTGATATTCTGTGGAGTGATTGTGTGGTCCCAAGTCTAAGATTAAGGGACACTTTTTCTAGTTTAAAACTATAAACATTAAACATTGGCCATGCTGTCAATGAATCAATGTCGCTCTCAAAACAACTGTTAACTCGAAACTGCAAAATCTGACTTTAGTGATTTCAAGACACCTGGGATCTCGGAAAAATGAGCTACAGCTGGGAAAATGCGTTTTGAACTGTGACCTGAAGATTACTGACGTCACCAGGAGTTGCCAGTTGTCAAGAAAGTACCAGAGAATGCAAGACTTTGCTTACAAAGTTTGACGACAAAATTTGCCCACGATTGATGGCCGAGCCACCTTCCCGTTCAAGTGAGCACAACACAACAAGGTGAGTCCATAAATGTATTGTATGCTGCTGCATAAATTATGTAATATGCCAGGGACATATGTATACTGTAGCTAAGTAAGTAATAGTAAGTGTATGTTGTGTAGTAAGCTGTTAGTAGCCCATGTGCCTCACACTAATAATTTGGTCTATTTCCACCTCTTTATTGTGCCTACTGTTCTGACTTGGTGGTGCACATGTAGCCTATAACCTGTTTTTGAGAAATGTAATCATCAAATATTGTAAGAGCTTTCATTGTCTGCCCCCTGTATTTATCCTATGGTTGTGACTTGGTGCACAGGGAGAACACTGTAAGAACGGCCCATGTTCTGAATTCTGTCGCTGTACGTTTCAAAAGTGCTGAAAAAATTGTTATATTAACTACGTCCATCCTGGCACACTCATTAATATTAATATTTACCCCACCATGCTAAAATTGTCAGTGAAATTTTGTGATTCAAATCATATTAGAGTTGCTAAGCCTATTGGAATTCGGACAATGTGAGCATTTGTTGTGAAATAGTTGTCTAACTTCGCCTGCAGTTGTCTTGAAAAAAATATATAACTCTGATATGGATGTCAAGGCAATATACCCAATTCAAAGCCTAAATATGAGCCATGAGGGCAGATATGTTAAATATGTCATGCAGTAAGGCATGAGAAGCTGTGGTATATTGTGAGTAAAACACGGCTAACGGATGGTCTTTATACCCTGTTTGTCCCTATAGAGTCAATTAATGAGGACTAAAATCATCTCTTTCTTTGTTGATCTGCAGGAACAGATGTTTCTCTCACATCAAGGAACTCTGACATTTCGAGGTGCACGAGCAAAAAGCTAAGTGTGTCTTTTCCCTGAATGTACAGACTGTATGTCATTCAATGTGAAGGACAAGCTGGCAACAAGGAAAGCAGGCAGGCTTGAATTCCATCTCTGCCCCTCAGAGTGTGCTTCTGTGGATTCGGTGTCATGGGTCTCAATCCATCTGCGTTATCGTTTCACCGGGCCCAAATCCCACTGCTGCCACTCCTCATCACAGCACCGAGCTGGGATCAAACAGGACTCATCAGGGTGACATAACTGGAAGACCACAGGGTTACATTCACAAACGCTTTTAAGTGAACAAGGAAAATCAAATCTGAGGTCTGGGGTAGAAGATAAAGAGGGAACATTTGTATTTTCTCAGCTCAACAATTATGGCAAGGTGTAATGGAAGGATTATAATGGGTAAGAAAACAGATATTTGTTTTGTTTTGTCCTCTACAGTTATAATAGACCATTCGCTGTGAGGTGCCCACTCTGACACGTTGTCTGAGACACGGGATATACGTATAGGAGGAGGCAGAGGGATCTGAGGAATGTCCTAAAATGGACACCATATTTTTGCTTACTGTTTAAAAAAGCAATGAGGTAGTATCTCTAACCTAGCATGTGACACAGGTGAGTATGCTACAGTCAAAATGATTCCTAACATCAGAATGTAAGTAAGGCAACCAAAACAAGTTGGTTGCTCTGTTGTTCTGAGTGTTGAGCTGAACTAGTGTATCTATTAGAATCCTCAAAAGAGCAGTGACCTGTGTCATCCAGTGGTTAGTGCTGCTGACCATGCCACACACATGCCGTGCACACATGCTGCATGGGTTGAAATTCGGCCTACTGCCCTCTGTATTCAAACTTCTCCTGTATTTCCTCCACTGTCCTACATGTTCAATAAAAACAAAACTAAATGCAAGAAGTGGGATGGTGCCCACTCTTTTGGAGAAAAGAAATCCCTAAGAGAGCACTTCCAAACTTCCAGTACGGAGGAGATTTAAAAACACTCAGTCCTGAACTGAATTATCATCATTTACCATATGTAGTTTGACTGACAGGCATTTGAAATGTATCAGTTACTGCTAGAAACACAGTGTCCTTGTCCTCATCCAGCATTAAATGAATGGGAATAAGGTGAGCTGAGAGAGAGAGAGAGAGAGCTTGGGAGGCGTGCCAAGAATACAGACCAGCTCAGTGGGCCTTACAGTAGTTCATGCTTGGCATATCCACTCCAAGTCTTCTCCCTGGGCATTCTTACCTTAAAGGCACAGATCTGATGTGCCCTTTAAAGGTTATCCATGCGCTCAGAGAGACAGCCAGTTTGGCAAGTGATCTCTAGAGGTATTTATTAACCAACGAGTTAGAATGGCCGGGACACTGCAGCGCTTGGTGTTAACAGTCCTGAGCTTGCCCTTATACCCTCCACAGCCATCTCAAGGCTTGTAGAACAGAAGGCCAGGCCCATGTCAAGGCATCATGGACTGGGTAGACAGTCCCTGAGAGTAGGAGGTACATTAAAATGTGCAACTGTGGCTGCAGCTACAGACAACACATGTAATTTAATCATGTGACTCCAAGAAACGGGGTCAAATTGGCTTCACAACAAAAATGGGAGGATGGGACATTTCATGTAGCACACTGCTGCTTCCGACTGGTAAGGGGACAATGTTCAATGTGTTAATTTAATACCTTTACCTTTGTCTTACCAAGTTTACTGAACACATCATAATTTACAAAACTTGATAATTATGATAAAAACATACATCAGACATGATGTGACTTACATATTGTAGTTTATGGAGAAATGAATGTGTTTTAAGAGACATTGAGATTATTGGAACCACTCCGATTAAGACATACTAAAGTTTTACATTGAGTGTAAAAGCTAACCAGTACACCACAAGCATAATGAATCATGTTTCCCTAGTATGTGTGGGCTGTGCAAATACACGAACAATACAGAAGATCCCTTGTGAATAATGCTTTTAATGGATAAAGGGTGAGAATATTGTGACAGTGATTTATATACTCTTTAGGAATTGCTCTTTTAGAATTCCATGTTTCGTAATTCTTAAAAAGCTGTATTTTATCAACTTTAAATTAAATGATCAACTACATTAAATATTACAAAAACATTATCCATGAGCAAGTTTGAAGCTTGGTAACAGATCAACATATTATGATTCTTTCAAAGTAGTATTTTTCCCACTACCCACACACCACCATCATCTGACAACTTTATTTTTAACTGAAGAGCTGTGGAATGTTTTATGTCTATAGCTAAAGTATTAATGCTGTGCATATTAATGCACCGTGAATATAAGTAATCTTCAAGGTGTATTCTCTCTTTCACGTGCTAATATTTTCACTCAGGTACACCTATATGCAGGGGTGCATGTACTGTATATGGCGGGACTTTTTCAAATCTGTTTGATCATGGTCAAACATGTCTTTCCTTTGTTCATCGCTATGATCGCTTGTGCCAGTAAATCACCTACAGTAGAATTGAAAGAGAGGTGAGAGTTGTCCACTACACCACATGGCCACTGGTTTCTCGCTGTCATTTCCTGTTGTTGATGTTGTTGTTGATCTTCTCTGTTGAAGGGATGCAGCACATTAGCTTGTGAATTATTTGTTTTTATGTTTCTGCCAAGTCACTCAGAGCCTCTGAAATGTATCTGCCGTGGACGGTTGTGGAAAGCTTAAAAGGCCCAATTACGCTCTTCTACACTGTTTTCAAACGTGTTTCAACCAGTTCATCATTTTACACAAAATACAAATGATAGTGTCACGATCGTCGTTTGAGTGAGACCAAGGCACAGTGTGGTATGCGTACATTCGCTTTTAATGAATGAAACACTTAACAAAAACAACAAAACCAACGAACGAAGCGTGAAGCAATACAGATTAGTGCAGACAGGAAACTAAACATAGTCATACAAAAAGCCTAGATGACCCACTCTAGTCGCTATCACGCCTCAACCAACACAGAGAAAAAACAGCTTACTATGGTCAGGGAGTGACAGTACCCCCCCCCCCCCCCCCCCCCCCCCCCCAAAAAAAAGTGCGGACTCCGACCGCAAAACCTGACTCAATAGGGGAGGGTCCGGGTGGGCATCTAGGATGGATGACGCAGGGCGTCGGGGGCGGCTCCGGTGTGGGGCGCATTGCCGGAAGCTCCTGACCGTGGGTCGTTGCTGGAGGCACCAGACCGTGGATCGTCGCCGTGGGCTCCGGACCGCGGATCGTCGCCGGAGAAACCGGACAGTAGATCGTCACAGGAGGCTCTGGACCACAGACCGTCGCTGGAGGCTTCGTACCGCAGACCGTCGTTGGAGGCTCCGGAACGCAACCGTTGCTGGAGGCTCTGGACCGCCGACTGTCTCAGGAGGTTTCGGACCGTAGACTGTCTCAGGAAGATCCGGACCGTAGACCGTCTCAGGAGGTTCCGGACCGTAGACCGTTGTTGGAGATTCCGGACTGTGAAACGTCGCCGGAAGCTCTGGACTGGGAACTGTCGCCGGAAGCTCTGGGCTGGGAACTGTCGCCGGAAGCTCTGGACTGTGGAGGCGCACTGGAGGCCTGATGCGTGGTGCCGGCACTGGTGGTACCGGGCTGGTGATACGCACCTCAGGGTTAGTGAGAGGAAGAGGCACAGGACGTACTGGACTGTGGAGGTGCACTGGAGATCTGGAGCGTAGAGCTGGCACAACAAGTCCTGTCTGTATGTTCACTTTAGCCTGGCAAGTGAGGGGCGCTGGCATAGGGTGCACTGGGCTGTGAAGGCGCACTGGGATATCCTGGACCGAGGAGACGTACTGGAGACCAAGAGTGCTGAGCCGGTACAACCTGTCCTGACTGAAGGCTCACACGACAAGTGCGAGGAGCTGGCACAGAACGCACCGGGCTGTGGATGCGCACTGGAGACACATTGCATATCTCCTTAAAACATGGTGCCTGACTAGTCCCACACTCCTCACGGCGACTGTCTTGCTCCAGACACCAAAACATCCACTCTACCTCATCACTCCCTTCAACTATCTCACAATACTCCTCGCTCAGTCTATCCCAATATTCCTCTTCGCTCTCAGACTCGCCCCTCGGCTTCGCCGACCAACCCATGTGCCCCCCCAAAAAAATTGGGGAGCTGCCTCTCGGGCTTCTGTAGTGGTCGTGAACTTCGGAATCGCCGTTGCTCCTCCTTCGCTGCCTCTGCCTGCTTCCATGGCAGGGTCTTGTCCCTGCCATCACTTCCTCCCATGTCCATGATGTCCTCCACTCGTTTTTCTCCCGGGCCCAGGATGTCCGCTCCTCCTGACCACGCGGCTTGGTCCGTTTGTGGTGGGATCTTCTGTCACAATCGTCGAAAGGAGTGCAAAACAGTAGCTTCACATTTTGTTTGTGCTTTATTGTTTTTTTTGGTGAGTTTGGTGAGTTTATTAAAATATGTGGAACTCTACTCACGCTGCGCCTTGGTCTACTCCTTTCGACGATCGTGAAAGTAGGCAACATTTTGGAGCATTAAAAGACTCATGTTAGCAATCTCGCAATGTGATTTCTCTGAAAACATTGGATGATGTGGGCATCAGGAAATATGCTTTATTACTTTATCTGATAAGTAGAACAGGTCTTCGCTGATTTCAACTAACCAGTGTTGACCTCTTCTGCAAGACATTTTAGGTGACATAGTGCACTTTCAACTAATTGATATGGGAATAGCCAAAGGGAAATGGGAATTGAAATTGGCAGGCAATTTAAAACCTAATCCACATGCACTTACAGCTTCATCCTCCAATACAATATCCATGAGACACAACCGCCTACCTGTAGTAAACAGTGCCCTCCTTTCAAACAAATTCATCAAGGGCTGTTTGCTGTACAACATTTTGACAGCACTTTACGATAAAATATCTAATTGGTTGTCTATACAGAAATGTTAACCCTTGCCCCTTCAGGACTGAGCTGTATAATGTATTGCGATAGAAGGTTTTGTATTAAACCAATAAACCACACTTTCTGTTGGACCATTGGTCTGTATCTGACACTGGCTGCTTGAGATAGTTGCAACTGATACCCATTAGAATGGATTAAGCAGAGTGAATTCTGCCTGTTTTTAACAATATTAAAGATGTTCGTGACCCATACTCCATTGCAGAGATGAGTTGATGTAGATATGACTGAGATTGCTGCAGACTGAGTCTGCAGTTGTGGAGGCTAATATACCGTCACAGTAAGGAGTAGGGTCTGTTCCTTATTCCACTTGTAACAAAACTTAACTCTGTTACTATGCAATAACAAAGCAATTACTAAAATAGCATGTCACAACAACAGACAGCAGCAACAGTGTAACGAGCACAGCGGTAACACAGAGACCATGGAGCACTCATAAGCGTGTGCACTTCAACACGACTGAAGATTGGCTGAAATTTCGGAAATGTTAATAAATCTGTTTAAGTAAATTAAAGCAATATTATTGCAATTATTAGCACAACGTGGAACAAGTCGCAGGCGAGATTGTAAGACCACTTGTCTTTAAATCTGATTTCCTTGCACAGGCGATAACATGCATATCAAGTTGGTTCTGTTAGATACAGTACAAAATCTTCCCGACAGCTTCATTACCATGTACCTCAATTACCAAATGAGACAAAGTGCAAATGAGCCAAGAATACTTTTATTCATTTTATTTCAGTATGCTGTTTTTATTGCATATTTTACTGGAGGTCTCCTTATTAAGCAGGTCAGAGAGAGAGAGAGAGAGAGAGAGAGAGAGAGAGAGGGGTGCCCTCCTATGAGATTTATGCTATGCCATTATCCAACAGGGTGGCCCATGGGCACCAGAGGCGGAGAGCTCCACTGCATGTCTAAGTGAGCCGGGCTGATGCCCAGCCAGAAGTCCTTATGCAGATGAATTGGGGGCAGTGACACCACTGAATGAACCAGGTGCGCCGTCCAAATCGATCTGCACAGCTCTACTGCTCTCAGCTGAGGGAATTTCTTGTTAAGGGGAAAGCAATAGGAGAGGCTTGGGAGTGGGGCTCAGTGCAGAGACCTATCTCTTACTTTTTCCTCCAGAAGGATCACCATTAGACTTCTCTGAGAATATGGGTGTAGGCCTACTGCAGAGAGAGTGTGTCAAAGGTGTGTCCACATTTCCATGGTTTATAGTGGTCTAGTAATTCAACAACTCCTAATGTCTATTGTTACATTTAGTTTCATAGGTACTACAGTGAAACTGACACGATCAGGACACAATCCAGAAGCATATTCTTATTTTATTATTTTTACCTGTCAAAAGCCATTAGAACACCTGCTCATTCAAGGGTTTTTCTTTATTTTTTACAATTTTCTACATTATAGAATAATAGTGAAGACATCAAACCTATGAAATAACATATATGGAATCATATAGTAACCAAAAAAGTGTTAAACAAATCAAAAAATATTTCATATTTGAGATTCTTCACGTGCTAAGCACTTGTTGGCTGCTTTCCTTCACTCTGAGGTCCGACTCATGCCAAACCATCGCAATTTGGTTGAGGTCGAGTAATTGTGGAGGCCAGGTCATCTGATGCAGCACTCCATCACTCTCCTTCTTGGTAAAATAGCCCTTACACATCCTGGAGGTGTGTTGGGTCATTGTCCTGTTGAAAAACAAATTATAGTGCCATTAAGCGCAAACCAGATGTGATGGCGTATATCTGCAGAATGCTTTGGTAGCCATGCTGGTTAAGTGTACCTTGAATTCTAAATAAATCACTGACAGTGTCACCAGCAAAGCACCATCACACCTCCTCCTCCTTGCTCCTTGCTCCTAAGAGAGTAACTTTTTTTCTAAGAGTGTACTGAAAATGTATTCAATGTTCTACCTTATGCAGTAAAGCCAGATGCCCTGCAAGCCCAACATTCCCAATAGTTGCCATGGTTTCACGTAATATTACAAATAAACTGTTGCTTTTTACAGCTAGTGGGCCTGGCCTTAAACTTAAGTGGCCCAATGGAACCTATTTTGAAGGAATGTTCTCCACCTATCTGCAAACTAAAACATGTATTTATTAATGCAAATAGTCCTCATGGAATGTTGTTGTTCTTTATGGTTATGAAGTTAAATAAACGGAAAAATAATGCCGTGTGGATCGTCAATCCTGTTATTATTTGCAGGATTTGGGAATGTAGCCCACTGACCCATACAATTGTGTTTGTAGTATAACCTCTCAAATTATTTTAAATATGTATTTATTCATATCTTTCATAGACAAATACCAGCACAAAACCCTGCCAGTGTGGGTATAGCTCTTTTTATTAAAGAGTGCACACCTAATACTCATTAGTGAATGTTATGGCATCCATTATGTGCCGCCGCCTCCTTTCCCATGATTAAGCCTGCGTATTTACAACAATCCTCATAAACAACTTAAATGACAGGATCTTAGGTGTCCTCCTGTAGTTTACAAATCCAGAGTGCACTCTTGGCGAGCGTTCCTGTCACCGTCTCGGCACAGCATGGTGAAACGATATCCTAATTACCGCCACACAGTGAGCTGACAGAAAGAGAAAGAGTGAGAGGAGCCAACCTCTTCTCTCCTCCACTCCAAGACTGAGACCAATTCACTCTGATCGGATCCTACCGGGGGACCACACTCTCAACCGCAATAACTTAAAGATGTTAAAATATTTTAAAAACTGGGAAGTGAAAAGGTGACAGTTGGTAAGACACAAAACGGTGTGAAAGCTCCTGGTCATGTTTAATTGTAAATTAGATCCTGCATGAATTATCTTAATACAACAGTGTATTACCACAATCTGGAGGCAATGGATGATGTTTAGATAGGTACATTTCTGCATTAAGCATCGGAAGGAAATAATGGTAATGTCCCCACCCCCAAGAAACTTGTTGTCCAGCTGTCTTGTTATCCACCTGTCTTGTTGCCCAGCTGTCTTGTTGTCCATCTGTCTTGTTATCCAGCTTTTGCTGCATCAAACTATCAACCTCTGGTCATCTGTCTCACGAGACAATGGTTGGGAGGAAGGAGTTTAGGAGAGGGCATCAGAGGATACTGTTGAAATTACAACATCCTGTCAGTTTTAGCCACTGATTAAATGAGACATACCAATAGCAACTTCACCCAACACAGTGGCACAATTTAATTTGTCAAGGGGGCAACAGGACATGGAAAAAGGAGGATAGGACCGCAGCTAGTAGTAGTTTTCCACTACTTAGTATTCAATCCCACTTTGATATTTCAAGGCAGCCATCAAGAACATGCAAATATGCTCATTTCTCTAAATATGGGATTCACCCAATCTCTTCCAGCATTTGACAAGCAGAACTAATGCCCCACATGCATATGCTCAGGTGTGGATGTGTAGTGCTGGTTGGGGCAGCAATGTTCTCTGCTACATTTGTGTTCTTATTAGGTTTTTATCCTCTTTTTTCACTACTTGGTCACATTTTATTTGTGCATTTACTGTTAAATTAGTCATCTCAGATGAGCGAGGGCTTAGCTACAGCCTAAGCATTAGGAACAACTTCTGTGTTACAAAAGTTAAATGATTTGTTATTCATATAGCAAAAATTCATGTTGTACCTTTGAGGAGTAACGCAATCTTCATACAATTCTATACAGTTGATGACGATAGAGATCCTATTAAATTACTAGAGGGGCTTTGCCATTATCCCTTGAAGTTCCAGATTGGGGTAAAAAATGGCACAAAAAAAAGGAATCCAAACCAGACTAATGAGAATGAATGGCAGTAAATGCATAATCCAGATTTTACTTATGCAGGAAAATTAAACTAAGACATGGAAATACAGTGCATTTGGAAAATATGACATTTTTTACATTTTTTCCACATTTTGTTACATCACAGCCTTATTCTAAAATGGATCAAATACAAAAAAAATCATCATCAATGTATACACAATACCCCATAATGACAATCTTTAAAAATTAAAAACAGAAATACATTATTTACATACAGTTTCAGTCAAAAGTTTGGACACACTTAATCATTCAATGATGTTTCTATATTTTTTACGATTTTCTACATTGTAGAATAATAGTGAAGACATCTAAACCATTAAATAACACATATGGAATCATGTAGTAACCCAAAAAAGTGTTAAACAAATACAAATATTTGAATTTTAGATTCCTAAAAGTAGCCACGTTCTGCCTTGATGATAGCTTTGCACACTCTTGGCATTCTCTCAACCAGCTTCACCTGGAAGGCTTTTCCAACAGTCTTGAAGGAGTTCCGATATATGCTGAGCACTTGTTGGCTGCTTTTCCTTCACTCTGCAGTTCATCTCATCCTCAACCATCTCAATTGGGTTGATGTCAGGTGATTGTAGAGGGCAAGTCTTCTGATGAGGCACTCCATCACTCTCCTTCTTGATCAAATAGCCCTTACACAGCCTGGATGTGTGTTGGGTCATTGTCCTGTTGAAAAACAAATGATAAATGATAGTCCAACTAAACGCAAACCAGATGGGATGGCGCATTGCTGTAGCCATGCTGGTTAAGTGTGCCTTGAATTCTAAATAAATCACTGACAGTGTCACCAGCAAAGCACCCTCACACCATCACACCTCCTACTCCTTGCTTCACGGTGGGAATTACCCATGCAGAGATAATCCATTCACCTACTCTGCGTCTCACAAAGACACTGCGGTTGGAAACAAAAATCACAAATTTGAACACATCAGATCAAAGGACAGATTTCCACCGGTCTAATGTCCATTGCTCATGTTTCTTGGCCCAAGCAAGTCTTATTTTTATTGGTGTCCTGTAGTAGTGGTTTCTTTGCAGCAATTCGACCATGAAGGCCTGATTCACGCAGTCTCCTCGGAACCTTGAACGCAGTGAATCATTTATTTGGGCTGCAATTTCTGAGGTTGGTAATTCAAATGAACTTATCCTCTGCAGCAGAGATACCTCTGAGTCTTCCTTTCTTTTGACGGTCCTCATGAGAGCCAGTTTCATCGTAGTGCTTGTTGGTTTTTGTGAATGCACTTGAAGAAAAGTTCAAAGTTCTTCAAATTTTACGGATTCACCGACCTTCATATCTTAAAGTATTGATGAGCTAGCTAGATATATTTTTTTACGAAATACTCTTGTCTTATTGTGCCAGAGTGCAGAATAACTGATGCATATTTGAATGGTCAACACCTGTTGAATATGTCCGGTGTAAGTAAACGTCGAAAACAAAGTGTAATTCAGTTGTTGCCAGCATCATTGTTACAGTCACCAACTCTCTGGATAACATAACAGCCTAACCAGCTCTGCTAGGGGGAGTAATCTTCAGTGAGCTGTTCTCTCTCTCAGATGTCTGGAAGTAGCTGGCAAGTTAGTACAGAACGCACGGATCAACCCTTAAATAGATGGGTGGGGCTAAGGCTTAAGAGGGTGTGAACAACGCTGAATGGGTATAGACAAAGAGGTGGTCTCCAAAAGTAGTACCAAAACATTGAAAGACAGTTTTCTCAAAAGTGAGTTTACAAGTTCATCAACTTTCAAAGCAGAATTACTTTCCCATTGTTTCCTCAAATGCAGTGCATGATATACCATTTTGTAGCTGAGTCTCTACTTTTATCCAATGTAAAACACAGAAACAACAAATGTTGCTACATAAGACAGAATCCAGGTGGTAAGTCACATTTGAACTGTTCTTGCCATAATAGGGACGTGGTCTTTTACCAAATAGGGCTATTTTCTGTATACCACCCCTATCTTGTCACAACACAACTGATTGCCTCAAACACACTAAGAAAGAAAAAAATCCACAAATGAACTTTTAACCTTTTCACGAGTACCAACACATGGGTGTGATCATTCTACAGTGGTCCCTGTAGCATATGATCAAACTGGTATGATTAGAACACGTTCTTTCGAACATCCAGTTCCGAAGGACGCAACAATCAACATTTGAGCTGGCCACACCGTTTTTTCAGAAACATTTTACACAAACACATTGCTAACAAAGTTATGTCCAGAATGTGAGCAGTTCATTTTTGGATGCAATGTTCAGACATTCACAGAAGTAGCCACAGCATAACACAATCATTCAAACGGGGAAAAATGTAGGCTACATTTGTCCTAGCGCTAACTGAGGAAAGATTGACATAACAAAAGCGGTCATATTTTTATAACTCTTGGCTGACATAAACTACAATATGAATTAGCTAATAGTAGTTACAAATTATAATTAATCACATCTAGAAATCGAAAGTAATAAGACGGTGGCTAGTTTGTGCATGCATGTTTTTTTCACATCACCCAAAGATAATAGGAGGAGACAAGATGAGTTTGGTCTGTTTAAAGTATGCATGTTGAAGGGGATGTGTCGTCTACGACCATCCACTTGCCTTCATTCACTTCCGGAGGTTTACCCGAAAGATGAGTGAAACATTCCTTCACCTCATTATAACATCTTTGGTCTGGCAGATTACGTGACACCCAGAATACCTTGTATAATGTCATCAAACATGCTCCACACATAGCTGACAAATAGCTTAGCTCATTATAATCAGTACAACCTTCAAAAAAGTATTTTACTCACAGCATAGGTGTCCATTACAATATATGCAATAATTGGAATGCATTATTTGTCACCAGTAATTGAAAACGTCAATAAAAATGTAAATACACTATGCTCCATACGTACATACATACATATATACATATACATACACATACACACACATACATATATATATAGACATACAGTTGAAGTCGGAAGTTTACATACATCTTAGCCAAATACATTTCAGCTCAGTTTTTCACAATTCCTGACATTTAATCCAAGTAATAATTCCCTGTATTAGGTCAGTTAGGATCACCATTTTATTTTAAGAATGTGAAATGTCAGAATAATAGTAGAGAGGATGATTTATTTCAGCTTTTATTTCTTTCATCACATTCCCAGTGGGTCAGAAGTTTACATGCTGCTTGATCAGTGAGTAGGTCTATTAGCTGGCCAAAATTACATGAATATGTATCAAAATATATTAACAGAAATTTCAGCAGTTCAGAATTATTTTGATTTTATATAGCAAAGCAATCAATATCCAATCCTAAACTTGTTGTAAGCGAGAGGCATCTTGCAGTCACTCGTTAAATATATGTCATTTTGAGCCGCATCCTATTTCTTGCATCCCATTGCACTGGCTACTCGCCTTCACTCCCCTCAAAGATGTAAAAGCATTGGACAGGTGTAGATTAATTGTCTAATCTTTGAGGGGTGTGAACGAGTGTATAGGCGAGAAGGGGTGCATGCAAGCAGTCTTTCCATTTTCTAGTTAGTCATCAATCATTGTTGAAGCTGACAGCTGGCTTCTCAGATAAATAGACATGTTGCTTGTTGTTTGATTTAGCTAGCTAGTTAGTTGTCATTACTTTGAGCTGACAGCATGCTCTGAATTATTGCTAATCAAGAATTATTTCACAAATGGTCCCAACAATCACCTGTCAACTCACCATGGATGGAGAGATGAGAGAGAATCTTCAATTAGGAGCAAGCAAGGTGTATTAAGATAGCCAGCTAGCTATCACAATGAATTAGCTAGACTTTATAAATGATCAGGCCTTCACTACCTGCATCTACTCTGTATTTGTTCAATGTACAGTAGGCTATAGCCAGTGTTGGAGTGAAAGTACTATTGAAGACATGCTGCTATAGCAAATGCTAGCCTAAATGTTTCACAGACTATTTCCCCAGCCATGGTATTTTTCATCCCAGTTTCCCACAAGCCAAGTTAGCTAGCTAACAAGTTAATGGTAATTCAGAGAGGGACAGAGAGCTAGAGATTAGAGACACAAAGCGGTTTGAAGAGGAAGAGATACCCTTCTTTGTGTGTGTGTGTGTGTGCGTGTGTGCGTGTGTGTGTGCGTGTGTGTGTGTGTGTGTTTTAAAACATTTGCATCTCTATGACAATTTACTTTATTGTGGACCCAAATAAATAAGACTGATAAGGCACTGAAACATGCTTTTGTCCCTCAGGGTAAGATGGTGAAGGGAAGGGGCAGGCTCATAGACCTGGTGGCCAGCACTGGATCCAAGTATGAATGATGACCTAGTAGTTTGTGTCCGTGTGTGTTATAGATCTATTTGTGTTTGTTTGTCAGACAGAGAGTCAAATTAATTCAAATAAATATGAATTAAAATCCTTCTTGCCCACCGCCATCTGGCCTTCAACAGCACATGACACTATCCAGTCACTTTATGAGTGAGAGTTCAGTGTGTCAAATCGGAGGTCATGTTGTCCAGACCTCTGGTAGTCTCTGTGGAGGTACCACAGGGTTCATTTCTCGGGCCGACTCTCTTCTTTGTATATATCAATGATGTCGCTCTTGCTGCGGGCGATTCCCTGATCCACCTCTACGCAGACGACACCATTCTGTATACTTCTGGCCCTTCCTTGGACACTGTGCTAACTAACCTCCAAACGAGCTTCAATGCCATAAAACACTCCTTCCGTGGCCTCCTACTGCTCTTAAACGCAAGTAAAATCAAATGCATGCTTTTCAACCGTTTGCTGCCCGCACCCATCCGCCCGACTAGCATCACCATTCTGGACGGTTCTGACCTAGAATATGTGGACAACTATAAATACCTAGGTGTCTGGATAGACTGTAAACTCTCCTTCCAGACTCCTATTAAACATCTCCAATCCAAAATCAAATCTAGAATCTGCTTTCTATTTCGCAACAAAGCATCCTTCACTCACGCCGCCAAACTTACCCTCGTAAAACTGACTATCCTACCGATCCTTGACTTCGGTGATGTCATCTAGAAAATAGCTTCCAATATTCTACTGAGCAAACTGGATGCAGTCTATCACAGTGCCATCCGTTTTGTTACCAAATCACCTTATACAACTAGCCTACCTGTTTAAATAAAGGTGAAATAAAAAAAGAAATATACAAATAAAATATTGGCTTTTGAACACTAGTACTGGGCTATTTTACTGGCCTCTCTACAGTTATATTTATGTTTTGTGTGATTGTCTTGCAGTGTTGTGAGAATTGTATTGTTTTGACAAGCTAATTTTATCTCATCTCTTATCGAAGATGAGATTGTTCTTCCTGGCCATGGAGATGTCAGCAATTTGTTCCAGTACTTGTTCCTGCAAGCTGAGTTTCAATAATTGTCATTATTTTAGCCATCTTTCGTGCCATGCAGTGTTGTATTTAGTCAAATCAAACAGATATTTCTTGAATGTTTTTCTCCTATCATCTACTGATGTCAGCCAGTGTATGGCTTCAGGTTGACTGTGTTGTTTGAATGGAATGTTGGCATATTGGCAGTTCATTTGACAAATTCATGAAATAATTGCTCTAAAACTGTCTGGCTAGCTAGCTAACAAACATACAGTGCAGATAAATTCTTCAAATTCATTATTTTACAAACAATGGTGGACCAACTCCCTGAGCAAAATGGCTGACATTTATCCCATCATAATGGGTTCATGTTCATTTTGGTATGCACAATTCTATGGGGGTTACTTCCAGGGTGCGGGGGGGGGGTGCCTTCTATGCTGGAGGAAGGATCATCCCCTTCACTGATAGGTAGCATATTTAAAGGATTGGCCTCTTAAAGAGCTTAAACCCCTTAAGAATAACCAAATGCTCTGGTCCCCTGCAGCATAGGGATTCCTCTCTAATTGTGTGTGTGTGTGCGCATGTTTGTGCGCCCACATTTGTGTGTGTGTAGATGGGGATGCATGTGCGTGTGCGTGCCCGAAGTTCAATTCTCTCCCACAGCACAAAGAACAAGGTTTTGAAGCATGTTTTCTGCCATGTGCAGAAGATTATTGCAACTCCACAACCACAATGACAGTGACATGACAATAATAAGGTTGTTATTGATGATGATAAAACAGATGATCATATTTGTTGTCTTTTATCATATATGATAGTACTAGCTTATTGTAGACAAATACTCAATGGTGTGCGTTTCACACTGACGTCATAATTATTCATGACAAGTACACAGCTGATTTGCCAACTCAGCTAATGAGCCCGAGCAATGCTCATGAATATTCAAAAACTCAATTAGCTTCACTAACTGATGAAAATGATTTATTCTGAATCAATGGGTGATGGAGAATAGATAGGGTCTGCATACACCAATCCTACACCTGGCACAGGCCCTTGCTCCCCATACCTACTGTTTCCTACCCCATATCCATCAAAGCCCTCACCAGAGGAATGACTTACAGAAGATTCTGCTGCCAGTTCTCATGCTAGCTCATTAAAGCCTCATCTTCACTCCCCTTCTCACTGGTCACCACCAACATTATGTTTGTTTTTGCTGCACTCACCTTATTTTGGATGAAAAGGGCAATCAATAATAATTCATGTCAGTGTGTGTACTGCAATAATGTCACTAGAGTCTCTACAGAGGAATGGACTGTGTTCTGTCAATACAGGTTAGTGATTCTCAACCTATTATCCCTGTCTCAAGGAATGAATTAACAGCACTTTCTCTGGAAACTAGTATTAGCTGTAGCTCAGCTAGCCGGAACAGTTTAGCATAATAAAGTGGGCACCAAGGTTTATGCCTTAGATATAATGGTAGAATTTAAGATTGAGCTTCTACCAATGCATATACTATAGTGGGGGCTTTTGCCACAATAATGGACTGGCTTAATGTTGGTGTGGGTTAGATCATTCTGATGGAGACACAAGGAGTAGGGCCCAAATACAGTATATTCCCCATACTGTACCCTACGTCAGGTTGCCCTGACTGGCTCTCTCTTGGCGGTCCCTAAGGAAACTATTATACGGATTCAGTTAAGGCAAACAACATGTCAGGATGTGATCCAATCTTTGAAGCTCACCATCTAGAGCTAAAATGTGAAATGACAATCTCCCTCTGGGGATGGTGTGCAAGGCCTAAACTCACAATGATAAAAAACATGATTATTATGTATCTTATTAAGATTCTTTCACTCCCAATCCTTTTGCATCTCTGTCTTTGTCCTTAGCCTTTATTATTTTGCCTACACTTCACTATCTACCTGTCTACTGCAAGGCAGAAGATCCACAAAGACAGAAACAGAAGAAGGTACAATTCATATATGTAGCTATTACTGGTGGTGTTGTCATCAGGGGGAAATGCAAGAACGCTAATGGTTTCTGCAATTAGGGCGGACAGAGCTGTCTTGACGGTTCTCCTATGGGATAATACTGACTTTTGCAGGCCTGCAAGGTTGGTGATGGATGCCATTTTAAAAGAGTTCCTTTTTTTCTCTCTCCGTCGCTCTCTCTGAAAACCTTTCATAGAGGAAGGTTTTAATGAGACCTCGAGTTCACCGTGATAGAAACCCCTTTTAAGATATTCATGCAATTTGTTTTTTAACCGCCGTACACGGAGATATTGGTCCTGTTTTCTTTTTGTCTTTTTTATAGATTTATGTGTGTAAGAATTTCTAGACCACAAACATGAAAAGATACAAATCCTGCAGGGGTGTGAAAGAAAAAGAAAATTGTTCTTTGAACAGGGATGAAATGAACCCCATTGGATGTGACCCTTGGATATCCATTAACCACATCAGAGTGGTGTGTAATCACATCTTCTGTGGAGAGAAAAACAAAATGGATTGGCATGGAAGTGTAGTCCCAGTCTGTGCTGTCTTTGATGTTACTTCTCTTCATGTATTAGAAATCACCGTCGACAAAAACTGCGTGATTCATGGCTATTTACCAGCCATTAATACCGTAGGTTGGCGCAAACCAAACATTGCATCTAAGCCTATGAACCCATCCAATTCTTTGTTTTATCAGTGCGACTAACTGGAACAATTTGGAATCAAACATTGACATTTCCTCCTGGTTGGCATCTAGCCAGTAAATGTGAGCTGAACTAGTATCTCATTTTTCGATAAAGCTTACAGTGCACTTTACATAGTAGATACATATGTGCATTCTAGATATTATTACATATTGAGGTTACATCTCTTCGTGCCCCCTGCTGAAAATGTACTTTTCAATTTTACATACATATCTAAATAACCAATTTCCAAATGCATTACACATTTCTACTACACATGCACTCAGTCATGCACACACACACACACACACATTCATGCTACACACACATCACATCTGCTGCTACCAGACTCTTATTATGATTGCTAAATACTGCACAATTCAAACACTTGCCCCCTGTATTATACTTGTTCTAAAATGTTTATTCTATTTTACTGAGCCATTTAGTTTATGTTCATATTCTTATATTTTATTATTTCTTATTGTTGTTGCATTGTCCAGAAGGAACCTGCAAGTAAGCATTTCATTGGATGATGTATACCATGCGTATCCCATACAACTAATACAACTTGAAACTACAAACCAATGTCTCCATCTGGAAATATGATGTTACATTTCCATTTGTAAGTATTCTAAAATATTTTTGGAATTACAAAAAATAGAAGAAACAAATAAGAAGTGTTATCCTTTGATATCTAACAAGATAATTGTTTAGTAATCAAAGTCCAATCTGTTTTTGAACTGTAGTCTATATATTGGTCATTTAGATTTTTCAAAGGTGACTCAACTAATTATACTAGAAGTGGTATGGGCAAGCTCCTTCCTGGTCAAAATAAATCATGCAAATTTGAGCTTTGAAAATACACAACTACATGTCTTCAGACGATGTGCATATGGACGGATTCTTTATTGTTTATTTGCAAATAATGATAAATATTGACAGCATTTGGATTAATGACAGTACAACTTCCTAACTTCTCTTGCTACATGAAGCAGTATAATTGTTGACCAGTGAGCAAGATTGCTATCAGGGGACAAAGCCCTATAGACCACAGCAATATACAGTAACTGAACACTCGCTGGTCCACTCAATATGTCTGAATGGGACAATCCTCTAGGATTCTCTCTCTGGTCAATATGGCTGAATGCGAACATCCTCTCTAGTGTTCTAACTCTCTGGTCAATATGGCTGAACGGGGACATCCTCTATAGTATTCTAACGCTTAGGTCAATACGGCTGAATGGGAGAATCCTCTCTAGTATTCTAACTCTGGTCAATATGGCTGAACGGGGACATCCTCCATAGTATTCTAACTCTCTGGTCAATATGGCTGAATGGGAGGATCCTCTCTAGTATTCTAACTCTCAGCTCAATACGGCTGAATGTGAGGATCCTGTCTAGTATTCTAACTCTCTGGTCAATATGGCGGAATGGGTACATCCTCTTTAGTATTATAACACTCTTGTCAATATGGCTGAATGGGAGGATCCTCTCTAGTTTTCTAACTCTCTGGTCAATATGGCTGGGAAACACAGAGAAGGGCAGCACAGAATGGGCTGTTGCCAAGGGAGGTTTAGGATCTGTATCACTAGACCAATATTTTTCCAGCACTAAATTAACTGTTAAGGATTAAAGGTACAATCTGGGATTTTAAAAACAATAAACAACTCTCTACATTATCGACAGAACTAGGGATGCATAAAAAAAATATATGTTTTATTGTCACATGCACCAGGTAGGTGCAGTGAAATGTGTTTTTTTTACAGGATCAGCCATAGTAGTACTACACACCTGGAGCAAACTAGGGTTAAGTGCCTTGCTCAAGGGCACATCGACAGATTATATTGGCCTGGTTGCCACCCAAGCGGACTGAACGGTCGTTCTAAGCAAAAAAAAGTTGCTATGGAGGCTAGCTACTTCCCCTTTGCTAGCTAACACACATTTGCATCAATTAGCTGAAAAGATTTTCATATGTTTAAAAAAAGATATATATTGCCATTTCTTTGGATAGATACATTATAATGATCCCGATAAATGAATTTGTCTGGCTCAGAGAAGCTGCCAGTCTTGTCCGGAAATGTTAATTCTCTATGGCACTGCAGAGATCGCAAAACAAAATCGACATTGCTGGATAGCTCGGAAAGGCAGGCAGCAAAGTTTAGACAAACACCAAGTGCTGCAAACAAAATGCTTGGTTAGAACTATGAGGAAATAATGTCTAGCTGCTTTTTTCCAAGGGGGGTAGATTTATGAATTCCCTGGCTGGGCTTTGGGACAGTGCATTGATAATTCTGTTAACAGGCATCAATCAATCAGCTAGTAAGATCCAAAAAACAAGTTATATTCTTCACGAATTCAAAGTCCAATAATATATTTGGAAATCCTGGACTTCCCAACAGCCGTTGGCATAAACTAGTGTTTATTTCAAGGTTTACTTGGTGTTACAGTTCTCTGTCTAAGGCA
Organism: Oncorhynchus clarkii lewisi; assembly: GCF_045791955.1. Lineage (NCBI taxonomy): Eukaryota > Metazoa > Chordata > Actinopteri > Salmoniformes > Salmonidae > Oncorhynchus > Oncorhynchus clarkii. Next base: position 24,303,890 of record NC_092160.1, on the reverse strand, counting down.
AATTAGAAGCAGAAAGCAGAGAAGAGAACATTTGAATATTTGAATTCAATTAACTATGGATATCAGTATTGCTGAATAGCATTTTCATAACTGAGTTTGATTGGTAGAGCAGCTTGTCTTTAATTATTATTAATTAACCATGCAAGTCAGTTAAGAACAAATTCTTATTTACAATGACGGCCTACTGGGGAACAGTGGGTTAACTGCCTTGTTCATGGGCAGAACGACAGATTTTTATCTTGTCAGCTCAGGGATTCAATTCACCAACCTTTCAGTTACTGGCCCAATGCTCTAACCACTAGGCTACCTGCTGCCCCAACAGAGGGAGTTGACATTTGATTTAGAAGTCTTAAATCAGGTGGTGTGTTGGCCATCACAGCTGAATGGGTCATGAGTCACACCACAGAACTGTCACTTTAAAAATGAACAGTCAACTCTCTTCATCCAACACAGTGCTGTCTGGAATGCCAATACCTGAAAATGAATTAATATTGGCCATAAGAACAAATTATTTACTTACAATGACAGACTACACCAGCGAAATCCAGACAACGCTGGGCCAATTGTGCACCACCCTATGGGACTCCCAATCACAGCCAGGTGTGATACAGCCTGGATTCAAACCTTGTTGTCTGTAGTGATGCTTCTAGCACTGAGATGCAGTACCTAAGACCACTGAGCGACTTGGGAGCCAAATTTATTTTTTAGTGTTTTGTTATGTAGTGGCTTTGCTGGAATGCATATAAAACAAGTTGGGGGAGTTTGCCCTACCAAGATTGACATGCTAAAATTGCCACTGGCGATTTGTCACGCCCTGACGGTAGAGATCTTTTTATTCTCTATGTTTTGTTGGTCAGGGTGTGACTCGGGTGGGAAATGTTTAGGTCTTTTGTATTTGTGGGTAGTTGTCTTTGTTAGTGGTATTACAGCCAAAGTAAGCTTCACAGTCGTTTCCTTGTTCTTGGTTTTGTTGGCGACATTTATCAAATAAAGAAATGTACGCTCACCATGCTGCACCTTGGTCTGGTCATTTCCACGACAAAAGCGATCGTGACAGAACTACCCACGGCGGGAAAAGGATCCTGGACGTGGGAGGAGATCCTGGCTGGAAAGGATCGCTGCCGTGGGAGCATGTGGAAGCAGCTAGTCAAGGGGACCAGCGTTACATAATGTCAAGGTTGGCAAGGAAGACCGGGAAGCCACTCCAAAAATATTTTGGGGGTGGCACACGGGGAGGTTGGCGAAGCTAACTCCCCGTGCTCACGACAAGGAGCGAGGTACTGGTCCGGCACCGTGTTATGCGGTAAAGCGCACGGTGTCTCCAGTGCGCGTGCACAGCCCGGTGCGCTACATTCCAGCTCCCCGCAATGGACGGGCTAGAGTGGGCATCCAGCCAGGAAGGATGGTACCGGCTCAGCGCGCCTGGCTTCCAGTGCGTCTCTTCGGCCCAGGATATCCTGCGCCGGCTCTGCACACTGTGTCTTCGGTGAGTCCACAGCTCAGTGCGTCCTGTGCCATTGCCCGCATTTGCCAGGTGAAAGTAACCATCCAGCCAGGAAGGGTTGTGCCGGCTCTACGCTTGAGACCTCCAGTGCGCCTCCACAGCCCAGTGTATCCGGTGTCTGCTCCACACATCAGGCTTCCAGTGCATCTCCCCAGTCCGGTGAGACCTGTTCCGGTTCCACGTTCCAGGCCTCCAGTATGTCTCCCCAGCCTGGTAAGCCCTGTGGCAGCCCCAAGCACCAGATTTCCCGTACGTCTCCTCAGTCCGGGGAGACCGGTTCCGGCTCCACGTTCGAAGCCTCCAGTGATGATCCATGGCAAGAAGCCTCCAGTGATGATCCATGGCACGAAGCCTCCGGTGATGTTCAATGGCACGAAGCCTCCAGTGATGATCCATGGCACGAAGCCTCCAGTGATGATCCATGACACAAAGCTGCAGTCCGGAGCCTCCAGCAACGGTTCCCAGTCCGGGGCCTGCGGCGAGGGTCCCCAGTCCGGGACCTGCAACAAGGGTCTATCGTATCTGTCTATCGTTGTCTCTGATTGGGAATCATACTTAGGCAGCCTTTTTTCCTTTTGTATTTGTGGGTAGTTGTCTTTGTTAGTGGCATTATAGCCAAAGTAAGCTTCACGGTCGTTTCCTTGTTCTTTGTTTTGTTGGCGACATTTATCAAATAAAGAAATGTACGCTCACCATGCTGCACCTTGGTCCGGTCATTTCCACGACGACGGCGATTGTGACACTATTTCTATGCTTCCCGATCTTAAATTCGTTTTTTTCATCTTTTGCTTTCGATTTTGTACACCAACTTTAAACAGCTAAAAATACATATTTCACAGCGTTTTAGATGGTACATTGATTCTCTACACCATATTTGCTTGTTTTGTTACATGAACTGAAATTATGCGAACTATTCAAATTTTAGCAAACTGGAAATGTCAGAGTGATTTCATCGAAGTGCATCGTTAAGGAAATTGTCTATATCCTCCTTTGAACTTTTGTTTACGGTTTGATACAGTTAATGATAAAATGTTTTTAAAAACAGTTAATTTCAGCAGGATCCATTGTTATGCTACCATCTGGGGTTTGAAATCTTTGGATGGTATGTTTCTCTTTCTTAATTTTCAAAGCAAGCATTTTCCCTACACTTTCACCTTGCTCAACATTTTGTTGCTTGGATTTCATGCCAGAAATCTCTTCAGATCGGGTGTTTATTGTGTTTTATTCAAGCTTGAAAGTGTTCAACAGTTGAAGAGTGTTAGCCTTTCTATCTGAACTTCTAGGTTGTGGATTTTCTTTTCTAGTATTTCTATGTATTTATGGGTATTCTTTTTCTTATGTGAAGAGTAAGACATTATACAGCCTCTCATATATGCATTAGTTGGGCATACTTCTTCATCTACATTTATTTCCAAAAACATATCTATATTTTTGTTGAAATTTAAGGTAAACTCCTTATCTTCAAGTAATATTGTGTTGAATCACCATGTCTTTGCTATTTACATAGCAGGTTTGAGCTTTAATTCGAAGGACAATGAACTATGGTCCATAATTATTCTATGAAGCTATTTACATTTAGAAAAACAGTCAATTAAAGAAAATGTACAATAAAAAAGTACATTCTTAGATATGAGTTGTGGACATGAGAGTAATAGGAGTATTGTCTTCCAGTTGGATGTTTTTATCTCCACAGTTAACATAGACCTATCTCTTTGGTGTTGTGGTTTAATATTTTAGACATGTTAGGAAGAGGATATACACTGAGTATACAAAACATTAAGAATGCCTGCTCTTTCTATGACATAGACTGACCAAGTGAATACAGGTGAAAACTATGATCCCTTATTGATGTCACTTGTTAAATCCACTTCATTCAGTGTAGATGAAGGGAGACATGTTAAAGAATGACAACGCTGCTGGGTTTTTTGTCGCTCAACAGTATATCAAGAAAGAGTGGCCCACCACCAAAAGGACATTAAGCCAACTTGACATGCTCTATCAACTGAGTCATGCAGCTTTAGTAGTGGCATTTCATCTAATATTTGAACCAGTTATAGGCCCAGTTGATCGGCCAAATTTATGGATGGTGTTGGGTTCTAGCTTGAAATATTTTCTATACTAGAAGTTAATAATTGCATGTATAAGGAATGTATATGGTAGGGTCAGTGGAGGTTATATAAGAAGCAGGTGTATGGAAAGTTATGGAAGGGGAGTTGCAGAAAGTTGACATTCTGTTAAAACATGGTGTTGTTAAATCTCATGGCTCCTAAGGATTGGGGGCAAATGGCATACAGTCTGGTTTCAGTCACTGTTAAGGCTTAAGAGGGTGTGAACAATGCTGAATGGGTGTAGACAAAAAAAGGTTCTCCAACTGTAGTACCAAAACACATTTGGCACATTTGGGCGGTCTTGACATAAAAATGTTAAGAGAAATGCAATGGTTCATTGGATCAGTCTATAACTTAGCACAACCACCTTAGTGGACAAATTCTAAATTGCGCCTGTGCTGGAATAATACATTATGGCCTTTCTCTTGCATTTGAAAGATTATGGTACAAAAAACTAAAAAAAAGCATGTTTTTTCTTTGAATTATCTTTAACCAATCTAATGTGTGATATTCTCCTATATTCATTTCACAATTCCACATACTTCAAAGTGTTTTCTTTCAAATGGCATCAATAATATGCATATCCTTGCTTCAGGTCCTGAGCTACAGGCAGTTAGATTTGGGTGTGTCATTTTAGGCGAAAATTGAAAAAAAGGGGCGTCCGATCCTTAAGAGGTTTTTAAGGTAGGACAGCCAAGAAGTAGGGAGGAGTGAGGAATTCGGACTGAGTTCAGGTCAGATGAAGTGAGAAGGAACAGTGCTATGACGTACACATAGGAGGCAGGACCATGACTACACCAATGAGAGGAACCAATTCATTTCCTGACTTAGCAACAGAGATGGATTGGCTTTCTAGATGTGCAATTAGTTGATTCATCCTAGTAGGAGGGTATAAATATATGCACTTGTGTAAATATATCTTTGTCTTTCCAGCTATTTGACCCAGTTGTGAACTTGTTTCCTAGTCATCCATTTGAGTTTTTACTCTGTTTGTTACGAACGTGCAAATAGTGAGGAGAAGAATCAGTGGAACATTTAAAAACAAGATTGATTCATTTGTACATGGCTGCAAACGTTGCTAGGTACAGAACATTTGAGTTTGACATCAGGAGGCTGAAAACCTTTGCCTGGGATCCTCACATAATCAAAACGTTCTACTCCTTCACCATTGACAACATTTTAACTGGCTGCATCACCCCTTGGTATGGCAAATGCTTGGCATCTGACAGCAAGGAGCTACAGAGGGTAGTGTGTACGGCCCAGTACATCATCAGGGCCGAGCACCATGACATCCAGGACCTCTATACCAGGCGGTGTCAGAAGAATGCCCTAAAAATTGTCAAAGACTCCAGACACCCAAGTCATAAGACTGTTCGCTTTGCTACCACACAGCAAGCGGTACCAATGCACCAAGTCTGGAACCAACAGGACCCCTGAACAGCTTCTACCCCCAAGCCAACAGTTAACCAAATAGTGACCCAGACTATCTGCATTGACCCTTTTACACTAACTTTTTTACTCATCCATATGCTGCTGCTGCTGTTTACTATCTTTCACTTTATTCCTAGTTATATGTACCTCAATGACCTTATACCACTGCACATCAACTCGGGACTGGTACCCCGTGTATAGCCAAATGATTATTAGTCATTGTGTATTTATTATTACTTTGTTATTACGTGTTATTCATTTTTTATTATTTCTATATTTCGTTTTCTCTCTGCATTGTTGGGAAGGGCCCGTAAGTAAGCATTTCACAGTTCGTCTACACCTGTTCTTTAGGAAGCATGTGACAAATAAAATGTTATTTGATTTTAACTGGGTTGTTCCACGAAAAGTGTGCCCTTTGCATCCCTTTGATATTTTAGTAGAAATTGTGTGCAAATATTTAATTTGAAAAGCTTGTGCCATTTAACTGACTTGCCTATTTAAAGAAAGGGCAAATAAATTTAACAGTGACAAACGGTGTCCACAAACTGTTAGGGCGTACATAAAGCTGTCCCAACAGCAGAGTTTTATTTTCTGCACCATGGAGTGAATCCTTACCACTGCTACATCTGGCTATGGAGTTTTGTCTGGCAGGAAAAAAAAGTCATTCAGCCTCATTTACTGGCTTTTTAAAAACATAGCTGATATGGCTGACTTGCTTAAACATATGTGGTTTCTACTGACAATTAAGATGTACAAACTATGGTAAAAGGGAACAATGAGCGGAGAAGAGGCAATCCATAATTTTAATTAAGACATTAATCAGCAAGCTAAGACGAACGTAGTCAATATAACTATTTGTTCAGCACTTTTGAAATGTACAGCTGTACAATTCAGAACATGGGACGTTCTAACAATATTCTCCCTGTACACCAAGTCGGAACTGTAGAATAAATTAAGGGGGCATATAAGTAGAAAATGAAAGCTCTTACAATATTTGATGATGACATTTCTCTAAAACAGGCTATAGGCTACATGTACACCACCAAGTCAGAACAGTAGACTAAGTTGTGAGGTGGATAGGGACCAAAATATTACGGTCAGTAACATGGGCTACTAACAGCTTACTACGCAACATACACTTAGCATTACTTTCTTAGCTACAGTATACATATCTCCATGGCATATTACATCATATATGCAACAGCATACAAGACGTTTTTGGACTCACAGCTGTCCTGTGCTCGCTTGAACAGTAAGTTGGCGCTGGGGTCTTTGTCGGGAAATGCTGTCATGAAACTTTGTCATCAAGGTCTGGCATTCTCTGGATTTGTGGTGCTTTCAAGACAAGTGGGGGGGGGGGGGGTGAATCATGCCGTCAGTGATCTTCAGGTCGGAGTTCTAGAAATAGGCCTGCATTACCAACTTGCAATTCCCGAGTTGGATGACCATTCAAAGTGTATTTTCCCAGTCAGAGCTATTTTTTTGTGAGTTCCAAGTTGTGGAACTGATTTCCCAGTTCCAAGTTTCCAGTAGTTTTGAACGTGGCAGAAATCATGCTGGCTTGACAACATGGAAAATGTATTCAATCTTTTCTGACCCATGGTGTTGCATGTGAATGAGTGAAGGAAAAGCAGCCAACAAGTGCTCAACATATGTGGGATCTCCTTCAAGACTGTTGGAAAACCATTCCAGGTGAAGCTGGTTGAGAGAATGCCAATAGTGTGCAATGCTGTCATCAATGCAAAGGGTGACTACTTTGAAGAATCTCAAATATAAAATATATTTTGATTTGTTTATCACTTTTTTGGTTACAACATGATTCCATATGTGTTCATTCATAGTTTTGATGTGTTCACAATTATTCTACAATGTAGAAAATAGTAAAAATGTAGAAAAACCCTGGAATGAGTAGGCGTGTTCAAACTTCTGACTGGTGCTATATGGGCTCTGCCCCACCTGACCGTAATGAGGGGTCGCCACTGGAAATAGCGCACATAGAGCAAATCTACCAATTCTTAAACTTCCTTTCAATGAGAATGACAGATCTATTTCCATGTGAATTTGGTCATGTCACCTAAAAGTTACATATTGCAGCGTTAGTAGGGCCAATTTACCATTTAGAAGTGAACCAGATAAAATGAATATGGATAGAAACATTACCCCAGGTGAATTGTTGGAAGCCATCAATAATCTACGAAATGGGAAATCTCCTGGTAATGATGGATTACAGCGGAATTTTATAGACACTTTTTTCCCAATATTACTAAAGCCTATGTTACTTAGGCTCACAGCAGCTCTATAGAGAAATTAACTTCCCCAGTCCCCCACTATGTTTGGCCATAATCAGCCTACTTAAAAACAAAGATTTTGCATAGAAACAGTAATACAAAAAGTTCATTCACTCAGATCAAACAGGGTTTATACGGAACAGGACAGACAATCTCCTCAGTTTTTTCAATATAATCCATCATACAAAGAACTGGAACGCTCCCAAAGTGGCAGTATCAACAGATGCTGCAAATCCATTCGATAGGGTAAAATGGGCATATTTGGTGGCTGTCTTAAAAAAGTTTGGTTTTGGTCCCGTATTTATTTCCTGGATTGAGCTATTATCCACATCCCCTGAAGCATCTATATGAACAATGGACAGATCTCTGAATCATTTAAGTTTTCAAAAGGGACAAGACAGGGATGACCCTAGCATCAATAATTAGAACTCATGGCTCAATCCGAGGCACAGAGAATCGTGGAGATCAACATTTGATATTGTATTCAGATGACATTTTCATTTATTTATCAGAACCAGAACATTCTCTGTCACTTATTTTCACTACTGTTGGACACATATGGTGCTGTAGCAGGATTCAAAGTGAATTGAGTGAAAACTTAAATTTCTATGGAAAGTAAATGTAAGTGGAAATGAACAAAGACACATTAAAAACCTCGGTGTACTGATATCTTGAAATCTGGAGGAGGCGTATAAAATCAATTATTTTCCTTTAATAGATTATATTGAATCTGATGTTCAGAGATGGAGATCTCTCCCTATTTCTATGTAAGGTAAGTCAACATAATCAAAATGAATATATTAGCAAGTTTGGTGTATATATTCCGGGCCTTACCAGTTTCAATTCCATCGCACGTTTTAAATTAAACAAATGACCTGCTCTAGAACAAAATTTGGAATGGAAAGACCTCAAGAGTCAGACTAGCCTATAAAGCTGGAGGTCTTGGACAACAGCGTTCGCTATAACCATGGACAGCAGACTGTCCTTGTGCATGGTGGAGTATCCAAGCCATGAATGTAATACCGTATGATCTAAAATATATTCACTACTTCGGGTGTTGAAGGTGTTGAAGAAAAAACGGACAATCCAATGATTGAGACACAAAACAGTGTTACCTTTACAGCAAAATATTTCACAATTGTGAAGCTAAATATCCCACATTTTGAGGCAAGGACAATACATTTGCTATGAAATGCTGCGGGTATACATACGCATTTAGTGAAAGATATAGTAGTAACATACACTACATAGCCAAAGGTATGTGGACACATCTTGTCAAAAATCTAATTCTAAAATCATGGGCATTAATGTGGAGTTGGTCCCCCCTTGGCTGCTCCACTCTTCTGGGAAGACTTTCCACTAGATGTTGGAACATTGCTGCGGGGACTTGCTTCCATTCAGGCACAAGAGCATTATTAAGGTCGGGAACTGATGTTGGGGGATTAGGCCTGGCTCACAGTCGGCGTTCCAATTCATCCCAAAGGTGTTTGATGGAGTTGAGGCCAGGGCTCTGTGCATGCAAGTCAAGTTCTTCCACAACGATCTCGACAAACCATTTCTGTATGGACCTCGCTTTGTGCATGGGGGCATTGTCATGCTGAAACAGAAAAGGGCTTTCCACAAACTGTTGCAACGGAGTTGGAACCATATAATTGTCTAGAATGTCATTGTATGCAGTAGCATTAACATTTCCCTTCACTGTAACTAATGGGCTTAGCCCGAACAATGAAAAACAGCCCCAGACCATTATTCCTCCTCCACCAAATGTTACAGTTGGCACTATGCATTTGGGCAGGTAGCGTTATCCTGGCATCCGTTCAAACCCAGATTCATCTTCCGGACTGCCAGATGGTGAATTGTGATCATTACTCCAGATGTCCACCACTCCAGCCGACGATTAGCATTGTGCACAGTGATCTGTGTGCGGTTGCTCGGCCATGGAAACCCATTTCATTAAGTTCCCAATGAACAGGTATTGTACGGGCCATTCTACTGCCAATGTTTGTGTTTTTATTTTAACTTTATTTAACCAGGTAGGCTAGTTGAGAACAAGTTCTCATTTACAACTGCTTCCTGGCAGTGAATGGAGCGACTTCTCCGTGGTTGAAATAGCCGAATCCATTTACTTGAAGGGGTTTCCACATACTTCCTGCATCAAGTCCCATACTGTTTTGAATGGGCTTCAAGATTTTATCACCAAATTCTTGAAAACGTGGTCTTTTAAGGTATTTGTCTAAATCTATTCATATTTGTGGATTTATAACCATCTTATTATCAAATGTCTCTGACTGACACTTTGACCATCTAATAGAAACCTACCCTCACATTGCTTAAAAGGTCCAATGCAGCTGTTTTAATCTCAATATCAAATCATTTCTGGGTAACAAGTATCTTACTGTGATTGTTTTTCAATCCAAAAAAAGAAACATAAATATCTTCTTAGTAAAAGGCCATTTCTCAAGCAAGAATTTACCTAGGACTGTCTGGGAGTTGTCTGAGTTGGGAGAGAATAACAAAAGACTAGCTGCTATTGGCAGATAGGTTGAGAACTCTCTTATTGGTCTATTAACTAATTTACTGAACTCTCCCATTCCATACTTCACTAAACTGATCAATGCGCTCACCAGGTGCCTAAGAAATGTATGCACCAGGTGTAGTAACTAATGTATTTTTTAAAACTGCCACCCCATACCTTGTAGTTGTAAAATGACTGCTTTGTGTGTATTACATATTTTATTGTGCTAGTTTGGGATTTCAGTTTTGATATTATATGATTGTAAATGGGTGTGCAATTCAGCCTATGACTGCAAATAGCAAATCAAATCTACTACTACTTTTACTACTACCATTACTACTACAAATACTGCTGCTGCTACTACTACTAAAACAACAACAATAACAACTATTACTAATACTAATACTACTACTACTAATACTACTAGATATTTCACAATTTCTTATTTTTGTAAACTTAAATCAAAAGCATAAGACAACATTGTTATCATCCAAACAATTCAACCAACCACTTCAACCATAAAGTATAAAAATATACATCCCAGGTGTGTGTTTTGTTGTTAATAGATGCTTTCTGTGGTGGCCCCTACCATGACCTCATCCTCAAACTCTTGTTCCATTGATTTGATTTTTTTACTGTATGTTTCTTCCCTTATAGTGGTTGCTTCGATTGCAGGAAAATATAATTTCTGCTGTACTTGATTCCCTTTTCTGGGTCGTCAGTAGTTACTACAACCAGAAAGTCATAAACCCTGCCACCTATTTCTACAACTTCTCTTCTTAAAATCTGATTTTAAACCTAAACTTAACCCTAACCTTAACCAAACTGCTAACCTTATACCTAACGCTAACCTTAAATGAATAACAAAAAGCACAGTTTTGTTTTCATACATTTTTACAGTGTAGTCAATTTATTACCCACAATGTTTAGCAATGGCAGCTTTTTTATTAATGTATTTTTATTTTACCTTTATTTAACTAGGCAAGTCAGTTAAGAACAAATTCTTATTTACAATGACGGCCTACACAAGCCAAACCCAAACGACGCTTGGCCAATTGTGCTAGTTTGGTATTTTACTTTTGATATTCTATGATAGTAAATTGGTGTGCAATTCAATCTATGACTGCAAATAGAAAATAAAATCAACTACTACTTTTACTACTACCACTACTACTACAAATACTGCTGCTGCTACTACTGCAACAACTACTACTACTACTACTACTACTACTACTAACTACTGTTACTATGACTACTACTACAACTACTACTAGTGCGACTTTGCTACTATTTTTAGGCTGAATGCTCATTACTTTATTTTAACCTGGACTGTAAACAAACTTGGATGAATTCCAAACAAAAGTACAGCTGTGTTCGTCCTACCTTACTGAATACTGAACTTCCACATGTTACAATTAGCTTAATGCTTGATTAATGCTTGATCCACCAAATCCCCTGAAAAGTTTGATATGAGTTTGCTCAACAACAAAAAAACTCTTGCAAATTAGATATTTCACAATTTCTTATTTTTATAAACTTAAATCAAAAGCATAAGACATTGCTTTCATCCAAACAATTAAACCAACCACTTCAACCATAAAGTATAAAAGTATAGTGTGTGTTGTTGTTAATAGATGCTTTCTGTGGTGGCCCCTACCATGACCTCTTCCTCAAACTCTTGTTCCATTGATTTATTTATTTTACTGCATGTTTCTTCCCTTGTAGTAGTTGTTTCGATTTCAGGAACATATAATTTCTGCTGTACTTGATTCCCTTTTCTGGGTCTTTAATTTTGACTTTGTGGCTGTGGTAACTAGTGACAACACTGTTCTTAGATTATATTCTGTTCATTCTGTAGCCACATGATGGCAGTGATGTTCTGCTAATGAGGAATAAGTCATCTTTCACATCTTCAAACAGTCACTGACGATTTATTACCAACAATGTGTAGCATTGCCAGCTTTTATTTATTCATGATCATTTAACCTTTATTTAACTAGGCAAGTCAGTAAAGAACAAATTCTTATTTACAAGTACAGCCTACACCGGCCAAACCCGGACATCGTTGGGCCAATTGTGGGCCGCCCTATGGGACTCCCAATCACGACCTGGATACAGCTTGACTCTACATTAGATCCTGTGTAGAATTACCTTATAATCTACCTGTGAACACAACAGACAATGTAGCTATTGTAAGACATGTATTTTGCTGTATTAAACATGTATTTCACACAGGCTCTTCAGTTAAATCAAACATCTAATTTCTTCAATATTTGTTATGCCAAAGGTTACCCTGTTTGCAAAATAGTTTCAGTTTCTTCTGACAAGCAAAACAAGGTTTTAACCGCAAAGTGTAAACAACAATGGTTGTGTGAACTTTGCACACATTTATCTGAACTTTGTAGTTAGAGTGTCTCACTTTTTAGCTGCTGTCTGTGGTCTGGTAAACCTGCCCTCCACATATCTGTCCATCTCTGAACACACAACCACATGGTATATTTATACTCTAAAAACTACATCTCGGACAAGATGACAAAAAGTCTCCTGAATCTAAATAGAAAATATTGAACCTGCAGTGAACGCTAGAACTATACATGTTAGCCATGTGACTGTCCATAGATGTTAGTGACAATAATGACTATGTGAATGTGACACACTGTAGTTGATAATGAAATGAAATAGCTGGCTTAGAGGTTTGCTCATAAAATAAGACAGAGTAAAATGTTCTGTACCTAGCATCATTGGTAGCTCTGCATAGCTCCATCTCTGTCATGTTTTATGTTTTCCATGGATTGTTCTCTTCACTAGCCACTAACTGGGCCTATAAAAGGTTCAAACATATGACAAAAAGGTGCTTCATATCAACCAACTTGCGTAACATTTCTGAGCCCAATATAGCAATATGTTTTGTGGATGACGTTGGCCTTTCACAGACCATCTAACCTGAGACAACCAATCACAACGTCTAATAAGTTTAGCCAACCTCTCTTTAGTACAGCAAAACAATTCAAATGGGGCTTTCTTTATTAGCTGCAGAAGTGATCCAGCCCTGTGTATTGTTTTTTTTTAGTAGTCCAAAGATGATCCAACCCTGTGTATTTATCCTTTTGGTCAACACAGTATGTAAGTATGGCCCAATGCTTCATTATCATTTCTAATTTTCATTATTGGTGTGTTCATAAATAATTAACTCATTTTCAGTTAAGTTCCACAAGTGTAGTATTTTATGTTTCTCCAACAGATTCTGTCACTGACCATCTCCATACAGTGACCGTTAAGCTTGGGAAGCTTTTGACCCTTGAATGTGTCCAACTAACTGAACAGTTGCTATCCATCTTCTGGTTTAAACATGTTATTAGAAAGTACACTGAAGTCATTGCAATGTACAATACAAGTTCAAGTGATGTGACATACAAGGAACGGTTTACAACTCCTCAGCATATCAATGTAATACATGAGCTAAAATAATTTAATGTGCTCATTTCAGAGGAAAAGCTCATTTATTCAGCTATATACAATAGATAAAGTGAAATTTGGAAATGCATCACTTGTTATTGTCCACGGAAATTATGATTTATTTTTTTGCTAGTCAAGAACCGCTAGTTAACTCATTTGATTATATGACTTCAACTTGTGTTCTTTAAGTTTTCTTAAGCACATAGTAAGTCTTTTGAGTCCTGTCTATAATAACAATAATTGAAACTAATGCTTTTTTAATTTTGTCTTTTTGAAAAGTATCTTTGTTGCTTTTTTCCCACTTCACAAAAAACATTGTTGATACTTTTACATTTGGAATGAATTAAAAACAAATGTATTTGGTAGGCTCACAGTCCAAATCAGTGTCTGACCCAGTCCCACCAGGAGACTCTGTGACTCTACATTGTAATGGAACAAAATTGGATACCGGTAGGTGATGAAGGGTAACTGATGCTTATTCAATATCAGCTAACGTGTTTGGCCCAGTTGAACAGTCATTCACTATCTTGATATACAGTATATAATGAAATTATTGTGAAGAACACTAGATTTTCAGTATTTCTGATTATGCATTCCATATGATGATGGGATTAACTTCTGACTGCTTTCTTGTCTTCCTTGTGAACAGAAAACCCCAGAAGGAATGTGCTGATTCCAGTAACATTCATCCTCGGGGAAGCACTGTTAATGTGTATCGTTCTGATAATCTACCTCATGTATACAAGGAAGAATAAAACGATCTGTGACTGTTGTAATGGTAAGTCAATTGTGATTATAATTATTTTATCTGAGAAGCATTTGGTTGATTTGTATATATGTTTTCGTTTTTAGTTTGGTATTGAACAATCAGATTAATGGCTGTAAGTATTTGGAAATACCCATGGGTAAAATGAATGAAATCACATTATATTCATGTGTTTCCTGTAATTTGGCATATGATTACATTGCATACTTCTGTAGTTGTTTTCTGTAGGTTTTGTTCACCCTGCCTTAAATGGAATAAATACTTGATGGTTTGATCAGAAATGGAAATCAACTGATCAAAGCTAGTAATTTGATGCATTCTTACTGAAGCAGGAGCCATTCCACTTCAATCCGGTGGTGAAGTTCCCAGTTCCGATCAGCAAAGTGATCAGGTATGAAATTATTTTATCTGAATTGTAATTAACTACTGGCCATGCAATCATTTTGGTAGAAGCTAAGACCAAGGCATAAGTATAGATAATAGATCAGTATAGATCTGTATAGATCATCATCATGTGTAGGATAAAGTATTATTCAGATAAATATTAGATTTAATATAGATGTTCTAATTGTTTGTCTCGGTAATGTGTTATTTTTCTTCTCAGGGAAACGGTGAGGACGTGCTGCAGTACTCTGCTCTGACTTTCCCTCAAAACACAACTCCAGCCGAGGCCAAGACCGACGCGATGGGCGGAGTGAGTGTCTACTCTGATGTGAAAAGCTTTGGATGGGACTGAAACTGACTAATTCAATGCTAAAATTCCAGCAAATAGATCTTACATTTTGTTGCCATTGTTTCTACAATTACGTTTCTGTCAGAAGAGTGTGATTTATGTGTGACATACTTCTTTGCTGAAGCTCATTGCTGTTGCTTGTTATAATAGGTAATAACTAGTGGTAAAAGTGTTGTTGCATTAGGATTATGCTGAAATAGATTTGTATGTTGTTTTCTCAAACAAATTGTTCATGTACTCATTATCATATAGTGTTGATATCGTCATCAAACTCTTTTTACACTCTTTCTGTCACGATCTGAATATTATCAATGAATAATTTCCTCTTCCAAATGGCATGCCTCCTCTTACCAAGAGATGGCAGTAGTGTTAAAGATTGAGAATCATAGCAGTCAGTGTTTGTGTTGACTTCTCTCCAAGTTCTTAATATACAGTGTTACCTTCCTTCCCAGGTCAGCAGTGTTGCCTTCGTTCCCAGGTCTTAATATAAAGTGTTGCCTTTCCTCCCAAATCTTAACATACAGTATAAATCACATAAAACCCTCTGTCTTAGGCTGTTTGAGAAGGTTTGAATCTTAAGCAACCTGTCTCTGTTATTTCTCATGTGAATATCCTTCTATTTTCAGACTCAGTCTTTGTGTTTAATTTCCATATTTTTAAACCGAAAGGTATACAACATTATAAATTGTGTATTTTGGGTCCTGGATGCTGATTGGCTGAAACAGCATTTCAGTCATGTGTATATCAGACAATATACCACAGGTATTACACAAAACACGTATTTATAATAGAACTAAGGTACTCTGGCCGCCTCGGTCCTTATTGCTATATAGTACACAACATTTCCTTACGCTAAATGTATCTGAAAATAAATTGCCGTTTCAAATAAAGTTCTAGTGTTTTTTCTTACAAAATGAATTTTGAAATACAGATATATTTCATAGACATTACTCGTTCTATTCTAAGGTGATGGGAGGATGGTTTTACATAAAAACAGCTAAACTACACTAAGTCAATTACATTTCCTGTGTGTACAGATATATTTATCAAAGTACAGTGGGGCAAAAAAGTATTTAGTCAGCCACCAATTGTGCAAGTTCTCCCACTTAAAAAGATGAGAGAGGCCTGTAATTTTCATCATAGGTACACTTCAACTATGACAGACAAATGAGGGAGATAAAATCCAGAAAATCACATTGTAGTATTTTTTATGAATTTATTTGCAAATTATGGTGGAAAATAAGTATTTGGTCACCTACAAAAAAGCAAGATTTCTGCCTCTCACAGACCTGTAACTTCTTCTTTAAGAGGCTCCTCTGTCCTCCACTCGTTACCTGTATTAATGGCACCTGTTTGAACTTATTATCAGTATAAAAGACACCTGTCCACAACCTTAAACAGTCACACTCCAAACTCTACTATTGCCAAGACCAAAGAGCTGTCAAAGGACACCAGAAACAAAATTGTAGACCTGCACCAGGCTAGGAAGACTGAATCTGCAATAGGTAAGCAGCTTGGTTTGAAGAAATCAACTGTGGGAGCAATTATTAGGAAATGGAAAACATACAAGACCACTGATAATCTCCCTCGATCTGGGGCTCCACGCAAGATCTCACCCCGTGGGGTCAAAATGATCACAAGAACGGTGAGCAAAAATCCCAGAACCACACGGGGGGACCTAGTGAATGACCTGCAGAGAGCTGGGACCAAAGTAACAAAGCCTACCATCAGTAACACACTACGCCGCCAGGGACTCAAATCCTGCAGTGCCAGACGTGTCCCCCTGCTTAAGTCCAGGCCCGTCTGAAGTTTGCTAGAGAGCATTTGGATGATCCAGAAGAAGATTGGGAGAATGTCATATGGTCAGATGAAACCAAAATATAACTTTTTGGTAAAAACTCAACTCGTCGTGTTTGGAGGACAAAGAATGCTGAGTTGCATCCAAAGAACACCATACCTACTGTGAAGCATGGGGGTGAAAACATCATGCTTTGGAGCTGTTTTTCTGCAAAGGGACCAGGACGACTGATCCGTGTAAAGGAAAGAATGAATGGGGCCATGTATCGTGAGATTTTGAGTGAAAACCTCCTTCCATCAGCAAGGGCATTGAAGATGAAACGTGACTGGGTCTTTCAGCATGACAATGATCCCAAACACCCTGCCCGGGCAATGGAGGAGTGGCTTCCTAAGTAGCATTTCAAGGTCCTGGAGTGGCCTAGCCAGTCTCCAGATCTCAACCCCATAGAAAATCTTTGGAGGGAGTTGAAAGTCCGTGTTGCCCAGCAACAGCCCCAAAACATCACTGCTCTAGAGGAGATCTGCATGGAGGAATGGGATAAAATACCAGCAACAGTGTGTGAAAACCTTGTGAAGACTCTGTCATTGCCAACAAAGGGTATATAACAAAGTATTGACATAAACTTTTGTTATTGACCAAATACTTATTTTCCACCATAATTTGCAAATAAATTCATTAAAAATCCTACAATGTGATTTTCTGGATTTTTTTTTCTCATTTTGTCTGTCATAGTTGAAGTGTACCTATGATGAAAATTACAGGCCTCTCTCATCTTTTTAAGTGCGAGAACTTGCGCAATTCTTGGCTGACTAAATACTTTTTTGCCCCACTGTAACTTATTTAGCTGAGGATTCCCCTGCGCAACCCTGGCTACATTTTACATGTGGATGGGTTCTTGAGGAATTTTGGGAACACTGAAAAGAATCTTGCAATGTTGATCAGTCAGTGCAAATGTGTAGTAATGACAAGATTAAACAAGTGGAGCAGTGAATTTATCCATCATGATGGGAATGTCTGTTGGATGGTAACCTATTTCTGTGTTAGAAGTGATACCCTCATTCAAATGAGTGAATTTGGCTTTTTTTACCTTTTCATGTGAAAGATAAAACACAACATTTATTGTAATAAATTAAACATTTGAAAGATGAATGACTTAACTAGACCCACTACTCAGTACCGTAGTTGAAGCAATTTCATTCCCAGTCTGAACACCTGACATCAGAGTACACACTCTCCTGTGGTGTCTCTCTCTTCTTTCTTCCTCTTTTAGTTTTTCTCTCAGCGAAATTCAATGCAGCATAATTCAACGTATCTGCATCTTCATCCTGTGAATAATCATATTTTTTCGCCATACTGTTAAAGATAAAGCATATATGTGATGGTATAAACTCACTGGGTCATAACTGAGATTTGTTAGAGCAATTACACCTACACCATCTCATTGCTTTAGGCTTTGTTTTGTACTCTGAATGGGATATTCAATACTTAATAATAAAAAGTACAAAAGTAATGTCAACAGCCAAATCAATGGGCAGCAAAGTTATACAAATCTATTTATTTACCTGGCCATTTCACTGTTCCACTGTTGAGCTGTCATGTCCGATATGCTGAGATGCACCTGCTTTTCCCATGAGAGAAAACAAGCAACAAGCATAACCATGGCAGGATATTCCCAGAGAAGCAAGATATTTGGCTACAGATATCCGAAAATGTATTTGTACCAATCTACAATTTGCAGTACTAAACAGCTCACCATTACAATGTTCACAAATCGGCCTTGTTTTTCTGGTGCAGACAAGGATACCGATCACAATCACACTTAAAGCCAACGTTGCTCCCAGAGGGATAATGACAGGATCTGCTGCTTTTTCTAAACCAAAAATAATTTGCATGTTCAATGAACTAGCTTATTACAATATTATAAGTAACTGAAGTGGTATGATGATCAACACAATACACAGTATATTCCCTATACAGTATACCGGCAGTAAAGTATTCGAGAAATCAGATTTCTTTCCTCACTTTTCTACAATTTCATTTGAGAATTAAACTTCCTTCATCTTTGCATATACACTCCCATTCAAAGGTTTGGGGTCACTTGGAAATGTCCTTGTTTTTGAAAGAAAATCACATGTTTTGTCCATTAAAATAACATCAAATTGATCAGAATTACAGTGTTGACATTGTTAATGTTGTAAATGACTATTGCAGCTGGAAATGGCTGATTTTTTATGGAATATCTACATAGGCATACAGAGGCCCATTATCAGCAACCATCACTCCTGTGTTTCAAAAGCACATTGTGTTAGCTAATCCAAGTTTACCATTTTAAAAGGCTAATTGATCATTAGAAAACCCTTTGCAATTATGTTAGGACAGCTGAAAACTGTTGTCCTGATTAAAGAAGCAATAAAACTGGTCTTCTTTAGACTGGTTGAGTATCTGGAGCATCAGTATTTGTGGGTTCAATTAAAGGCTCAAAATGGCCAGAAAATTGTACAACGCTGTGGCAGATTCATTAAATAGTACCCGCAAAACAACATTGCCTCTTGGGTTCCATGTGGGCTTTGGTCCAGCTCCTGACTCACATTATTGTCCAGTCAAATATATTTATTATGCAGTTAATTTTATTTTAGTAAACAGTTATCCAATCAATGGTGACAAGTCAGGAAGACAGGTATGAAGCAATTTACTGTATATCGGCACATCCCTTGCCAGCCTCTTTGTAGGTTATGTGGTAAACTACTCCACAAACACATAGTGTGATGCCGCAGCTGGGGACTAATGACACGTACAGTATACACACTCGTAGCTCCACTTTCTTTTTTAAAGGCATGGATCTATATTTAACTATCAATTATGCTATAGTCCTTTCAAATACAGTACATGACCGAAACTATGTTAACACCTGCTAGTCGATGTTAATATGGAGTTGGTCACCCCCTTTCCTGCTCCACACTTCTAGGAAGTAGTTACACTAGATGTTGGAACATTGCTGCTCGTACTTGCTTCCATTCAGCCACAAGAGCATTGGTGAGGAGCATTGGTGAAGTAACTATATTCTACATGTTATTTAAAATCAACAACCTCCCGACATGATGTTTGGGTTAAATAGAACAAAATGAATGAATCGTTTAAAATTGAATGTTTCATGTAGTCCATTTTTTTATAGCATATGTTATTAAATTATACCTCAAGTCATTAAATTATAGCACCAGTTACTAAATTTTTCAAATATCAATGCTACACACAGACCACTACCAACTGGAAGCAGGGCATTACAGTCCATCCCAACTAAAAATATATGGGGGAACATAATAACAATGAACTAATGACATCTTTGTATGATTGTGGGATAACAGATTCACAGAAGAACAACAGACCACTCTCATTTATCTGTCCCTGTTAAAAATGCTAAGTATTCCAAAAATGATATAGTCTGAAAACTTGCATTGCAATAGTAAAATACTTTGTACCTGAATAAGATGATCCCAACTGCAAATGTATATTCAGGTTATTTGCAGCCAAGACAATATGATTTGTTGAGGTGAATGTTTTATTTAACTGCAATATAAACTCTGAGGTTCCTAGAAATCTTACCTTTACTTTAAGATGGATTGTAATTGACAGTAATTAAGGCAGGTAGCCAAGTGGTTGCTAGATCAAATCCCTGAGCTGACAAGGTAAAAATCTGTTGTTCTGCACCTGAAAAAGGCAGTTAACCCACTGTTCCTAGGCCATCATTGTAAATAAGAGTTTGTTCTTAACCCCTCTGCGCACGGAACCCGCTAGCGGGCTGAAATTCCACAACATACAGTGATCGCTACATAAATAGTCATATTAAACATTCATGAAAAGACAAGTGTCTCACATGTATCGGAAGCCTAGAATCTTGCTAATCCGACTGCGTTGTCAGATTTAAAAAAGGATTTCCTGCGAAAGAATACGATGCGATTATCTGAGCATAGAGCCCCATTAAAAAAATATATTTATTAACCAGCACAGGCGTAACATAATCACAAACTGCATTAAAATAAATTGTGTACCTTTGACGATCTTCGTCTGTTTGCAATTCCAATGCTCATTGTTACACAATGAATGATCTTTTGTTTGATAAAATCTGTTTTTATAGCCTAACACGAAAAGTGAACCGCTTGTGTCGTGAATTCCGTCTCATTCCATTTTCGATGACACATTCCAGGTAAATAACCCACACAGAACGTGACTTTTCCAGTCATGTTTGGTTTCACTGCAATCAACTGGTTTGTTTGTAACACAATCAAACCTGATGGGCCATCTCGCATCTCGTATTGACTGAAAGAAACCGATTTGAAGACAACAAGTCATGACATCATTGTGCACCAATGATTTGCCCGCTGTTTCGTTGAGTGACTGTCTTTTAACCCAATGACCACTGATCGTCTTGAAATCTAGCTGGGTAGATAGCCAATGAGCTGAGCTAAACGGAAATACGCCATGTTTATGTGTTGCAAGACCAACCGATATAGTAAGCTACAGCGTAAAGTGAGTCATTCGCTATTGAAGTTTCATACCGGAAGGAGAAACCCATATTACGCACTGCATTGTTTGGTGAAAGTGCAGATTCAGCAGTTTATACAGTATATCAATCATTATGGCGACTAAGTCAGGGAAAGCTAAATCTAAGTCTAGTTATACCGATGTACACACAATTTTTGAATAAATTGATTGGGAAAGTGAGACAGAGATTGTTGTAGGACGATTCATTTAGCAATTGTGGAGGAATATTTTTGGAACGGGAGAGGACATCGTTTTGGACTGGTAAGTTCTTATCATGCTAATGCCCTTGTTTGAAATTAATAATATAAAATATTATTTGTGATTTTTATTTTATTTTAGAAGCAATATATGAACAGGTAATGTCATGAAATGTGAGATGCGTGTGTCTGCCGCCCCACCCCAACCCACATGAAATAACATATTTGAGGCTGTTGAGGGAAGGGCAGGCCCACAACAATGGCCAAAGTGAAATGGAGACAGTAGATACAGCTGGTCTGTTGTAATATAATAAAGACAGTAGATATAGCTGGTCTGTCATAATATAATAGAGACAGTAGATCTAGCTGAACTGTCATAATATAAAAGAGACTGTAGATCTAGCAGGTCATAATAATATATTCAACCTTATGTTCCCTGTACTCTCTATATATATTTATCTGTTTATTATACCTGTTGATACAGGGCTCATATGTGAAACTATTCTAACTGAACATTTTCTTTCACAGTGACACTGACTCCGAATGGGAGTATTATCCGGTGTCCTGTGTGAATTTAAGTATGCTCTCTCTAATTCTCTCTTTCTCTCTCTCGGAGGACCTGAGCCCTAGGACCATGCGTCAGAACTACCTGGCATGATGACTCCTTGATGTCCCCAGTCCACCTGGCCTTGCCGCTGTTCCAGTTTCAACTGTTCTGCCGGCGGCTATGGAACCCTAAAATGTTCATTTTTACTCTTGAGGTGCTGTCCTGTTGCATCCTCTACAACCACTGTGATCTCCACCCGGCACAGCCAGAAGAGGACTGGCCACCCCTCATAGCCTGGTTCCTCTCTAGGTTTCTTCCTAGGCTTTTTCCTTTCTAGGGAGTTTTTCCTAGCCACCGTGCTTCTACACCTGCATTGCTTGCTGTTTGGGGTTTTAGGCTGGGCTATATAAATTGATTTGATTTGATAGAGGACTGAGGGTCTTTCCAATTATTGAAAGTGTGAAAATAGTTACCCATGTTATTTTGTAAATGTATATACATATATATTTTTTCACATATTTTTAAACAATAATTATTATTTTTTTCATTTTCTTTTTTTTCATTTTTTTCCCTCTTTTTTTGGGGGGGGGGTGTGTGTTAGAATACCATTTTGGTATTTTATATATAGTTATTTGTTTCAAAATGTATACCTTCACCAATTTGGCCACTTGGGTACATTTGGGCTACTTGTGTGGGACACCTGGGTGACTTCAGGATAAATGTCATGTAGCACAATCATTTTGGAAGTTATCATTCTGAAACTTTGCACAAGTACTGTTGCCCTCTCAAATATTTTTTTGAAATTGTCCCCATCATCCTATCTGAATGTTTGTTTTATCTTATTCATTTTAAAGATGATGATACAAAAATAAAAAATAAAAAACGTATGTTTTTTTTTTCATTGTTTTATCTAAACTAGATATATTGTGTTATATTCTCCTACATTCAATTCACATTTACACAAACTGCAGAGTGTTTTCTTTCAAATGGTACCAAGAAAATGCATATAATTGGTTCTGTGCCTGAGCTACAGGCTGTTAGATTTGGGTATGTCTTCAGGCGGAAATTGCACAATGTAGGGATGGAGCTCTAAGTGGCTAGTGAAACATTGTTTACATGTATGGCAGCAGCCACTCAATCTTAGTGGTGGCTGCTTAAAACCTGTTGTGACTCGGGGACAGTATTTTCATTTTTGGAAAAAAAAACGTTCCCATAGTAAACGGGATATTTTGTCAGGACAAGATGCTAGAATATGCATATAATTGACAGCTTAGGATAGAAAACACTCTAACGTTTCCAAAACTGTAAAGATATTGTCTGTGAGTATAACAGAACTGATGTTGCAGGCGAAAGCCTGAGAAAAATCCAATCCGGAAGTGCCCCATGTGTTGAAAGCGCTGCGTTCCAATGAGTCCCTGTTGAGCTGTGAATGGGCTATCAACCAGATTACGCTTTCTACGTATTCCCCAAGGTGTCTACAGCCTTGTGACGTAGTTTTACGCATTTATGTTGAAGAATAGCCATAGGTGGCTACATTGCGCAAGTGGTCACCTGATGCCCCCAGAGAGACTCTCGCCTAAAATACAGAGGTAGTCATTACTCCAATCGGTCCTACTGAAAAACCGAATTGTCCCGATGAGGATTGATTATAAACAACGTTTGTCATGTTTCTGTCGATATTATGGAGCTAATTTGGAATATTTTTTGCAGTTTTCGTGACTGCAGTTTCTGGACGATTTCTCAGCCAAACGTAAAGAACAAACGGAGCTATTTCACCTACAAAAATAATATTTTGGGAAAAAAGGAACATTTGCTATCTAACTGGGAGTCTCGTGAGTGAAAACATCCGAAGCTCATCAAAGGTAAACGATTTCATTTGATTGCTTTTCTGACCGTGACCGTGACCAAGTTACCTGCTGCTAGCTGGACAAAATGCTATGCTAGGCTATCGATAAACTTACACAAATGCTTGTCTAGCTTTGGCTGTAAAGCATATTTTGAACATCGGAGATGACAGGGTGATTAACAAAAGGCTAAGCTGTGTCTCAATATGTTTCACTTGTGATTTTCATGAATAGGAATATTTTCTAGGAATATTTATGTCCATTGCGTTATGCTAATTAGTTTCAGGCGATGATTACGCTCCCGCATGCGGGATGGGGAGTCAGTAACCTCTCTGAACCACCCATCCAAACATTTTTTACATGTGTGGCAGCAGCCACTCAATCTTAGTGGTGGCTGCTTAACAGCCTGATGGCCTTGAGATAGAAGCTATTTTTCAGTCTCTCGGTCCCTGCTTTGATGCATCTGTACTGACCTCGCCTTCTGGAGGATAACGGGGTGAACAGGCAGTGGCTCGGGTGGTTGTTGTCCTTGATGATCTTTATGGCCTTCCTGTGACATCGAGTGGTGTAGGTGTCCTGAAAGGCAGGTAGTTTGCCCCCGGTGATGTGTTGTGCAGACCTCACTACCCTATGGAGAGCCTTATGGTTGTGGGGGGAGCAGTTGCCGTACTAGGCGGTGACACAGCAGGATGCTCTCGATTGTGCATCTGTAAAAGTTTGTGAGTGCTTTTGATGACAAGCCACATTTCTTCAGCCTCCTGAGGTTGAAGAGGCACTGCTGCACCTTCTTCACCACGCTGTCTGTGTGGGTGGAACAATTCAGTTTATCCGTGATGTGTACGCCGAGGAACACAGTTGCACTCACAAGACTCCCATTTACTCAATAAATGTTTGTTTTATTCGATAAAGCCCCATCATTCGATAAAGCCCCATCTGTAAGGACCAACGCCGGAGGTGAGAAACAGGTAGGGGGAGTCAACATTTAATCAGAAACAAACAGGAAACAAGACGGGCACAGCGTCAGTAAACAAGGACATACAACAATCTATGCTGAAGCAGGGAACAGAGTGGGAAACCAGACATATATAGGGAAGGTAATGACAGAGGTGATAGAGTCCAGGTGAATCCAATAATCACTGATGCGCGTGACGTGTGGGGGGGGGGCAGGTGTGCATAATGATGGTGGCAGGAGTGTGCAATGCTGGGGAGCCTAGCGCCCTCGAGTGCCAGGGGGGAAGAGGCGTGACAGCATCAAATTAAAGATTTTTCTATATCAAATAACATGGAAAACAATCACTGTTTGTGCAGTATTAATTTACCATCCTTACAAACCACTTCATGTAAATGTACATTACTGCATTGTCTCTGTAGACTTTCCAACACCATGAAGAAAAATAATGAACAAAACAGTAATTGTGCACATTGAGACATCAAGTAGTTTGTGATGATGTGATTTGATAATGTTGTTGGAATGCAAGGGTTGTGGGTTTGATTCCCACGGGCGACCAGTAAGAAAAAGTATGAAAATATATGCATTCAGTACCATAAATTGTTCTGGATAAGCATCTAGGAAAGGGAATGTTATCACATAGAAATCATTTTCATTTCCTGGAAAACATAGGAAACGTATCCAGCAGATATTTTTATATTACACCAGATTTATCAGATAAAAAAAACTGCTGGTGAACACTGAAATACATTTAGTCTTTTCACAAAAGCAGTGGACTGGGCTTTTACTAGTCCTGTATTAGCAGACTGATATAGACGTCTTCAGCAGGGGCAATTTCTTTTTTCTGCACCACCCCTCCCCCGAAACTACCTGGAGTGGGCCCATTCCTCCAGGGCTGCCTGCCACCCGGGCTCCCGGCGGACCCTGGCGTTTCTGCAACTACGCTTTTGGTGGCCCACCATGGTTCCAGACATCTCCGCATTCGTTGCCACTTGCACCGTGTGTGCTCAGAATAAGACTCTTCTGCAAGCTCCGGCTGGCCTTCTGTAACCTCTGCCTGTCCCTCACAGTCCTTGGTCCCACATATCCCTGGATTTCGTCACGGGTCTCCCCCCGTCTGAGGGCAATACTGCCATCCTGACGGTGGTCGACCGATTTTCCAAGGTCGCCCACTTCATTTTTCTCCCCAAACTACCCTCGGCCAAGGAGACGGCCCAGCTTATGGTGAAGCACGTCTTCCGCATCCATGGAACGCCCGTGGACATGGTCTCTGACCGGGGCCCTCAGTTCTCGTCTCGGTTCTTGAAGGTGTTCTGCACCCTCATTGGGTCGTTGGCTAGCCTGTCCTCTGCGTTACACCCCCAGTCCAAATTTGAATGTATTAATCGGTTGATATAAAGCATTTTTTTTTATTACGTGACAATATGTACCGTTTCAAATTAAAACACATTTCACCAATAATGATTGTTTCCATGTGAACCTAGTGCAGTCTCACAAAGTTGCATCCATAATGTCATAATGAAATCATGTAAAACCACCATAGCCCATATCGCTTCCTGGAGGTCATCTGGGCACCCTTTCCACCCATGTACATTCTGTATATCCACATGGTACCATCTCCATTCAAAGACTTGACAACACCCCCTCTTACAATTCATGCAAGATAACCACACTGCAGTTTCACTTATACCCTTTTCACACTGCTAAACTGAGCTTTACTGCACCACCCTGGTTGCCTGGCAAGCATACAGATGTAGGATCTTAATTTGATCACCCTGACATTTTTTTACTTGAAGTGTATTTGAGATGTAAAAAGGCTTCAGAAGTTTATAATTTCTATTTAAACATTTCATATTTAATTTTCCCTTAGAAAATAATTATCAATCCCTAAAAAAATCCACATTCTAATTAAAATGTCCTGTTGCTACAGGATTTTTTGTCTAGACAATTATCTTTAACTATGTGTAATTTCTGAAAAAAAGATAACAGAGTTGGTCATGTGCCGTCATGGTTATTACAGTATATTACCTGTACAATAAAGTTACAATGAGCTCACAACTTTGGTAACTTTTGTTTGAGAAGTGCAACAGCTTCAGCAAATCACAGAATAGTGGCTAAATGAAACACTGTAGGTGTTTGGGTAACCAAAAACTTTGTTGCTAGAAAATTTTACAGGAAGTACTGTGTTTTATTTTTTGCAACAGCCTATCAGGTAGGTCTTCAAACCTGCATATTGGTACATCTTTTTTTAAGCCTTTATCCACCGGTCAGAGGACTAACCTGAAGTTGGAGCTACACACCAAGATGATCGGAATCGGGGTTGTTGTGGTATTATTCAGTATAATATGTAAGTTTTGCAATTAATACCTTGACTTGTCTAACCATAATGTGATTCAGTTCAGTTCACAATATAAGCATTTGAGGGGGAATTTGTCTTTATAGGGTTTCTGATATTGTCCAGTTTTCTTCAGTCCTACAGTCCTCGCTCTTCTTATTAACCTAAACTTTTATATTGTTTTTGCATTTTTAGATGTGACACAATGCAACAATGTTCCGCGGCATTTTCAAGTTCAGCGGGTTCAAATTGGTGACCAAGTGATTCTCAACTGTGTTTTCTCAAAGCAAGTATACAATGAGGGAAACATGTTCTGGTTCAAGCAAGTAACAGGGCAAATTCCTCAGGTTGTTGCAAAGATGCAGAAAAATCAGTCAAGACCTGAACTGCACAAGGAATTTAGAAATTCACATCTTAGTATGGAGAAGGCTCAAGCTGATGGGATATATCGTCTTACAATCCAAAAGATGGAACCAACGGATCAAGCTGTTTACTATTGTGTCTATATCACAGACTGTGAAGTCAACTTTATCAATGGAACTTTTTTAGTATTAAAAGGTAATGTGAAGATATTAATGCCCTTCATTTTTTGTTCAGGGTTCTTACATCGTCATATGTTTTCTATGCGTCTGTATGGTATTATTTTATTTCATTGCATTTTAGAAAGTGTTGTTTCAGATTGATTTATATGAAACCTTAAATGTACCATTTAGGCAAGAATCCCCAGAGGTCTGATTACAAGACCGTGGTACAGAGGTCAGTGTCTGACCCATTCCACCCAGGAGAAAATGTGACTCTGCAGTGCACAGTGCTCTCTGAGGCCTGTACAGGAGAACACAGTGTGTACTGGTTCAGAATTGGATCAGGAGAATCCCATCCAGGAGTCATTTACACCCCTGGAAACAGGAGAGATGAGTGTGAGAAGAGCCCTGAGACTCCTTCTCCTACACAGAGCTGTGTCTACAGCCTCTCCAAGAACAACCTCAGCCCCCCTGATGCTGGGACTTACTACTGTGCTGTGGCCATATGTGGGGAGATCCTTTTTGGCAAAGGAACAGAATTGGACCTGGCCAGTAACACGGAAGTGAATGTGTCAGGTAGAATCAGGTTAATTGAAGTGTACAGATGTAGGATCTTCAGTCAGGAAAATAATCCTGCACTAACAGGAAATGTGGATTATTATGTGGATTGAAATTAATGGAGATTTTAGTAAGGGTTAATACATTTTTTGTTAGGGCAAACCAAGTCCGAGATTTAAAAGTGGAAATTACAAACTTTACAAGCCTTTTTATAACTCCAATATACCACAAGTTGTGCAGGAAGTTTTCAGGAACAAAATACTGATCAAATTAAGATCCTACATCTGTAAGCCTAATGTTTTATAGTGCATCATTCTGTTATATTTCTTGAGTAAAAATGTAAATATGTACTTCATGACATTCCTTTTTATGTTTCTTTCAGAAATGGCTCTGGTAGTGGTTGTTGTAGGTTTGACAGTGGCGTTGATGTTGTGTGGGATCATGTTCCTTGTCTGCACCAGACGAAAAGAGCAAATCTGTGAAAATTGCAAAGGTAAGCAATATGATTATGAAAATATGCTAGATATCTTTTGCTGTGCTGAAGTAACAATCGTTTTGAATTGATATTG
This sequence comes from Oncorhynchus clarkii lewisi, assembly GCF_045791955.1. NCBI lineage: Eukaryota > Metazoa > Chordata > Actinopteri > Salmoniformes > Salmonidae > Oncorhynchus > Oncorhynchus clarkii. The sequence goes on along the minus strand of NC_092160.1, from coordinate 24,275,232 downwards.
AAAATAGTCTTGCCTTTTAGTCACTGTCTGATGAAAACCTTGCAATTAAATGTTTTCTTTTCATTTATTGAAAGCTGTAATGCCCCTCAATGTACTCTGAACATTTCATTACTCTAGGACCATGACAATGTATTTAAAAAAGCTTCTGAAATTTCAAAATGGTATGTTCTTTAATGGGAAAATCTATTTAAAAAAATCCTGGAAAGTTTCTGCTTTGGTGATGAGATGTTTTCAACAGACAGCAATGCTTTATTAGATGTGTTCTTCTTCTGTTGAAGCAGTGGGTGCCTCTCAGGTTGGCAGACAAGACAGATTACGTGGAGAACAGGTATATTTATATTGTGAAATGGTTCGATTCCAATTTTAGGTTGAAATCCCTCAATAGCTCACGATAACCCTTGAAAACTACTCTATGTGATGAATATTGAGCCAGTAATTATCTATTTTCTAACCAATATGTGGCCTACTGACTCATTGATACTTGTTCTATTTCTATGAATATAACCATGTGATATGAGCAACATGTATCTGACAAGTATTTATGTAAGAAACATGGTTTTTCTATGTTTCTAAAATGTGTTCCTCTTAGGATCAAGATGGAGATACGTTGAATTATGCTGCATTGAATTTCTCTGAGAAGAAAACTAAAAGAGGGAGAAAGAAGAGAGAGATGCCACAGGAGAGAGTGTACTCTGATGTCAGGTGTTAAGGCTAGGACGAACTTAGCTTAATCATTCTAAAATGTAGTGTTAATAATACTTTTTGTCTTTTAAATGTATTAGTCAGTGCCCCTTGTACAAAGATAATTAGAAAATATGAGAATTTGACAAATGTAATAAATGTTTGATAAAAATCATGATCAATCAGAACACAAATTAACAAATTGAAAGAAGAGCAATAGTTTTTCTAAAAAGGGACATGTTTCTCTAAAAAACATATTTTAGTATTTTGTTTTTTAGTCCAGTGTTGATACAGTCCCAAACAATTGTGCATGTCAGCGGTTAACAAAATAGAGCACTTTCTGTAAACATCTAATATTGTGTGATGATCTTGTGTTTTGAATCATACGCACTTTAAATCATCGTCATCATCATCACACTTTTAGCTTTGTACTGAAAGTGCTCTGGTGGTACAAGACAAACATATTGTGTTCTGCTGAAGCTCTTTTTTCATTCTTGCTGTTTGGATGAGAAAATAAATGGTTGTAAAGCTAAGGGCCGGTGCTCTAGGGCTGTGTGGGTGGCTGTTTGAGTGAAACAGATGTGGAGGAGAAGGAACCAGTGTAATAGCACAGCCATCTCATTTATTGACGCCTAACGTTAAGAACATAAAAAGAGCCTCCCCAGATGCATAGGTTCTGCCTGGTCTTATAAACTAGACTTAGGTCTTATAAACCCTAACCCATAGCCTAGCTAACGTTAGCCAGCTAGCTAATATTAGCGTTAGCCAACTAGCCACCTAACTAATGTTAGCCTCAACAAATTTGAATTTTGTAAATATTGTACGTTTGCAAATTCATAACATATCATACAAATTGTAACTCGTAACATGTCAATAAAATTAGATGATGGACATCGACAAAGTAATTCATACAAAATTGATTTACTAACAGAATTAGACAAAATGCTCTGAAACCATGTTGATAGATTGGACTGATGATGGTATCAAACCGATTCCCTTTTCGCACTATGAGCCAAGCTGTACTGGGCTGGCCTGCGTACACATCCACCATTGTTTCTAGAACTGTGCTGGAAAGGACAATGTGAAAAGAATTGATCTGAGCCTGCCCATGATGGTTCCACATGAATGGATATGGTTAGAGTGTTGGCTAACTAAATGATTCTGAACACCCAAAATGAAACAAAATAAACCCAACATTTATGAAAGAGGAGGCCCAAAGAGGATAATATGACAATATAACAAAACATACAATATTGCAAGCAGTCACAAACCGAGTGAGAGAGTCCTGACCAACACCTAAATGAGGTGTAGCAAAGTGTTATAGCATTTAGCTCCACGCATCAGGGGGAGGTTCCACTTATGCTCCAAACTAGTTTAGTAAAACATGGACTTGTCAGTCTGCAGTTCAGAGAGATAATTATTTGGTTTAATCTGAACATAATTTCTTAATATGCAAAGGCATAGGCATAAAATTGCGAATAGCTATAACATACAATGGTTTATTTTACTCAATAGAATAAGTAGTAGAAATCCTAACTGGAGTGGGTGTTTGTTGCTAGCTATACTTCAGAGTCCTTTTTGAAATGTAGTATTTGCCCCAAAGACATAAAATATGCTTAGTACTTACCTGGTAATGCATACAGCTAGCCTACAATTTTGAGTAAAATACAATTCAAGTGTGAATAACTTGTTTAAATTGATGCACCGGTGAGTCAATCTAAGAAACATTTTTTTTAAATCCCGATTCAAATCTGTCAGTTTAAGCTAGAGATATCTGTTTTTTGCAATGGCTGCGTCTCAATCCCTCGCATCGGCCTATGTCCCCCTTCCACCTCTGCGGGGGAAAGTGCCAGAGCTACACTGCTGTTTGTCAGACCAGGAAGCATTATGAAAATCGGTATATGCCCTGTATATAACTACGTGGTACCGTATGTCCTCTGTATAACTAGGTGTTACCATGTATATAACTAGGTGGTATCGTGTGCCCTGTATATACATGAACTAGGTGGTTTCATATGCCTTGTATATACAGTGGGCAAAAAAGTATTTAGTCAGCCACCAATTATGCAAGTTCTCCAACTTAAAAAGATGAGAGAGGCCTGTAATTTTCATCATAGGTACACTTCAACTGTGACAGACAAAATGAGAAAAACAAATCAAGAAAATCACATTGTAGGATTTTTAATGAATTTATTTGCAAATTATGGTAGAAAATAAGTATTTGGTCAATAACAAAAGTTTATCTCAATACTTTGTTATATACCCTTTGTTGGGAATGACAGAGGTCAAACGTTTTCTGCAAGTCTTCACAAGGTTTTCACACACTGTTGCCGGTATTTTGGCCCATTCCTCCATAGAGATCTCCTCTAGAGCAGTGATGTTTTGGGACTGTTGCTGGGCAACACGGACTTTCAACTCCCTCCAAAGATTTTCTATGGTGTTGAGTCTGGAGACTGGCTAGGCCACTCCAGGACCTTGAAATGCTACTTAGGAAGCCACTCCTTCGTTGCCCGGGCGGTGTGTTTGGGATCATTGTCATGCTGAAAGACGCAGCCACGATTCATCTTCATTCCCCTTGCTGATGGAAGGAGGTTTCATTCAAAATCTCACGATACATGGCCCCATTCATTCTTTCCTTTACACGGATCAGTCGTCCTGGTCCTTTTTCAGAAAAACAGCCCCAAAGCATGATGTTTCCACCCCCATGCTTCACAGTAGGTATGGTGTTCTTTGGATGCAACTCAGCATTATTTTTCCTCCAAACACGACGAGTTGAGTTTTTACCAAAAAGTTATATTTTGGTTTCATCTGACCATATGACATTCTTCAGACGGGCCTGGACATGTACTGGCTTAAGCAGGGGGACACGTCTGGCACTGCAGGATTTGAGTCCCTGGCGGCGTAGTGTGTTACTGATGGTAGGCTTTGTTAATTTGGTCCCAGCTCTCTGCAGGTCATTCACTAGGTCCCCCCGTGTGGTTCTGGGATTTTTGCTCACCGTTCTTGTGATCATTTTGACCCCACGGGGTGAGATCTTGCGTGGAGCCCCAGATCGAGGGAGATTATCAGTGGTCTTGTATGTCTTCCATTTCCTAATAATTGCTCCCACAGTTGATTTCTTCAAACCAAGCTGCTTACCTATTGCAGATTCAGTCTTCCCAGCCTGGTGCAGGTCTACAATTTTGTTTCTGGTGTCCTTTGACAGCTCTTTGGTCTTGGCCATAGTGGAGTTTGGAGTGTGACTGTTTGAGGTTGTGGACAGGTGTCTTTTATACTGATAACAAGTTCAAACAGGTGCCATTAATACAGGTAACGAGCGGAGGACAGAGGAGCCTCTTAAAGAAGAAGTTACAGGTCTGTGAGAGCCAGAAATCTTGCTTGTTTGTAGGTGACCAAATACTTATTTTCCACCATAATTTGCAAATAAATTCATTAAAAATCCTACAATGTGATTTTCTGGATTTTTTTTCTCATTTTGTCTGTCATAGTTGAAGTGTACCTATGATGAAAATTACAGGCCTCTCTCATCTTTTTAAGTGGGAGAACTTGCACAATTGGTGGCTGACTAAATACTTTTTGCCCCACTGTAACTATGAGGTACCTTATGCCCTGTATGTACATCAACTAGATGGTTCCATATGCCATGTATGTAATTAGTTGGTACCATATGCCCTGTATTTCCCTAGGTGGTACCGTATGTCCTGTATATAAGTACGTGGTAGCATATGCCCTACATATACAGTTGAAGTCGGAAGTTTACATACACTTAGGTTGGAGTCATTAAAACTTGTTTTTCAACCACTCCACAAATGTATTGTTAACAAATTATAGTATTTGCTTGTTCGCAAATGGGTCTTCCAAATGGACAATGACCCAAGCATACTTCCAAAGATTTGGCAAAATGGCTTAGGACAACAAAGTCAAGGTATTGGAGTGGCCATCACAAAGCCCTGACCTCAATCCTATAGAAAATCTGTGGGCAGAACTGAAAAAGTGTGCAGGAGCAAGGAGGCCTAGAAACCTGACTCAGTTACACCAGCTCTGTTAGGAGGAATGGGCCAAAATTCACCCAACATATTGTGGGAAGCTTGTTGAAGGCTACCCAAAACGTTTGACCCAAGTTAAACAATTTAAAGGAAATGCTACCAAATACTAATTGACTGTATGTAAACGTCTGACCCACTGGGAATGTGATGAAAGAAATACATACTGAAATAAATCATTCTCTGTACTATTTTTCTGACATTTCAAATTCTTAACATGAAGTGGTGATCCTAACTGATCTAAGACAGGGAATTTTTACAAGGATTAAATGTCAGTTTAAATGTATTTGGCTAAGGTGTGTGTAAACTTCCAACTTCAACTGTACATTAACTATGTGGTACCGTATCCCATTTACATACATTAACTAGGTGGTACCGTATATCTTGTATATAACTAGGTGGTACCGTAAGCCCTGTATATACAGTAACTTGGTGGTACCATTTGCCATGTATTTAACTAGTTGGTCTGTATGCCCTGTATATAACTAGGTGGTTCCATATGGTACTATAGGAGAGGACAGCTAATAATAATTGCTTGAACGGAGGGAATGGAATGGCATGAAACACATGGAAACCTGGATCCATGTGTTTGATGTATTTGATACCATTCCAGTCATTCTGCTCCAGCCATTACGAGCCTTTCCTTCCCAATTAAGTAGCCTCCAACCTCATGTGGTACCGTATCCCCTGTATATAGCTAGGTGCTTCAATACATGCTGACTGCTCACAGTTTCTAGGAGGATGATGGCAGGATCACCACTACACTACCACAAATGCAAGGTTCGACTTGATGTTGATACTGTATGTGTCACCCTTGAACTAGTAAATAGTGTCTAGTATGTCAAACTGATTATCCTTAATAGCATGTGATGTCAGTACCTTCAATGACACAACTACAGCACCACCAGCTTCAGCTTACCATATAAGGACAACGTTCATTTGTAGAGCTAAGGGGCTGTTGTTTGTTTGTGACTTTTTTCCTGGCAGCAGTTTGGTGTGTGACGATAATCACCCTGTAATTTTCCACCCGGTTTCGACCGAGCAAGAGAGCAAGACCCACACAGGATGACTAACCTTCAGTTGAGGTCTCACACATAGATGAATTGGCAAACACGTGCATTGACAAGACAAACCCTCCACTCTGAACCAGCAGAGGGACTCACCACTTCAAAGCAAAGGTGTGAACTCCTAGACAAAGCCTGTCAAAGTGTGAAAATGTAACGTGTTCTGCTGCAAGTTGTTCTCATAAATGGTTCTACATTAACCCACTCCACTTAGTAATTAAATTATCCTTAATTAACATAGCCTTAACTAACTTAAACTTAGTTTAACCAAAAGCTTGATTAATGGAAGTTATTAATTATTGTAATTAGTAATATTGTTTTGTAATCCTTGGTCACCTGATGACATCAGAAATATGAAAAAGTGTGGCTAGTTATTCAAATATTTACAGCACTCATTGCTTAAATTTCTTTAAACTCTTTAGGTAATGTGCCACCATAACCCTGATATAAATAAGTCAACTTTGCATAAAAAACACTGGTATTTGATATAAAGCAGCAGATCTATTAACCTGGCCTGTTTGACCTCCTCACTAGATAGAAGCAGATATATTACCCAGGCCTGTTTGACCTCCTCACTAGAGAGCAGCAGATCTATTACCCAGGCCTGTTTAACCTCCCTCTAGAGAGCAGTAGATCTATTACCCAGGCCTGTTTGACCTGCCCACTAGAGACCATCATATCTATTACTCAGGGCTGTTTGACCTCCTCGCTAGAGAGCAGTAGATCTATTACCCAGGGCTGTTTAACCTCCTCACTAGAGACCAGCAGATCTATTACCCAGGCCTGTTTGACCTCCTCACTAGAGACCAGCAGATCTATTACCCAGGCCTGTTTGACCTCCTCACTAGAGACCAGCAGATCTATTACCAAGGGCTGTTTGACCTCCCCAGTAGAGAGCAGTAGATCTATTACCCAGGGCTGTTTGATCTCCCTCTAGAGAGCAGCAGATCTATTACCCAGGGCTGTTTGACCTCCTCACTAGAGACCAGCAGATCTATTACCAAGGGCTGTTTGACCTCCCTCTAGAGAGCAGTAGATCTATTACCCAGGCCTGTTTGACCTCTCCACTTCACAATCATGTCACTATCGTGTGTCATGGTGTTTGTGAGTCTGTGTGTGGGTGTAAGTGATGGAGTGTGCAGGATGGAAATAAGTGTCTCTCTGTGTGTGTAACCATATGCTGGTATATTTGTGTAAGGAGGTACACATTGATGTGAGTGAGAATGATCATGCATGTATGTGTTTGTCTATGTTTGCTGTTGGTTTGTAAGGCCTGTGTGTTGGTGTGTAGGCCTGTGTATTGTTGTGTAGGCCTGTGTATTGGTGTGTAGGCCTGTGTGTTGGTGTGTAGGCCTGTGTGTTGGTGTGTAAGCCTGTGTGTTGGTGTGTAGATCTGTGTGTTGGTGTGTAGGCCTGTGTGTTGGTGTGTAGGCCTGTGTGGTGGTGTGTAGGCCTTTGTGTCTGTGTGCAGGCCTGTGTTTGTGTCAAGCATGTTCCAAGGTTGTATCTTTTTTGGAAATCTGCAGTTCAAACAATCAATCAATCAAATGTATTTATAGCCCTTCTTACCTCAGCTGATGTCACAAAGTGCTGTACAGAAACCCAGCCTAAAACTCCAAACAGCAAGCAATGCAGGTGTAGAATAACTCCCTAGAAAGGCCAGAACCTAGGAAGAAACCTAGAGAGGAACCAGGCTATGAAGGGAGGCCAGTCCTCTTCTGGCTGTGCCGGGTGGAGATTATAACAGAACATGGCCAAGATGTTCAAATGTTTATAGATGACCAGCACGGTCAAATAACAATAATCACAGTGGTTGTCGAGGGTGAAACAGGTCAGCACCTCAGGAGTAAATGTCAGTTGGCTCTTCATAGCCGATCATTCAGAGTATCTCTACCGGTCCTGCTGTCTATAGAGAGTTGAAAACAGCAGGTCTGGAACAGGTAGCACGTCCAGTGAACAGGTCAGGAGGCTGAGACAGGAGGGGTCAGGATATACTGTGGCCCATCCGATGATACCCCCGGACAGGGCCAAACAGGAAGGATATAACCCCACCCACTTTGCCAAAGCACAGCCCCCACACCACTAGAAGGATATCTTCAACCACCAACTTACCATCCTGAGACAAGGCCGAGTATATCCCACAAAGATCTCCGCCACGGCACAACCCAAGGGGGGGCGCCAACCCGGACAGGAAGGTCACGTCAGTGACTCAACCAACTCAAGTAACGCACCCCTCCGAGGGACGGCATGGAAGAGCACCAGTAAGCCAATGACTCAGCCCCTGTAATAGGGATAGAGGCAGAGAATCCCAGTGGAGAAGGGGGAACCGGCCAGGCAGAGACAGCAAGGGTGGCTCCAGTGCCTTTCCGTTCACCTTCACACTCCTGGGCCAGACTACACTCAATCATAGGACCTACTGAAGAGATGAGTCTTCAATAAAGACTTAAAGGTTGAGACCGAGTCTGCGTCTCTCACATGGGTAGGCAGACCATTCCATAAAAATTGAGCTCTATAGGAGAAAGCCCTGCCTCCAGCTGTTTGCTTAACAAAAAATAAGTGGGCACCCCACCACTGTTTGGGTAAACCGCTGAGCAATTGAGCTGGAGAAATTCATAGACAGAAATATGGATGCAAGGGCTGACCATCCATGATAATAAAATTATAGTTTTAACTATATTTTGAGGCTATATAGTGTCTGTTTAAAATTACAATGTTTACAAACAATTGAGTAAAATAAGTATACAGTATATGTTGGGTTCTGATGAGGTACGACAGTTGAACTAAGCTCATGGGGCATTTATAAATATATTCTTCAAGAGTCAATGGGTGTATATCATTAATTTAAAAGTAAAAAATGTATGTACCTGTCACAGATTGGCACTTTAATGGCAAGGCCCACATTTTGTGGTTGTCTGTTGTTTTGATTGTGTTGTTCCTGCTCTTGGGGCATATAAGCTGTCTGAATTTACTGCTGTCTCAGCTGTAACAGGTTGTATCAGCTGAGTTTACTGCTGTCTCAGCTGTAACAGTTTGTGTCAGCTGAGTTTACTGCTGTCTCAACTGTAACAGGTTGTGTCAGCTGAGTTTACTGCTGTCTCAGCTGTAACAGGTTGTATCAGCTGAGTTTACTGCTGTCTCAGCTGTAACAGGTTGTGTCAGCTGAGTTTACTGCTGTCTCAGCTGTAACAAGTTGTGTCAGCTGAGTTTACTGCTGTCTCAGCTGTAACAGGTTGTGTCAGCTGAGTTTCCTGCTGTCTCAGCTGTAACAGGTTGTGTCAGCTGAGTTTACTGCTGTCTCAGCTGTAACAGGTTGTGTCAGCTGAGTTTACTGCTGTCTCAGCTGTAACAGGTTGTATCAGCTGAGTTTACTGCTGTCTCAGCTGTAACAGGTTGTGTCAGCTGAGTTTACTGCTGTCTTTTTTATTTATTTATTTATTTCACCTTTATTTAACCAGGTAGGCGTTGAGAACAAGTTCTCATTTACAATTGCGACCTGGCCAAGATAAAGCAAAGCAGTTCGACACATACAACGACACAGAGTTACACATGGAGTAAAAAAAACATACAGTCAATAATACAGTATAAACAAGTCTATATACAATGTGAGCAAATGAGGTGAGATAAGGGACGTAAAGGCAAAAAAAAGGCCATGGTGGCAAAGTAAATACAATATAGCAAGTAAAACACTGGAATGGTAGATTTGCAGTGGAAGAATGTGCAAAGTAGAAATAAAAATAATGGGGTGCAAAGGAGCAAAATAAATAAAATAAATACAGTAGGGAAAGAGGTAGTTGTTTGGGCTAAATTATAGGTGGGCTATGTACAGGTGCAGTAATCTGTGAGCTGCTCTGACAGTTGGTGCGTAAAGCTAGTGAGGGAGTTAAGTGTTTACAGTTTCAGAGATTTTTGTAGTTCGTTCCAGTCATTGGCAGCAGAGAACTGGAAGGAGAGACAGCCAAAGAAAGAATTGGTTTTGGGGGTGATATATACCTCAGAGATATACCTGCTGGAGCGCGTGCTACAGGTGGGTGATGCTATGGTGACCAGCGAGCTGAGATAAGGGGGGACTTTACCTAGCAGGGTCTTGTAGATGACATGGAGTCAGTGTTTTTGGCGATGAGTATGAAGCGAGGGCCAGCCAACGAGAGCGTACAGGTCGCAATGGTGGGTAGTATATGGGGCTTTGGTGACAAAACGGATTGCACTGTGATAGACTGCATCCAATTTGTTGAGTAGGGTATTGGAGGCTATTTTGTAAATGACATCGCCGAAGTAGGATGGTCAGTTTTACAAGGGTATGTTTGGCAGCATGAGTGAAGGATGCTTTGTTGCGAAATAGGAAGCCAATTCTAGATTTAACTTTGGATTGCAGATGTTTGATGTGGGTCTGGAAGGAAAGTTTACAGTCTAACCAGACACCTAGGTATTTGTAGTTGTCCACGTATTCTAAGTCAGAGCCGTCCAGAGTAGTGATGTTGGACAGGTGGGCAGGTGCAGGCAGCGATCGGTTGAAGAGCATGCATTTAGTTTTACTTGTATTTAAGAGCAATTGGAGGCCACGGAAGGAGAGTAGTACGGCATTGAAGCTTGCCTGGAGGGTTGTTAACACACTGTCCAAAGAAGGGCCAGAAGTATACAGAATGGTGTCGTCTGCGTAGACGTGGATCAGAGACTCACCAGCAGCAAGAGCGACATCATTGATGTATACAGGGAAGAGAGTCGGTCCAAGAATTGTACCCTGTGGCACCCCCATAGAGACTGCCAGAGGTCCGGACAGCAGACCCTCCGATTTGACACACTGAACTCCATCAGAGAAGTAGTTGGTGAACCAGGCGAGGCAATCATTTGAGAAACCAAGGTCTCAGCTGTAACAGGTAGCATTTGTATGCCCAAGCATCTGTAATGATCTCATCTGTTTGCAACATTCCCTTTTTTAAATACCTAAATAAAAATGCAAATGTATGCATTTGTGTACATGTGTGTATGGTACTTGCATGTCTCTGCATGCATGTGTGTGCATCAACATTCATAAGAAACAGCCAATATGAGCCAATATGGGTCAAACCTCATTTGATTTTTTTGATTTTTTGATTTTTTAACATTGCTGGCCATTACAATGTAAGGTGTCACTACAGACACTGGTTCAATTCCTGGCAGTATCACATCTGGATGTGATTGGGACTCCCGTAGGGTAGTGTACAATTGGCCTAGTGTCGTTTGGCTGGGGTAGGCTGTCATTGTAAATAAGAATTTGTTCTTAACTGACTTGCCTTGTTAAATAAAACCTACTTTTGCTCTTTTGTTTTGCAGCAGTGTTGCAGGCACTCTTTGCACGCCAACGCTTGTCAAGTGGTTAGCCAGTCCACAGTGCTTTAGCTCGTAGGAGTAGGCTGTGGCGGGCCATCTCTGCACTTTGGACAGACCTCTGAGCTGTTTGCTCACTACAGGCCTGCCTTCCCTGCCTGTGTGGGTAGCCGCAAGATACACAGCTGTGTTATGACTGTGAGAGACTTTGACAAACAAGCTAATTTTAGCAAACCTGTTAACTTGAGAGTTGTAGGGCCAGCTACAAAGTCCTCTAGGATTACATCTAAAACATGTTGTCAATGCAGTGTTCAATGCAACATATGAAAAACTGGTCATGAGGTACATACATACCTGTTCGTTGATGTACAGTGGGGCAAAAAAGTAATTGTGCAAGTTCTCCCACTTAAAAAGATGAGAGAGGCCTGTAATTTTCACCATCGGTACACGTCAACTATGACAGACAAAATAATAAGAAAAAAAATCCAGAAAATCACATTGTAGGATTTTTTATGAATTTATTTGCAAATTATGGTGGAAAATAAGTATTTGGTCACCTACAAACAAGCAAGATTTCTGGCTCTCGCAGACCTGTAACTTTGTCTTTAAGAGGCTCCTCTGTCCTCCACTCGTTACCTGTATTAATGGCACCTGTTTGAACTTGTTATCAGTATAAAAGACACCTGTCCACAACATCAAACAGTCACACTCCAAACTCCACTATAGCCAAGACCAAAGAGCTGTCAAAGGACACCAGAAACAAAATTGTAGACCTGCACCAGGCTGGGAAGACTGAATCTGCAATAGGTAAGCAGCTTGGTTTGAAGAAATCAACTGTGGGAGCAATTATTAGGAAATGGAAGACATACAAGACCACTGATAATCTCCCTCGATCTGGGGCTCCACGCAAGATCTCACCCCGTGGGGTCAAAATGATCACAAGAACGGTGAGCAAAAATCCCAGAACCACATGGGGGGACCTAGTGAATGACCTGCAGAGAGCTGGGACCAAATTAACTTCTTGATCCTACTTGAGACGCAGATGTCTCAACTAGGCACCTGGAAATGCAAATGCGCTACGCTAAATGCTAAATGTACTCGTTAAAACTCAAACGTTCATCAAAATACACATGCAGGGTATAGAATTAAAGCTACACTCGTTGTGAATCTAGCCAACAAGTCAGATTTTTAAAATGCTTTTCGGCGAAAGCATGAGAAGCTATTATCTGATAGCATGCAACACCCCAAAATGCCTGAATGCGACGTAAACAAAAGATTTAGCGTAGCCGGCGCTACACAAAACGCAGAAATAAAATATAAAACATTCATTACCTTTGACGAGCTTCTTTCTTGGCACTCCTATATGCCCCATAAACATCACTATTGGGTCTTTTTTTCGATTAAATCGGTCCATATATACCCAAAATAGATGGAAGCTGTGTAATTCAGAAAAAAACATTGTTTTAAAACGCAGCGTCATTTTTTAAAATTAAAAAAGTCGACGATAAACTTTCATAAAACACTTCGAAATACTTTTGTAATCCAACTTTAGGTATTAGTAAACGTTTATAATCTATCAAAATGATCACGGGGCGATGTGTATTCAATAGCTCCTCGTCTTCAAATCAATGGCCGAAAATGTGCACTTCAAAACATCCTGGCGGAGACCGGAAGAAATGGAATCCAGTTAGTTGGATTTACCAACAAAAAACTCCCCGGATAATGACGACAATGGCGACATCGTGTGGAATCTGTAGGAATTGCATGCAGGTCCATAATTAATTTTGTGCCCTTTTAACAATCCATGAAAGTGACGCATGGATATTATTTTTAGCTTTCAGTGAGCAGTTTTTCTTGCGCTTTTCGATGAAACACACAATCTGTTATAGTCACAGCCGTGATTTAACCAGTTTTAGAAACTTCAGAGTGTTTTCTATCCACACATACTAATCATATGCATATACTATATTCCTGGCATGAGTAGCAGGACGCTGAAAAGTTGCGCGATTTTTAACAGAATGTTCGAAAAAGGAGGGGGTAGGCTTAAGAGGTTCAAAGCCTACCATCAGTAACACACTACGCCGCCAGGGACTCAAAACCTGCAGTGTCCCCCTGCTTAAGCCAGTACATGTCCAGGCCTGTCTGAAGTTTGCTAGAGAGCATTTGGATGATCCAGAAGAAGATTGGGAGAATGTCATATGGTCAGATGAAACCAAAATATAACTTTTTGGTAAAAACTCAACTCATCGTTTTTGGAGGACAAAGAATGCTGAGTTGCATCCAAAGAACACCATACCTACTGTGAAGCATGGGGGTGGACACATCATGCTTTGGGGCTGTTTTTCTGCAAAGGGAACAGGACGACTGATCCGGGTAAAGGAAAGAATGAATGGGGCCATGTATCGTGAGATTTTGAGTGAAAACCTCCTTCCATCAGCAAGGGCATTGAAGATGAAACGTGGCTGGGTCTTTCAGCATGACAATGATCCCAAACACACCGCCCGGGCAACGAAGGAGTGCCTTCATAAGAAGCATTTCAAGGTCCTGGAGTGGCCTAGCCAGTCTCCAGATCTCAACCCCATAGAAAATCTTTGGAGGGAGTTGAAAGTCTGTGTTGCCCAGCAACAGCCCCAAAACATCACTGCTCCAGAGGAGATTGGAATGGAGGAATGGGACAAAATACCAGCAACAGTATGTGAAAACCTCGTGAAGACTTACAGAAAATGTTTGACCTCTGTCATTGCCAACAAAGGGTATATAACAAAGTATTGAGATAAACTGTTGTTATTGACCACATACTTATTTTCCACCACAATTTGCAAATAAATTCATTAAAAATCCTACAATGTGATTTTCTGGATTTTTTTCTAATTTTGTCTGTCATAGTTGAAGTGTACCTATGATGAAAATTACAGGCCTCTCTCATATTTTTAAGTGGGAGAACTTGCACAATTGGTGGCTGACTCAATACTTTTTTGCCCCACTGCATATGACATTGTCATGACATGTCCTACATTCAAGATGTGCTTTTCAACTGAGATCTACAATGTGCTATGATACAGATACGGAACAGTCTCTTCATTAATCCACTTGTACCGTAGTTTCGACCACCAGCCAGCTGGCTTGGAGATCAGATTACTAGCTCTGTAACTTTACGTCAGGTCAAACAAGAGTACTGGCAAGTCTGTTTTTCCATCCAATTTTTCTGTACTACAATCTACTGAGCACAGTAATTAATTTACCTAAATTAAGGCAACAAGCATCCTGTTCTCCCAAGAAGCATTGAGTATTATCCCAAAGCTGCCATCAATGTAGTGATTTAGAGGGAACTGTCAGAGCAGGGTTCCAACCAGCAACCCTGCAGTTATGGTTCAGATCTCTTGGCAAAGATAATAGTATGCTCATATTTATACAGGGAGGCTGTTACAGAAGCACTGAACACTGAAAAGCCCCACTCAGCTTCAGCTGCTTGGCCAAGATGACATGTCTGCTGAGGGAGTGTGATTGGGTTAATCAGTAACTCTCTGAGACTCAACACCTTATTGTGACTTATTTTCAGAAAGAGCTGTTTCTATGACTTACCAGAAGTAGAGACAGGCTCCCTGTACAACAAAACTCTGTTCCAAAGTGGCAGTCCTTTGTGCGTACAAAATTGCTCCCTATTCCCTACTGTATGCGGTGCACTACTTTTGACAAGGGCCATAGGGCTCAGGTCAAAAGTAGAGCACTATATAAGGAATAGGGTGCCATTTGAGATGTCTGTTTTTAAATGGGCTAAAAGCACACTGGCAGATGAAGAAACTGTTTAGACACATTCAAATTACCCCATAGTCTATTTACAAAATGAGTGTCTTGAGCATAGGCTACATTATTAAAACATTTTATTTAATTATTATTGGGTAGTCTTATAACATATGTGTCCGACCACCTCGATTCACTATTTTGCAGCAACATTTTAAATGTTGTTTTTTACATTGGATAAAAGTATAGAGTCAGAGCTACGAAATTGTATATCATATACTGCAGTTGAGGAACAATGGGAAAGTCATTGTATTGAAAGTATTGTATTGAAATCACTGTATTGAAAGTTGCTAAACTTGTAACCCCACTTTTGAGAAACTGGCCCTTGAATAATATGTCACACCTACTGGAGAGCTCTTCTGTCTACACCTATTTAGCATCTTTCAGACCCTCTTACGCCTTAGCCCCACCCATCTCTTTAAGGATTCACATGTGAGTCCATGTGCTAAACATTGAGTGAGTAAGGTAGTGTAGTAAACAACCAAAGATTTCAAGACTTAAATTATTTGAAGTAGCAGCCTACAATAAGGAAGCACTACTGTAAAACATACACTTTATCTTGTCCTTGGCCTATATCCTAATCTGACTTTGAAAGTGTCCAGATAAAATATTGCATAAATATTTTAGAATTATTAGATGATGCTTACCAAAATTGATAGGTCATGTGAAAGAAATGCTATAACCACCCCCCAGCCACACCTAGCTAAGTGGATGGGTCACTGTTGTCTAGACAAGTTCACATGTTCATGAAATACAACAGATGGCCCTAATCACCCCCAGACACACCTGGCTAACTTGATGGGTCATATAATCATTCTATGGTGAAATGGAGTCTTTTATATCGACATGTAGCTAGTTATCTAAACAATGAACCATAATCCTAACCCATAGCTACAGTACAAACAGATTGTCATAGCTATCCACCATGCATGAAATGCTGGAGTAGGAATCTGCAGGTAGCTAAAGCTAACCAATAAGGTTCAATGTTAGGTAGAAGCTAATATTAGGCTCTAACTAACCATGAACATTTGTTTCTGAGATACAAATAATACTACTACCAGAAAGCTAATGTTTGTTAGCTAGCTAACAGTATGTTTTAACTTGCAATGAAAACGACTTAATGACAAAATTAGAAATGTATCATATCTGAAAATATGGCTAGACTCTAACCCGTATACATGGATGAGCGCTTCCCAACACAGTGTCTTTTCCGTTAGGATTGTAGCTTGCTACAGCTTGTTTGGCCCATTGTTTTGTCAAGTCATTCCGGTTCACACGGACTGTGTGCAGAAAGTAGTCCATCACAACTTTTTCCCACTGATCTTTGTTGATAGCGCCTGCTAAATTATGGGCAGAAAGAAACCTTTGCATGTCTCCATTTCTAACATTATATCTTTCAAAAAATCTGCGGTAGCAAGTCGGCATGTCAAGCCCATCCATTATCTTAGCCAATTATTGCTAGCAGGTAGGTTCCTGTCTTTTTTCATGGTTAAACCAACTAGACTCGTAATTTAACAATTTTTTTCGAATTTACAGATGGCATACAATTGTTTTGTTAAGGCACATGAAAGTTCACATGTTCCTGAAAGTATTTCTGCCCAAAAAAGCATTTTGCTAAAAAAAATACCTAAAAAACTTTAAAATGCCTCTCCTGTGAAGTAGTGATGTGCAACATATCTTCTTGAAACGGGTCAGATATGGTATATCTGATAGTTGATATCTTAAATTACTTCTGGATTATGGTTAATCTTCATGTTGAAAAGATTGAAGAACAGAAAGCAGAGGCATTTTAAATCAAAAATCAAATTGAATCAAATTTTATTTGTCACATGCACCGAATACAACAGTGAAATGCTTACTTACAAGCCCTTAACCAACAATGCAGTTAAGAAAAAATCTGTTAAGAAAGTATTTACTAAATAAACTGAACTAAACAACAAATAAATATAAATAATTGAAGAGCAAAAATAAAATAACAGTAACGAGGCTATATACAGGGGGTACCGGTAAAGAGGTAATGTGCAGGGGCAGAGTTTAGTCGAGGTAATTTAGGTAATTTAGATGATGTTGATGATGATGATGATGACATTGATGATGATGAGGGGCACAGGTTAGTAGAGGTAATTTAAATGATGATGATGATGATGATATTGATGATGATGAGGATAAGTTTTGTGACTATATTGATGATACTGACGATAATGATTATGATGATGATGATACTGATGATGATGATAATAATGATAATAATGATGGTGATTAAATTGATGATGATGATATGATAACAATGATGATGATATAGGCTGTGAAAGAGAGCTTAATTGTCTGACATCAAGTCATTATTGCAAACACCTTTAAAGACACTCATAGTTTATGGGGTAATACCACTGTACATGTCAGATATTCTATAGAGTAGCAGCAAGACTTTTGGAACCTATTGGTGGACTCAACAAGTAGTTTTGTTCGTGAATGACCGGTCTTTTCAAGCATTCTGGTGAATTGATTTAATCTGGGTCTGTGAAACTGCCCACTATGCAAAAACTTGTTGTAGCAACATTGTTTCCACATCATTTCAACCAAAACAATCAATGTGATGATGTTAAATCAACATGGAAAACTGATTGGATTTGCAAAAAGTCATTAGTGTAAGTGCATTTTGTCTTTTTTTCAACCAACTTTAACCTAAATCCAATGACATGCTGCCATTTGCTGTTGATTTCACTTTGAACTCATGGTTAGCTGACAACTCAACCAAACGTAAATCAAAACTACTTGTTGATTCCACCAATAGGTTCCAAAAGTCTTGCTGCTACTCTATAGAATATCTGAATGACATGGACTTGTGATAAGCCTCATACAAACACACAAGTACAGTCAACATCACGTGGTGCTCTCAACAAATTAGAAATCTAGCAAATTATATACAATGGCACATAATTGTTTGTTACCTGGACTCAAACTCATGAGAATGTGATAATCTCTTATTTTCTCTTCGTGTGAGAGCGAGTCTGTTACAGGAAGAGTAGCCTCTGTAGAATTCACACCTCTAACACCAAAACCAAACTGATGTTCAAGTTTCCAGGCATCATTGTTTGTCTCTGGGCATGTTTTTTTTTTTTTAATTGTGGCTGGCTTAAAGACCGCATTGGAAAATGTCACAGCTCTCTCGTTCTGGAAGCCCTCCCTCCTTATTCAAGCCAAACACAGATGGAACCCCTGGGTCGTATTCCCCTGAATATGACCCCCTTACCATGTTCGCCATATACACTGATGTAGCAACTTCTACCGATTATGAAGAATCACTTCACTATCACTCTATATTTCCCTGCTGTTGTTCTCAAACAGTAGGATATATTATATTTGACTACAAGGTCAATAGATATAACAGATGCACAAAGATCATGCCTGCAAAACATGCTAAGCTCTCACCCTTACCAATAGTAGCATAAAATAGCATATTTGGGGATATGATCTTTGCTCCTCTGTAACTTTCTCACTGATTATTATTCATGACTCATTCACGATTATCCATTATCTGTCAAGGTATGCGTGAAAGGCTGTAGGAAGTCAGACGCAAGAGAGCAGATATTTGATGGCAAAGCGGAGCCTTTTATTTGGCGAACCAAAAGCACACGGCACAAACAAACACGAAAATACAAATATGGGTTTAACATAACCCAGCGCAACCAGCCTAACGTGTGCATACATGCAAACAGATAAACAATACCACACAAAGACGGGGTAAACAGAGGGTTAAATACATAACACATAATGAGGGAAATGAGAACCAGGTGTGTGGGAAAACAAGATAAAACAAATGGAAAATGAAAAATGGATCGGCGATGGCAAAAAGACCGGCGATGTCGACCGCCGAACACCACCCGAACAAGGAGAGGCATCGACTTCGGCAGAAGTCGTGATAGTACACCCCCCTGACTCGTGGCTCCAGCAGCGCGCTGACACAGGCCTCGGGGACGACCCGGAGGGTGAGGCGCAGGGCGATCCGGACGGAGACGGTGGAACTCTCACAGCAGAGAAGGATCCAACACGTCCTCAACCAGAACTCAGCATTTCTCCTCCGGACCATACCCCTCCCAGTCCACGAGGTACTGAAGGCCCCTCGCCCGACGTCTCGAATCCAGTATGGAATGAACGGAGTACGCCGGGGCCCCCTCGATGTCCAGAGGGGGTGGAGGAATCTCCCGCACCTCAGACTCCTGGAGCAGGCCAGCCACCACCGCCCTGAGGAGAGACACATGGAACGAGGGGTTAATGCAGTAATCGGGGGGAAGCTGTAACCTGTAACAAACCTCGTTCACTCTCCTCAGGACTTTAAATGGCCCCACAAACTGCGGACCCAACTTCTGGCAGGGCAGGCAGAGGGGCAGGTTTCTGGTCGAGAGCCAGACCCAGTGCGAACACCGGGGTCTCACTACGGTGACGGTCTGCGCCATCTTTCTGGGACGGGTAAGGGGTGTAACTTACCTCTGGGCAGATTACTAGGAGCCTTACACTGGGCGCACACCGAGCAGGAGGAAACCCTTACGTCCTTAGCCAAAGTGGGCCACCAGTACTTCCCACTCAGACAGCGCACCGTCCGACTGATTCCTGGATGACCAGTGGAGGGTGACGTGTGGGCCTAATAGATCAGCCGGTCACGCACAACAGACGGAGCGTACAGACGCCCAGCTGGACACTGGAGGGGAGCGGGCTCTGCACGCGACGCCCACTCAATGTCCGCGTCCAGCTCCCACACTACCGGCGCCACCAGGCAGGAGGCCGGGAGTATGGGAGTGGGATCCATGGGTCGCTCCTCTGTGTCACACAGCCGGGACAGTGCGTCTGCCTTCACATTCTGGGAACCTAGTCTGTAAGAAAGGGTGAAAACAAAACGGTTGAAAAACATGGCCCACCTCCTCACCGCCCGGATGTACTCCAGATTGCGGTGGTCAGTCCAGATGAGAAAAGGGTGTTTAGCCCCCTCAAGCCAATGTCTCCACGCCTACAAAGCCTTGACGACAGCCAACGACTCCCAGACCCCTGGCTCCACCGGGCAGAGCTTCCTCGAGAAGAAAGCACAGGGGCGGAGCTTCGGTGGCGTACCGAGCGCTGAGAGAGCACAGCTCCTATCCCAGCCTCGGACGCGTCCACTTCCACTATGAACACCAAAGAGGGATCCGGATGAGCCAGAACAGGAGCCGAGGTAAACAGAGCCCTCAGGTGACTAAAAGCCCTGTCCGCCTCAGCTGTCCACTGCAAGTGCACCGGTCCCCCCTTCCCCCCTTCAGCAGTGAGGTAATGGTAGCCGCTACCTGGTCAAAACCTTGGATAAACCTCCGGTAGTAGTTGGCAAACCCTAAGAACTGCTGCACCTCCTTTACCGTGGTGGGAGTCGGCCTATTACACACGGCTGCAATGCAGTCACTCTCCATCTCCACCCCTGAGGTGGAAATGCGATACCCTAGGAAGGACTGACATAATGAGGAAAATGAGGACCAGGTGTGTGGGAAAACGAGACAAAACAAATGGAAAATGAGAAATGAATCGGCGATGGCTAGAAGATCGGCGACGTCGACTGCCGAACACCGCCCGAACAAGGAGAGGCATCGACTTCGGAAGAAGTCGTGATATTATCATGGTGGCATTCACATTCATTTAGACGTTTTCAGCAACATATTCTTATTTATTGTAAACTTATTTACAATAAAGAGACTCCAAACTGACACTATGCATTATTCATCATTCAGTTCTTATTGGGCACAATTAATCTGAAACACAACCAAAACAAACAGCAAATGCATCCTCCAAGTTTTGTCGAGTCACAAGCTTTATGTAGTCATTGCATGCTAGGAATAAGGAACCAAATACTAAACATTACTTTAATATATTACATGTGAATAATGTGTTCAAAATACTAACACAAAAAACAAGAAATGGGGGAACGACATACATAAAGTGCTTTCCTTTATAAATGGTAAAACAGATATTTTTGAAAATACCCTCAAATAAAAGGTCACATTCTGTACTAGAGACTCATATGAAACATTTGCTTTCAAATCCAAAATGCTGGAGTATAGAGCCACATTTACAACATTTTTGCTTCACTGTTCAAATAAATACAGAGGGGAGGGTATGTTTGATGATTTCATTTTTCTAAAAACAACAGTGAATGCTTACAAAATCATTAAAATGTGTTGCATAAACCACGAGCAACAGAGTACGGCGCTTTAGCAGTATAGATATATTACAACTGAGAAGGAACATCAACATGTTTCATAATTGTAATCGTCACCACATTGACATAAGGTCAGACTTTGAGACTGAAGAGAGAATTCTGTCCTAGTGCAACATTGCCATCTGGTGAAAGACTACATCATCATGTAAAATGTTCCTTCCTGATGCTGTATCAATTGTAATGTCATTGACAGAAATGTGACCATGTTCATGTTACACCACTCTGTTATGTCTTACAATAGTAAAGTGTGGTTGGTATCGTTTCTTACTCCTTTCTCACATCTACTGTCAAGTTTCACTACTTTAGACAAATAACAGCTGTTATCATGACAGTGATCATGAAAGTGAGCAGCTACTGTACATACTGTACATGTTCTCCTTTTAGCCATTTCTCATGGACTTTCACACCTTTCCCTTTAGTATTATCAAGTGATCAACACTGTACAGTACAGTATTACTGGTTTGCTGCTATGAACACAAACACCAGACTTTTGATCCAAGGGTGTGAAGTTCCTCATGTTCTTGGAATGGAATATTAACAAAAGCAATCAAACCATAAACATGTGCTCAAGTCCATTGAGATAAATTCCCCTTGAACCACCTGTCTGTCATCTTCTGCAGCAAACACTGTATACCGCAGACAGTGCTGAGTCACATTCCATTTCTGTAGTGTTGCCTTCCCATTCGGTTTCACAAGGACACCACAGAAAAAGCTATTGGGTTAGCTAGGACAGAGAGTTTTACCAACAACACCAACATGTCAATTCAATGGTTGGGCCTCCTAGTGGACCTGTGGTTTCTTTTGTCCTGCCTACCATTTTACATTTCAGCTTTCAATCTGGACACGGACACAAAGCATGTTCTGAGGAAAAATGGTGATCCAGGAAGCCTGTTTGGATTCTCCCTGGCACTGCATCAACAACTGAATCCTCTCAATAAGAAACTGTCATTTTACCTCTTATAAGAAATGATTAACAGTGTCCATACATACTATTATCTGGCCTTAACGGCTACTCTGAATCTCTGCCTGGTACAGCCAGAAGAGAACAGGCAACCTCCTTTCTAGGTTTCTTCCTCCGTTCCATTCTTCTAGGGAGTTTCTCATGGCTTCTCTGTTTTCACGTCTGCTTTGCTTGCTCTTTGGGGTCTAGGCCAGGTAACTGTAAAGCACTTTGTGACAACTGCTGTTGTAAAAAGGGTTTTATAAAGTAATATTGATTGTTTGGTTGATTGATTGATACAACTCAGACCAGCAGTGACAAAGTTGTTCCTAGTTTGAATATTTTATTGTATTATTATTATTGTATTTTTCCTAGATTGCTGGTTGGCGCACCATGTGCCAAGTCATTGCCCAAAGCTGAAGTTACAGGTGGAATCTACAAGTGTGAGCTCACCACTGATTCTAAGAGCTGTGAGCGTGTCAAGCTCCACAAAGATGGTTTGTTTGCTTCCACTCATGCTTCCACTCATGTGTAATACAGAAGTGCAATTGTTTATCGATCTCTACAGTTTCCATCCAAAAACAAATTCTGTGAAATGATGTCAACACATATTGGAGGAGTTACTGGCTTGCTAAAGTGGCTAGCTTAGCTAACGAACTAGCTACGTTGGTCGAGGTGCGCATGACCAGAATGACACTTCAACAAACCACCAAAGGCACACCCCATTTCTGTTTGAAAATTTAGAAAGGGGCAGAGTTCGATTGTTTTTCTTGCCCTTAGTTGACCTCCAAAACATTTTGAAACGGAACAAAAATGCATTTCTTATTGGATAACAGGTAATTGTATTGAATATGAACCAGCTGAGGTTGGTCGTTATGGTTGGGTTGAGGAAGGATTTAGTTTCCTATTTGATCATCAGCAGAATGACAGTGGATGTGTTTGGTTATTCTAGAGGAGAAAGAGAGAAATGTAATCATAAATGTGTTTGAAATCAGCACAAAACGCCCTAAATAATCTTGTTGTTAAAAATGTATTCAAGCATAAGGGAAGTCACATTTTCCATGATTGGCTATCCCATAAGTCCTTACATATTGTCCAATCATAATCAACCCAGCAAGACCACCAACACCTCAGATCCCAAAAGTCATTTAACTATGTAAACTCTAACATGGATTTATCCTGCAACAGATGCCATTCAATTGGTAATATTCATCTTTGTCTTCTTCTAATGCCTCTTAAGCAGGTTGACATTTATTGTGGATGAGTGATTTCCACTAGATGGTATAGATGTAAAGTCAAAAGTGTCTATATTGTAAATATTTATGAAAATTGTCAAATTTAGGGTTAGGCATTAGAGTTAGCAGTGTGGTTAAGGTTAAGATTTTATGACTTTGTGGCTGTGCCAGCTATAATGACCACTCTGTAAAGCTGCCTACAGAAAAGATACATGACAAAAAACGTTGACCTGCACCTCTTAAGAGGAAAACAATCTAAAAGTAACTGAAAGTAATCAGAGTGTGTCACTGAGTTTGGGTAATCCAAAAGGTACGTTACTGATTACAATTTCTGACAGATAACTATCAACTGTTACGGATTACATTTAGAAAGTAACCCACTCAAACCTGTATGAGAGCTACATTTAAGGTGGCGTTAAGACAACACTCACCACACCTCTATTTTCACTCTTTCACATTTCTTTAACACTCATCCTCCTCTATTCTATCTCATTCAACCAATCTACCATTGGGATTTTGTTGCTTTTAAGAAACGTAAATACAAAAGTTTAAAGAATGTTTTGGATCCTCACCTTTCAACACCCCGCTACATTTTTTTTTACTAAGCCTTTCTCAAACGATACAAAACCACACACGCTTCTGCGAACCTATCATGAGTCCCAGGAACTATCTTTCCACGGGAGATCTCAAGGGAAACTTTGTACGAAGGCTGATCCAGTGGTTCTCAAATATCCCTGGTTCATATCTCTGCCTTCAAACGAAGAAGCATGAAATGCATGTCCAATGCAGAGGAGTGGTGAGGATAAATTATTCAGTAAAAATGCTATTCTACTTGTTCAATTGTTTCAAGGACATGTTATTGTAAGCTTTCTGACAGACAGCTCAACACAATCCTCCCCCTAATGCACTGTTCCCATAAAAAAATAAAAAAAACTTTCCTTCAGTGTTTTTTACGCATCAGTTTGTCTGGTTTGAAGGAGCCCTAAACTGATGATAAGCAAACGATTCCACAATGAACTGGCGACTGATGAACAATGAAATGGACATTAACTTTACAAAATGCCAATGTTACAAGGAGGTTGTCATCTGAGATGCACATTCCATAGAAACCAGCAGACATAGGGGACCTCCAGGACCAGGATTTGGGGAAATACTGCCCCTAACACTTCCAATCAATTCCTGCATCGACATTCAACACTTATGTCAATAAATACAATTAAATTATACAAAAAAATACAAATACATTGAAGGAATCCTTTTATGAGGAATCACATGTCAAGGCAGGTCAAGGCAGTGTCATGACTCTCTTTCCTGGGTGAGGATCAAAAGGCTCCAGATCAGCTTGGCATATGGCAAATCTTTTCAGTCTCCTGAGGGGGAATAGGTTTTATCGTGCCCTCTTCACGAATGTATTGGTGTGTTTGGACCATGTTAGTTTGTTGGTGATGTGGACACAGCCCCGTCGATGAGAATGGGGGCGTGCTCTGTCCTCTTTTTCCAGTAGTCCACGATCATCTCCCTTGTCCTGACACCACATGGCCAGGTCTCTGACCTCCTCCCTATAGGCTGTTTCGTTGTTGTAGGTGATCAGGCCTACCACTGTTGTGTCATTGGCGAACTTAATGAAGGTGTTGGAGGCTTGCCTGGCCGTGCACTCATGAGTGAACAGGGACTACAGGAGGGGACTGAGCACGCACCCCTCAGTGGCCCCTGTGATGACGATAAGCGTGGTGGATGTGTTGTTACCTACGCTTACCACCTGGGGCGGCCCGTCAGGAAGTCCAGGATCCAGTTCCGGAGGGAGGTGTTTAGTCCCAGGATCCTCAGCTTATTGATGAGCTTTGAGGGCACTATGGTGTTGAACGCTGAGCTGTAGTAAAGGAATAGCATTCTCACATAGGTGTTGCTTTTGTCCAGGTGGGAAGGGCAGTGTGGAGTGCAATAGAGATTGCATCATCTGTGGATCTGTTAGGGCGGTATGCAAATTGGAGTGGGTTGAGGGTTTCTGGAATAATGGTGTTGATGTGAGCCATGACCAGCCTTAGTGCTCTTTGGCACAGGGACTATGGTGGTCTGCTTAAAACATGTTGGGAATACAGACTCAGACAGGGAGAGGTTGAAAATGTCAATGAAGAAACTTTCCAGTTGGTCAGCGTATGCTCACAATACAGGTCCTGGTAATCCGTCCGGCCCTGCAGTCTAGTGAATGTTGACCTGTTTAAAGGTCGTACTCACATCGGCTGCGGAGAGCGTGATCACAGTCTTCCACAACATGCATTTTTCAGTGTTATTTGCCTCGAAGCGAGCAAAGAAGTAGTTTAGCTCATCTGGTAGGCTCGTGTCACTGGGCAGCTCTCCGTTGTGCTTCCCTTTGTCATCTGTAACTGTTTGCAAGCCCTGCCACATCCGACGAGCGTCAGAGCCGGTGTAGTACAATTCGATCTTAGTCCTGTATTGACCCTTTGCCTGTTTGTTGGTTCGTCGGAGGGCATAGCGGGATTTCTTATAAGCTTCCAGGTTAGAGTCCCGCTCCTTGAAAGCGGAAGCTCTAGCCTTTAGCTCAGTGCGGATGTTACCTGTAATCCATGGCTTCAGTTTTGGGTATGTACGTACGGTCACTCTTCGGACAATGTCATTTATGCACTTATTGATGAAATCAATGACTGATGTGGTGTACTCCTCAATGCCATAGGAGGAGTCCCGGAGCATATTCCAGTCTGTGCTCGCAAAACAGTCCTGTTTCATCTGACCACTTTTTATTTAGTCACTGGTGCGTCCTGCTTTAACTTTAGCTTGTAAGCAGGAATCAGGAGGATAGAATTATGATCGGATTTGCAAAATGGAAGGTGAGAGTGAGGGAGAGCTTTGTATGCGTCTCTGTGTGTGGAGTAAAGGTGGTCCAGAGTTTTTTCCCTCTAGTTGCACATTTAACATGCTGATAGAAATTTGGAAAGACGGATTTAAGTTTCCCTGCATTAAAGTCCCCTCCACTAGGAGAGCCACGTCTGGGTGAGCATTTTCCTGTTTGCTGATGGCAGATAGAGCTCCTTCAAAGTGCGGTCTTAGTACCAGCATCAGTCTGTGGTGGTATGTAGACCGCTATGAAAAATACAGATGTAAACACTCTAGGTAGACAATGTGGTCTACAGCTTATCATGAGATACTCTTGATCAGGCGAGCACAACCTTGACACTTCATTAGATATTGTGCACCAGCTGTTATTTACAAAAATATGTAGTCCGTCGCCCCTTGTCTTACCAGACACCTCTGTTCTATCCTGCCATTACAGCGTAGAACCAGCAAGCTCTATGTTGATAATGTCGTCGTTCAGCCACCACTCTGTGAAGCAAAATAAATTGCAGTTTTTAATATACCGTTGGTAGTTTAATCTTCTGCGAAGGTCATCTATTTAATTTTCCAAAGATTGTACATTTGCTAGCAGAATGGAAGGCAGTGGGGGCTTGTTCGATTGCCTAACAAATTCTCAGAAGGCAGCCCGTCCTCCAGAACCTTTTACTCCGCCTTCTCTTCACGCAAAGACTTATAGATGACCTGGAGCCAGTGGGTCTGTCGACGAATATGAGGCGAGGGCCAGCCAATGAGAGCATACAGGTCGCAGTGGTGGTGGTATATGTGGCTTTGGTGACAAAATGGATGACACTGTAATAGACTGCTGAGGGCTATTTTGTAAATGACATCGCCAAGGATCGGTAGGATAGTCAGTTTTACGAGGGTATGTTTGGCAGCATGAGTGAAGTATGCTTTGTTGCGAAATAGGAAGCCGATTCTAGATTTAATTTTGGATTGGAGATGCTTAATGTGAGTCTGGAAGGAGATTTTCAGTCCAACCACACACCTAGGTATTTGTAGTTGTCCACATATTCTAAGTCAGAACCATCCAGAGTAGTGATGCTGGACGGGCGGGCTGGAGCGGGCAACGATCGGTTGAAGAGCATGCATTTAGTTTTTCTTGCATTTTAGAGCAGTTGGAGGCCACGGAAGGAGAGTTGTATGGTATTGAAACTCGTCTGGAGGTTAGTTAACACAGTGTCCAAAGAAGGGCCAGAAGTATACAGAATGGTGTCGTCTGCGTAGAGGTGGATCAGAGAGTCACCAGCAGCAAGAGCGACATCATTTATGTATATAGAGAAAAGAGTCGGTCCGAGAATTGAACCCTGTGGCACCCCCATAGAGACTGCCAGAGGTCCGGACAACAGGCCCTCCAATTAGAGACAATGAACTCTGTCTGAGAAGTAGTTGGTGAATCAGGCAAGGCAGTCAATTGAGAAACCAAGGCTGTTAAGTCTGCAGATGAGAATGTGGTGACTGACAAAGTCGAAAGCCTTGGCCAGGTCGATGAAGACGGCTGCACAGTACTGTCTATTACCGATGGTGGATATGATATCGTTTAGGACCTTGAGCGTGGCTGAGGTGCTTCCATGACCAGCTCGTAAACCAGATTACATAGCGGAGAAGGTACGGTGGGATTCAAAATGGTCGGTGATCTGTTTGATAACTTGGCTTTCGAGACCTTAGATAAATCCATGATAATTGAGAATTGTTTCAGGGAGCGTTTGACAGTGATGAGGTGTGGTTGTTTCACGGCAGACCCATTATGGACACATGCAATGAGGTAGTGATTCCTGAGATCATGGTTGAAGACAGCAGAGGTGTATTTAGAGGGCAGGTTCGTCAGAATGGTATCTATGAGGGTGCCCGTGTTCACGGATTTGGGGTTGTACCTGGTAGATTCATTGATAATTTGTATGAGATTGAGGGCATCAAGCTTAGATTGTAGGACGGCCGGTGTGTCCCAGGTTAGGTCTCCTAACATTACGAGCTCTGAAGATAGATGAGGGGCAATCAATTCACATATGGTGTCCAGGGCACAGCTGGGGGCTGAAGGTGGTCTATAATGAGCAGCAACTGTGAGAGACTTGTTTCTGGAAAGGTGGATTTTTTGAAATAGAAGCTCGAATTGTTTGGGCACAGACCTGGATAGATCTGGATAGTAGATTGCAACTCCGCCCCCTTTGGCAGGTCTACCTTGTGAGAAAATGTTAAAGTTAGGGATGGAAATTTTAGGATTATTGGTGGCCATCCTAAACCAAAATTCAGACAAGGCTAGGACATCCGGGATGGCAGAATGTGCTAAAGTAGTGAATTAAACAAACTTAGGGAGGAGGCATCTAATGTTAACATGAATGATACCAAGGCTTTTACAGTTATAGAAGTCAACAAATGAGAGCGCCTGGGGAATGGGAGTGGAGCTAGGCACTGCAGGGCCTGGATTAACCTCTACATCACCAGAGGAATAGAGGAGGAGTAGGGTAAGGGTATGGCTTAAAACTATAAGAACTGGTCGTCTAGTGCGTTTTCTTTATGCTTATTTATTTTCCCTTTTGTACATTAACCATTTGTACATCGTTACAACACTGTATAAATACATACTATGGCATTTGTAATGTCTTTCTTCTTTTGGAACTTCTGTGAGTGTAATGTTTACTGTTTTTTTATTGTTTATTTCACTTTTGTATATTATCTACCTTACTTGCTTTGGTAATGCTAACATGTGTTTCTTCCATGCCAATAAAGCCCATTGAATTGAATAGAATTGAGATGGGGTATACAGAAAATGAGAGAAGTAGATAAGGAAATGGGAAAGAAAGTGTGTAACCATTTAAATAAATAATGACAGCTATGTTTGAAACAGGAAGTTTCAAGGCCAATTTAAAAATGGCAGCAGATAATTTGTTCGTTCGACATGGTGGGATCTTTTTGAGTGAGTAAAATTAATTATGTGAGAAATGGTGGTGGAAATGCCTTCATGCGTAAATATTGATATCATATCCATCAAATTGAAGTAAAATTGGAGACACAGAATGATAAATTGTGTGGTCCTCCTTCCACTACGACCCAACTTCGACTCGAGAAACCATGCAGTTTATTAGGCTATAGATTAAATCAATTAAGGTGATGAGCTTGATGCTACTTTCCAATAAAAATTGACGGCCTAATTCTGGTGACATGATGATTAATGCTTGACTGCCATTTGACAAATAAAAAAATGCTCTCTTATCCATAATAATCTCATCATGTAACCTAGCATACACTCACAACCCATGGGTGTCAAACTCATTCCACGGTGGGCCGAGTGTCAGCGGGATTTGAGATTTTACTTTAAATTATGACAACCAAGTGAGGGGAGTTCCTTACTAATTATACTGACCAAAAATATTAACACAACACGTGTTGGTCCCATGCTCCATGAGCTGAAATAAAAGATACTAGAAATGTTCCATATGCACAAAAAGCGTAATTCTCTGAAATTCTGTGCACAAATTTCTCTATCAGAAATCGTCTCATTGATGCTCATCTGTGTGCTCATTTTCCTCACCAGGGTCTTGACCTGACTGCAGTTCTGTGTCACCTTCGATGGCCACTGGCATGATTGAGAAGTGTGATCTTCACGATGAATCCCGGTTTCAATTGTACCGGGCAGTTGTGCGGGTGAGCAGAGTGCCCCATGGTGGAGGTGGGGGGTGGGTGGGGGGGGTTATGGTATGGCCAGGCACAAGCTACGGACAACAGACACGATTGCATTTTATCAAAGGAAATGCCCATTGTCGTGCCATTCATCCGCCGCCATCACCTAATGTTTCAGCATATTAATGCATGGCCCCATATCGCAAGGAGCTGTACACAATTCCTGAAAGCTGAAAATGTCCCAGTTCTTCCATGGCCTGCATACTCACCAGACATGTCACCCATTGAGCATGTTTGGGAGGTTCTCGATCGACGTGTATGACAGCGTGTTCCAGTTCCCACCAATATCCACTTCGCACAGCCATTGAAAAATAGTGGGACAACATTCCCCAGGCCACAATCAACTGCCTGATCAACTCAATGCAAAGGAGATGTGTTGAACTGCTTGAGGCAAATGGTGGTTACACTGGTTTTCTGATCCACGCCCCTTCCTTTTTTAAGGTATCTGTGACCAACAGATTCTTATCTGTATTCCTGTCACCTTAGTATTCTTTGTTTTCTTTATTACTTTGGTTAGGTCAGGGTGTGACATGGGTGATGTATGTGTTTTTGTACCGTCTAGGGGTTTTGTATGTTTATGGGGTTGTTTACTACCTAGGTGTTTTGTATGTCTATGGTTGCCTAGATTGGTTCTCAATCAGAGGCAGCTGTTTATCGTTATTTAGGCAGCCATATTATTTGGGTAATTCGTGGGTTATTGCCTGTGTTAGTTGCCTGTTTCAACACTATATTTAGCTTCACGGTCATTTTGTATAGTTTGTTTAGTGTTTCTTTGTTAATAAATAGAAGAATGTATTCACATCACACTGCGCCTTGGTCTCCTCCATTCAACAAACGTGACAATTCCCAGTCATTTGAAATCCATAGATTAGGGCCTAATGAATGTATTTCAATTGCCTGATTTCCTTACATGAATTGTAACTCAGTAGAATCTTTGAAATTGTTGGATTTATATATATTTTTCAGTGTAATCCATCAATCACGTACAAGGGTGGAGCAAAAACCCGCAGACACTCGGCCCTCCATGGAATGAGTTTGCCATATGTGGCCTACACTCACTGTATCTACGAGCTGCTGGCTAGAGCCTATGTGCCATGACCAGGAATATTTGTATTTAAAGCAACAGTTTTTGTTACAAAACTATCGTCAGAGTTTAAAATGCAATGGAAACACATTGAACTTAAGGGAAAAAGTACATTATGTGTGCACTACGTCATCAACCACTTTTTTATCTGCAGAAAGTACATTTGGTGGAAACACACCACTGGTGGGAAAATGTGTTTCGTTTTTGTGTTGCTCTGTTTGTGGCATGCTGTGTGAATATATATAAAAAATGTGTCAATTTGAACAAATTTTAAATAAAAAAAAATTACGATTTATGTTTCACATCCTAAATTTATCTACAATTTGGTGAATTGGATGATGTCATTTTGAAGTCAATGAAAAACCGTTGATTCTGGATATTCAAATTCTGTCACGCTGTCCCAGCGTATTCTCGTTTTATCTAGAATTCCTCTTGGCACATCAATATCCATATTATAATGCCAATTCTTTGGAAGTGTGTCCGCTATACAGTATGTTTGTGATGATGCAAATTCTCTGAAACTGGTTCTGCTATATTTTATGTACTGTTAGGTTCTAAATGAACCTTTTAACATTTCATGGACAATTAGTAAAACTCACACCAGGTTTATTCACTCATTGGGTCATATTGCTGCACAACCAAGCAACAAATTCACACCAGCACTGGTATTTAACCCTTTATCCTATGCTGAGCCCCTTCTTACACATCTGAACAGCCAATACACCTCTGTTGCTATCCAGTAGATTAGTGATATATGTTGTTCCTCACTTCATCTAACCTGACCTCTGCCCAAATTGCTCACTCCTCCCCAGTTCGCGGCTGTCATGTTGATTCATACTAATCTGTGTCTCTTCTCCTCCCATAGGAACACTGAAGTCTGAAAATAACGTATCCTGGTAGAATGTAAACGTTCTACATTCTTCTCTCTCATTCAGTGACATGAAAAAGGATATTTCATATTTTCAAGTTTAAAAGTCAGAACAGAACAGTACAATGATTCTAATTCTCTAGAACTCTGTCCTCTATATGTTGTTTGCGATGATGTCACTTCTCTGAAACTGGTTCTATTTTTTAGGACATGTTGCCAATTCCCTGGAACTGAATGGAAATCCATTTAACTTCTTAGGGATAGCCCCCTTTTTAAAAAGTTTCACCTAAAATGACATACCCAAATCTAACTGCCTGTAGCGTAGGCCCTGAAGGAAGGATATGCATATTCTTGGTACCATTTGAAAGGAAAGTATTTACTGTGTGGCTCAACTTTTTCTGCCATTGTTTATTATGCTGCATTCGATGTGTAGTGTAGTATAGTGGTTTTGATGCATATCAGCTTTTTTGTTTGCCTCACCAACATTATCATGTTCAAATCGCCACTGGGAACAGTGTCTGTTGTATTTACAATATTTTTTTAAATATTGATTTTACTATTTGAAATGAGAACGTCCCTCTTCAGCATATGTATATAAATCAAGCAGGTTTAGTACCTTCTACCATACTCTGGGAGAAAGAGACTATAATCATCAAGACAAGACCACACAAGAAGGCTCACTGCAGACAGGTAAGATTGACTTGATTGTTTCTAGGGTTGTGTTGCGCTGTCCGTAAGAAAAGCTGTAAAGACATATCGGTCAACCACCTGAAAATGTAGAACAGCATTTCTTCCAAATCATTTCTCCCCACCCCACCGCTGTCAGACATGTATTTTATGAGTTTTGATTTGAAGGCACCCTAATATGAAGTCTCTCTTGATTGACTGTGGCAGATATTTGGGGAAGACTTGACTGTTAATAGTTAAAAAGCTAATAGTTCATTTAAAACCCTTTTAATCCATGCAATGTTTTACCATAGGTGTCAGGGTGACCAACATCTAAGTCATCATTCATCACAAACAAGTCAAATGTAATTGCCTGAGCATTACAGTGCTAGAGCATTAAAGAATAGCTCTGTATCTGAAGATTGTTGTCTTTGATTAATGCTGTATTGTATCTGTAGAGATACTTGAGAGGACAGAAAACAACTAACCAGTCACATCAAAGGCCATTGAAACCAGTTGTCAGAGGTAAATGCCTTCTCTCTCAAGTAAAATATTGCCACATCTTTGTAACCAAAATATGATTTCAAAGATATAATGTAGATCATGTTTGTGTAATTTACAGTATATATAATTTGGATTATGATGGCTCTACTTTATCTTAGTATGTAACTGTTTTTAACACAGTGCATTGCTGTAAATCACATTGTATCTTGTTTTCGGTATAAATGAATTGTTTGGGACACAAAGCAGTTTTAACTCTCCCCTTACAGAAAAGTGTTTCACAGTTTTTAAGAAAATATACAGAACCTCAATTTGAGGGGAAGGGGTGGGTGCTACATTTACGATGGAACGTTGCTGGTATGCATACCGCATTTACTGGAAGATGGCTAACATAGTATTATACTGTATGCATTCATCTACCACCCTGTCTGACTCATCTCTCCTGTTTCTCCATTAAGATCTAGTCATGACGTTCCAGAAGGCTTTCCTGTTCCTGGTGTTGCTGTGTGCTACAGTGATGGCCGACGTCAACCAACAACATAACCACTTCCTAAAACAACACGTCAATGGGGAAATGAAAACCCAGGCGTGTGAGAGTCAGATGAGATTATTGAAGTTGAACGGGCCTGATGGAAAATGCAAAGTGAAGAACACCTTCATTGTGGCCAATCCAAAGCAGGTCATACAAATCTGCACTGGTGGTGGCACACCGCAGGGAAACAATCTGGTTCAAAGCAACAATGCCTTCTTTATAGTCATATGTACACGTACAGGTGGGGATTCCCATCCCAATTGTACATACAAGGGATCTTCGGCCACTAAGAATGTAATCATTGCATGTGAAAGAAAATTGCCAGTGCACTATGATGGTGATGTTGATATTGGCACTACGGATGGAAAGTGAATACATATGAAAGGTGTGTCACCGCTAAATGTAAGCACAACTGGAGACATGTTATTGACAGGGCAGCGCTACTGTGGCTAGCAAATTAGTGTAGGAGTGTTTGCTCACAACTAGATCTCTGCTAACAATTGCAACACTGTCTCCAAAACTGCATGTCTCCTGTAATGTCTACTTTCCAAGCGTAACTCAACTAAACTGCTTTGTGAAATAAAATAACAAAGTTGTCACTCAAATTGTTGTGTCCTGTTTTTGTTTTTCGGTATGGGGATTTTGGACCAATCGTACTGTTTCAATAACTTTACATGAGCTGCAACCATGGACATCTCTGGGAAAGACCTTCCTATTTCCTGGATCAAGTCCCATACTGTTTTAGAATGGGCTTCAAGATTATTTCGTCAAATTCATAAAACGTGTTCATTTAAGATATTATATTGATATTTGTGGATTAAATTATAAGCATCTTATTACCAAATGTCTCTAACTGACACTTTGCCATCTAATAGAAGCCTAACCTCAAAGTGCTTAAAGGTCCAATGTAGCAGTTTTTATCTCAATATGAAATAATTTCTGGTTGACAAGTATCTTACTCTGATTGTTATCAATTAAAATGGTCAGAAAAAAAAAATTGCTTCTTAGCAAAGGGCAATTTCTCAAGCAAGAATTTTGCTCCATCCCACTGAAACAGGCAGACATTTCAGGCAGGCTTTTCATTAAAAGGGAATTGTCATAATTCTTAACAATTTCACAGTATTGTTCCAACCTCATATTGTGGAAATATATACTACTTTATATATAAAACACATGAAAATCACATTTTTGACTGCACTGGGCCTCTAAAGTAAATGTAAGATTTTGAATAGACGGGATGGCACTTTATTCAAAAACTGTGTTAGGACAGTGTGGGTTTAGCAGATGCTTCTATCCAAAGTGACTTACAGTCATGCTTGCACACATTATACGCACGGTTTGTCCTCGGAATTGAACTCACTATCCTGGTGTGCAAGCACCATACTCTACTAACTGAGCTGCCTTGATATTGTATGATATCTGTCAGGCCGCTATTAGAACTCTCTCATCCAATACTTCACTAAACGGATCAATGCATTCACCATATAGTCCAGGTGCCTAAGAAATGCCTACCTAAGAACCCCAGTGATGACTTTTTTAAAGCTGCCACCCCACACGTTGTTGTAAAATGATTTGTTTGTATTTATAACATATTTGAACATTGTATTATATTTAAAGTATCGTGATAGTTTAGGATTTTACTTTTGATGATATTATGTGATTGTAAATTGGTGTGAAATTCAGTCTATGACTGCAAATAAGCAGTCAAATATATTACTACTACGACTACCACTTTGCTACTATTCATAGGCTGAAAACTCTTCACTGTAATGTTAAACTAGCGGTAAACAAACTTGCATTTAATTCAAAACAAAAGTACATGTGTGTTAGTCCTACCTTACTGCAAACGGAACTTCCACATGTTACAATTAGCGTTATGCTTGATTGACAAAGGTTTTCCACCAAATCCCCTGAATAGAAAACACTCTTGCAAATAAGATAAAGTTTTTTTTAAATTACTATTAAATTCAGTAAAAACAGAAGACAACATTTTTATCATCCAAACAATCAAATCAAACCGTTCCACCAGTTCATCCAGAGGAAATCCCATTGTGTATACCTGGATGTGTGTTGTTGTTTGTAGAGGCATTGTGTGGTGCCCCCACCCATGACCTCATCCTCAAACTCTAGTTCCTTTGATAGAAGATATTTTATACAACATTTGTATTCATTTACAGTGGTTGCTTTGATTGCAGGACAATGTCATTTCTGTTACTCTTGAACCCATTTTCTGAGTCATCACTAGTTACGACAGACACAAAGTTATAAACTCCGCCCATTTCTACAAGTTATCTCCATAAAATCTGATTTTAAACCTAACCTTAACCTTAACCATAATCTTAAACAGACTGCTAACCTTATGCCTAACCTTAAATTAAGACAAAAAGCCATTTGCCAACTATGTGAATGTGACAAACTGTAGTTGATAATGAAATGAAATGAAATAAGACAGACCTATACCTAGCATCACTTGTACATCTGCATGGCTCCTTCTTTGTCATGTTTTACGTTTTCCATGGATTGTTCACTTCATTAACCATAAACTGGGCCTATAAAAGGTTTCATATCAACCGACTTGCATAATATTTCTGAGCCCCATGTAGCAATCTGTCTTCCAGATGACGTTGGCCTTCCAAAGACCATCTAACCTGAGACAGGTTTGTGTATTGGTTTCTTTGGTAGTCTGAAGCTGCAAAGATGATCCGAACCATGTGTATTTCTCCTCTTGGTCAATACAGTCTGTAAGTATGACCCAATGCTTGATTATACTATTTATCATTTTCATTATAGGTGGGTTAATAAATAATTGACCCATTTTCAGTTTAGTTCAACATGTGTAGCATTTTATGTTTCTTCAACAGATTCTGTCAGTGACCATCTCAATACAGTGACTGTTAAGCTTGAGGAACGTTTGACCCTTGAAGGTGTCCAACCACCTGGTTTAAACATGTTATTGGAAAGTACCCTGAAGTCATTCAATGTACAATTCAAGTTCAAGTAATGTGACATACAAGGAGGGGTTTACAGATCCTCTGCATAGCTATGTAATACATGAGAGAAAATGTTTTAACTTGCTAATTTCAGAGGAAAAGCTCATTTATTCAGTTCGATATTATTGTGCAGCCATATAAACCGATAAAGTGACATTTGGAAATACATCCCTTGTTATCGTCCACAGTAATTATGAATGATCTTTTCACTAATTAATAACCGTTAGTTAACTAATTTGATTTTATGACTTCAACTGGTGTTCTTTAAGTTTTCTTAATAAGCATGTGGTAATACTCTTGCATCCTGTCTATAATAACAATAATTCAAACTTTTTTACTTTATTGCTTTTTTCCCACTTCACAAAAAACATTGTTGATAGGAAGATATTGGGTTGAAATAGTGTTACATTTGGGATAAATGAAAAACAAATGTATATGGTAGGCTCACAGTCCAACTCCAAGACTGTGGAGCAACAGGCAGAGTCTGACCCAGTCCATTCAGGAGACTCTGTGACTCTACAGTGTACAGTACTCTCTGAGACCTCTACAGGAGAACACAGTGTCTACTGGTTCAGAGCTGGATCAGGAGACTCCCATCCAGGAGTCATTTACACCCCTGGGAACAGGAGTGATGAGTGTGAGAAGAGCCCTGAGACTCTGATGCTTGGACTTACTACTGTGCTGTAGCTACATGTGGGGAGATCCTGTTGGGAAATGGAACAAAATGTGATATTGGTAGGTGATGAAGTATAAATGATACATATTTATTTTTAAACTTCTGTGTTTGGCCCTGTTTAACAGTCATTCACTGTCTTGATAGTACATTATGAAATTATTGTGAAGAACACTAGATTTTCAGTATTGAGGATTTTGCATTCAATATGAAGATGGAGTTTACTTCTGACTGCTTTCTTGTCTTCCTTCCGTTAATTTCTAGCGTCGAGCAATCCCGTATCCGGGAGCGTAATCATAGCCTCAAACTCATTACCATAACGCAACGTTTCCTATTCATGAAAATCGCAAATGAAATGAAATAAATATATTCAAACACAAGCTTAGCCTTTTGTTAACAACACTGTCATCTCAGATTTTCAAAATATGCTTTTCAACCAAAGCTACACAAGCATTTGTGTAAGAGTATTGATAGCCTAGCATAGCATTAAGCCTAGCATTCAGCAGGCAATATTTTCACAAAAACAAGAAAAGCATTCAAATAAAATCATTTACCTTTGAAGAACTTCGGATGTTTTCAATGACGAGACTCTAAGTTAGAGAGCAAATGTTCATTTTTTCCAAAAATATTATTTGTGTAGACGAAATAGCTCCGTTTTGTTCATCACGTTTGGCCAAGAAAAAGACCGGAAAATGCAGTCACTTACAACGGCAAACTTTTTTCAAAATTAGCTCCATAATATCGACAGAAACATGGCAAACGGTGTTTAGAATCAATCCTCAAGGTGTTTTTCACATATCTATTCGATAATCTATCAGTGGTGGCAGTTGGCTTCTCATCAGAAGCAAACGGAAAAATACTGCAGCTGGAGATTACGCAATAATTGCGACGGAGGAGACCTGGTAGATGTAGTCTCTTATGGTCAATCTTCCAATGATATGCCTACAAATACGTCACAATGCTGCTGACACCTTGGTGAAAACGTGGAAAACGTAAGCTGTCTCCTAGCTCCTTCACAGCCATATAAGGAGTCATTGGCATGAGGCGATTTCAAAAAATGCGGCACTTCCTGATTGGATTTTTATCTGGGTTTTTTCTGTAACATCAGTTCTGTGGCACTCACAGACAATATCTTTGCAGTTTTGGAAACGTCAGAGTGTTTTCTTTCCAAAGCTGTCAATTATATGCACAGTCGAGCATCTTTTCGTGACAAAATATCTTGTTTAAAACGGGAACGTTTTTCATCCAAAAAATAAAATAGCGCCCCCTATATCCAAGAAGTTAACAGAAAACCCCCGAAGGAATGTCGTGTTTCAGTAATAGTCATCCTCGGGGAAGCAGTATTAATGTGTATCGTTCTGATAATCTACCTCATATACGCAAGGAAGAATATAAAGATCTGTGACTGTTGTAATGGTAAGTCAATTGTGATTATAATTATTTTTTCTGAGAAGCAGATTTTAGCCTTGGTTTTTCAAATGATTGCCTTGCCTCTTTCACCTCAGATAGAGTTCAGTGTGTCAAATCGGGTGACCTGTTGTCTGAACCTCTATAGGGGTACCACACTGTTAAATTCTCGGGCCGACTCTTTTCTCTGTATATATCAATGATGTCGCTCTTGCTGTGGGTGATTCCTTGATCCACCTCTACGCAGACAACACTATTCTGTACACCTCTAGCCCTTCTTTGGACACTGTGTTAACCTCGCTAGGGTAGGGGGCAGCATTCGGAATTTTGCATGCCCAAATTAAATGGCCTGCTCCTCGGACCCGGAAGATATGATATGCATATAACTGGTAGATTTGGATAATA
This sequence comes from Oncorhynchus clarkii lewisi, assembly GCF_045791955.1. Taxonomy (NCBI): domain Eukaryota; kingdom Metazoa; phylum Chordata; class Actinopteri; order Salmoniformes; family Salmonidae; genus Oncorhynchus; species Oncorhynchus clarkii. The sequence goes on along the minus strand of NC_092160.1, from coordinate 24,236,257 downwards.
AACACACTAACGTTTCCAAAACCGTTAATATAGTGTCTATGAGTATAACAGAACTGATTTAGAAGGCGAAAACCTGAGAAAGCTCCAGGAAATAGTTTTTTTTTATTTTGTAGTTTTCTATTCAATGCCATTACATTATCCATTGACATAGGACTCCATTTGCAGTTCATATGCCTTCCACTAGATGTCAACAGTCTTTAGAATATGTTTCAGGCTTGTATTCTTATAAATGAGGGAGTAAGACCAGTCTGAACGAGTGGACCCTAACATGACGCAGAGTTTTTTCAGGCGCATGTGCATTTCTTGTTTACCTTTTATATTGACAACGTTATTGTCCGGTTGAAATATTATAGATCATTTAGGCTAGAAAACAACCTTTGACATGTTTCTATGAACTTTACGGATACAATTTGGATTTTTTTGTCTGATTTTCTTGACTGAGTTTGAGCCTGTGGATTACTGAAGAAAACGCGCTAACTAAACTAAGGTTTTTGGATATAAAGAGACTTCATCGAATAAAAGGAACATTTATTGAGTAAATTAATGTCTTCTGATTGCCAGCATATGAAGATCAAAGGTAAGGGGTTAATTTGATCTCTATTTCTGAGTTTTGTAAGGCTTCTGCTTGGCTGGTTACTGTAATAATTTGTCAATTGGGCTATGTTCTGGGCTAGGTATGTTCTGGGCTAGGTATGTTCTGGGCTAGGTATGCTTTCGCCGAAAGCATTTTATAAATATGACACTGTGGTTGGTTTAACAAGAAGTTCATCTTTAAACCTATGTAAAATATGTTTGGTTTTCTGAATGTTTATAATGAGCATTTCTGTAATTGAATTTGGCGCTCTGCAACCTCACTGCATGTTGGCCAGATGGTATGCTAGCGTCCCACATACCCTAGAGAGGTTAACAAACCTCCAAACAAGCTTCAATGCCATAAAACACTCCTTCCGTGGCCTCCAACTGCTCTTAAACGCTAGTAAAACTAAATGCATGTCGTTGCCCGTACCCGCCCGCCCGACTAGCATCACTACTCTGGACGATTCTGACTTAGAATATGTGGACAACTACAAATACCCAGATGTCTGGCTAGACTGTAAACTATCCTTCCAGGCTCATATGAAATCTGGAATCGGCTTCCTATTTCACAACAAAGACTTAAATCTCCCTCACTAACTTTAAGTATCAGCTATCTAAGCAGCTTACCAATCGCTGCAGCTGTACACAGCCCATCTGTAAATAGCCTATCCAACTACCTACCTCATCCCCATACTGTTTTTATTTACTTTTTTTGCGCTTTTGCACTCCAGTATTTCTACTGGCACATCATCTGCACATCGTTCACTCCTGAGTTAATTTGCTAAATTCTAATTACTGCGCTACTATTGGCCTTGTTACTTCCTTACTTCATTTGCACAGACTGTATATAGATTGTTCTATTGTGTTATTGACTGTACTTTTGTTTATCCCATGTGTAACTCTGTTTTGTTGGTTTTGTCACACTGCTTTGATTTATCTTGGCCAGGTCACAGTTGTAAATGAGAACTTGTTCTCAACTGACCTACTTGGTTAAATAAATGTGATATAAAAAAATATACAACATTGTTTGGTTTAAATAATCAGATTAATGGCTGTAAGTATTTGGACATAGGCATGGGTAAAATGAATTAAATCACATTATATTAATGTGTTTCCTGTAATTTGGCATACTTCTGTAGTTATTTTCTGTAGGTTTTGTTCACCCTGCCTTAAATGGAATAAATCAGAAATGGTAGTTAACAGAACAAAGCTAGTAATTTGATGTATTCTTCCTGAAGCAGGAGCCATTCCACTTCAATCCGGTGGTGAAGTTCCCAGTTCCGATCAGCAAAGTGATCAGGTATGAAATTATTTTATCTGAATTGTAATTAACTACTGGCCATGCAATCATCACAACTATTCAACAGACATTTTACAATTTTGGCAGTAGCTAAGACCAAATGCTGCCCGCGGCCAGTGACGGACTTCAACGTCACATTACCTTCTTCCTCTCCTGAAGCGACTAGGTTCGCCGTGATGTTTCCTTTTCCTGCCTTGTGACGGACACAGAACCTGAAGGGCTGGAGCTCCAATTCTCACACGAGAATTCCGGTCCTTCATGGTCTGGATCCAGGTCAGTGCTCTGTGGTCCGTGTGCAGGTCAAATTCCCTCCCAAGAAGGTAGTAACGGGACTATCTAGGGCACACTTTATGGCCAGGCACTCCTTCTCGATTGTAGATTACCTGGTTTCCCTGGGCAACAGCTTCCGCCTCAGGTACAGCTCGGGAAGCTCTTCTCCTGGCTCTCCATGGGCCAGTACAGCACAGCTGGATTACATTTCTATGGTTGGTTGCGGCTGTTGGTTCGACATTTCTGGGCTCTGTTATTTACTTAACAAATAAGGAACAGTCCAAATGTGCACTTATAAATCATAACAATTTGAATCAAAATACAGCTGTAGACAGAAGTCAAAGATCAAACATCAGAGATACAACTGATGTCTCTCCTGAGTTCTGCCCAGAACAAAAGAAAGACAGCAGTTTGGAATGCATATGCTACTTCTGAAAAGAGAAGACTAACCTGTCTGTAGAACAAATAGAAGGGACAAAATCTCAACAACGCACACTTTGTAGCGAAAGTGCAGCACTGTTTTTCAAGTAGCTCATCTTGAGATTGCCCCGACGCGCCAGTCAGTGTGCCCCTGTCAATGGTATTTAGTAGTCTACTGTAGGCTGTAATATGTATACAGTACCAGTCAAAAGTCATTATTTTTACTATTTTCTACATTGTAGAATATGAGTGAAGACATCAAACTATGAAATAACACATGGAATCATGTAGAAACCAAAGAAACTGTTAAACAAATCAAAAGACATGTTTAATTTCAGATTCTTCAAAGTAGCCACCCATTGCCTTGATGACAGCTTTGTACATTCTTGGCATTCTCTCAACCAGCTTCACCTGGAATGCTTTTCCAACAGTCTTGAAGGAGTTCCCACATATGCTGAGCACTTGTTGGCTGCTTTTCCGTCACTCCCAGGTCCAACTCATCCCAAGCCATCTCAATTGGGTTGAGGTAGGGTGATTGTAGAGACCAGGTCAACTTATGCAGCACTCCATCACTCTCCTTCTTGGTCAAATAGCCCTTACACAGCCTGGAGGTATGTTGGGTCATTGTCCTGTTGAAAAACAAATGGTAGTTCCACTATGAGCAAACCAGACGGGATGGCGTGTTGCTACAGAATGCTGTGTTGACCATGCTGGTTAAGTGTGCCATGAATTCTAAATAAATCCAGGTAACTCTGGGTCATCCTTTCCTGTGACGGTCCTCATGAGAGCCAGTTTCATCATGGAGCTTGATGGTTTTTTGGAACTGCACTTTGTGCAGTTTGTGAAATTTTCCAGATTGACTGACCTTCATGTCTTAAAGTAATGATGGACTGTCAATTCTCTTTGCTTATTTCAGATGTTCTTGCCACAACATGGACTTTGTCTTTTACCAAATAGGGCTATCTTCTGCATACCACTCCTACCTTGTCACAATACAAATGATTGGCTCAAATGCATTTAGAAAGAAAGATATTCCACAAATGAACTTTTAACTAGGCACACCTGTTAATTGAAATGCATTACATGTGACTACATCATGAACATGGTTGAGAGAATGCCAAGAGTGTTCAAAGATGTCAACAAGGCAAAGGGTGGCTATGTAACGTCAGCTTCCAACTCACACTCTCAAACACGTAGATCCCCTGAACGCAGCTACCTTTCCAGCCCACTTTCCAGCTCACACTCTCAAACACCTAGATCTCCTGAACGCAGCTCACACTCCAGATCCCAATCACCTGAATTCTGATCACACACCTGTATGTCATTATCACACACTAATTTAGTTCAATTCTTTGCACCCCATCACTGTGAGGTATTGTTTGTTTTGTGACACTCATCAAATCGGAGCGTTGGGTTTCCCATAATTTACTCCTCCTGTGTATGATAGTTTTTACCTGACTTACTAATGGCGCCTTTTGCCTACGTTTGTAGCCTTTTCCCTGCCTGTACTGTTGCCTTTTTGGACCCCCTATGTATGACCTTCTGCCTGCCCCTGGACCCAGCTACCTGCCTTCTCCTGTGGTCCTTCACAATTAACACCTGCCGCACCCTGCGTTTGAAACCAGCTATCTGTCTCCCATCGTGTTCATTACAGGCTACTTTGAAGTATCTCAAATACAAAATATATTTTTATTTAACACTTTTTGCTTACTAAATGATTTCATGTGTTATTTTATAGTTTTGACGTCATCACTATGATTCTACAATGTAGAAAATAGTTAAAAATAAATAACCCTGGAATGAGTAGGTGTGTCAAAAATGTTGACTTGTACTGTATATTTAAAACCAAAAACTTTTAGACTTTTACTCAAGTAGTATTTTATTGGGTGACTTCTACTTTTACTTGAGTAGTTTGTTATTAAGGTATCATTACTTTTATTCAAGTATGACAATTGAGTACTTTTTCCACCACTGATCAATTAGACGGGTTGTGACTGGTTCAAAATCAGTTGACTGGTTCAAAATCAACATTTACAATTGTCATCAACGATCAATATATAAGGCCAAAAAAATCGCACTATATTTAAAGTATAATTTAAAGTGATACCATGTCCAGACCCTTGTTGGTGGAAAACCATCTACAGGAAGTGTTGCACAACCAATCAGGTCATTCTTACATTGCACCAAGCAAAATTAATAGTTCTCCTTTTGTCACATCAGTCATTACATGTTTCATGGTTAAGGGAAAGAATGTAGCAAGATGATCAGAACCAGCTTTATTTTGGTACTTCTCACTCAACTTTGTAAGTGCATGCCTAACCAATTATCTTACTGAACTGCAGAATTTAAAACTGAACGTGTATTCTACGTCTTAGACTATTGGAAAGTAGTGCAGTAGTGCAGAAAGAGGATGGAATACTGTAGCGATATCAAAGTAGTTTTGACAGCTGTGACAGGAAACATCACCATATCTGTATGTTTTAAGGACATTGGTTAGGCTTTGTCCTAGCCCATTCCCAGATAGCTCTGACCACTTTAGCAATTATTCCACAAATTGATGTCTGAATTGGCAAAGTTAATGTATTTGCAAAATGTTCTATTGCAGACCTTATTCAAAATGAAGAATTTCATCAGCCAGTTCCACTAACCACTGTTCAGCTCGGAGACTCCATACCTCTATCATGCCTATTCGCTGATAACAAACATTTTCAAGTGCTCTACTGGTACAAGCAAACTATTGGTCAAATGCCCCACGTTGTGGCAGCTATTACTGATTCTTTAAAAGCTGTTCTTTTTGGAAAGTTTAACAACCCATGTTTTAAAGTGGTCAAAGCTGAAGATGTCTCTCAACTCGTTATCAGCCATATTCAGCACATCAGATGAGGCAACCTACTACTGTGCTGTGGGAACAAAGTATTAAATGGATTATCGAAGTGGAACCTGTTTGGCTAACAATGGTAATTTCATCTGAATTGTATATTTCAGTATATTATCATCAGTGTACAGTATAGTCAACAGCGGATATTATAAAGTTAATCTTGGTACATTGTTCTTAATGCACACTGTCTTAAAGATGTGCTATTAATGTTACAGATCCTGCTTCATTTAAACTTGAGAATATCCTTCATCCAACAAAATAAACAATTTAGGTTCCAGTGGAAGGAGGTTTACCAAGATAACTCTGTACCAGCAGCCAGTGTCTGACCCAGTCTATCCAGGAGACTCTATGACTCTGCAGTGTACAGTACTCTCTGAGACCTGTACAGGAGAACACAGTGTGTACTGGTTCAGAGCCGGATCAGGAGAATCTCATCCAGGAGTCATTTACACCCCTGGGAACAGGAGTGATGAGTGTAAGAAGAGCCCTGAGACTCCCTCTCCAACACAGAGCTGTGTCTACAGCCTCTCCAAGAACAACCTCAGTCTCTCTGATGCTGGGACTTACTACTGTGCTGTGGCCACATGTGGGGAGATCCTGTTTGGCAAGGGAACAAAACTGGATGTCAAAGGTACTTTTAATGAGATGGGAAGAAGCCTAGTAACCTTAAAACTGAATTATACTGCAGCATAATCACAAATAGAGGTCAACAATGAATTAAAATGCCTACTACGATATTTGCGCATTTATATGGAACTTACAATGCAGCCTTTTAAAAGGTTGGACAGAGAAGTTCCTGTTGTTCATTATTATTATTTTGTTTTTAGATCATAAAAAGCGGTTTTCATTCTATTGTTATTATGTTCCCCATGTATTTGTAGTTGGGATGGACTTTATTGTGCTGGTTCCAGTTGGTATTGGTCTGTGTGGAGCATTGATGTTGAATGCTGTTTTACTGTTCTTTATCCACTCAAGTCAAAAGAAAACAAATGGTGTGCATTAAAACCAGTGCTGTAATTTAAAAGCTGGTGCTATAATTCGACAGTTTCTTTACTACATGACATATTGAATTTTAAACAATGAATTAATGTAATTACATTTATCCAATGCATCATGTTTGGAGGCTATTCACAGTTGAACCATTTTGTTTTTTTACGTAAATACTGTTGTTCTTTTGTACACAGTTTCGTTAGAAAAATGACTTACTTGTTTGAAAATTATCCTTTAGTCTAGTAAATTTTTGTGTGATTTATTAGTGTACTCAGCAACCAGTCTAGAGACAATTAGCTCAGAGCAGCTATTGAAATATTGTGAGCTGGTTACAAGTCAGGTGCTCTAATTTCCTGTTTCTTTATCTTTATTTCTTTCTGACATTGTGTCACAGTGTCAACTTGCTGTTATGCAACCACCATACTGTTATGCAGGCACCATATTTGTCACCAAACTCCCTGGCTCCAGGTCATCTGTAAGTCTTTGCTAGGTAAAGCCCTGCCTTATCTCAGCTCACTGGTCACCATAGCAGCACCCACCCGTAGCACACGCTCCAGCAGGAATATTTTATTGGTCACCCACAAAGCCAATTCCTCTTTCGGCTGCCTTTCCTTCCAGTTCTCTGCTGCCAACGACTGGAACGAACTGCAAAAATAACTGAAGCTGGAGACTCACACCCCCACATCACCAGCTTTAAGCACCAGCTGTCAGAGCAGCTCACAGATCACTGCACCTGTACATAGCCCATCTGTAAATAGCCCATCCAACTACCTCATCCCCATACTGTTATATATTTTATTTATTTTGCTCCTTTGCTCCCCAGTATCTCTACTTGCACACTCATCTTCTGCACATCTATCACTCCAGTGTATAATTGCTATATTGTAATTATTTCGCCACTATGGCCTGTTTATTGCCTTACCTCCCTTATCCTACCTCATTTGCACACACTGTATATATACTTTTTTCTATTGTATTATTGACTGCATGTTTGTTTTTTCCATGTGTAACTCTGTGTTGTCACACTGCTTTGCTTTATCTTGGCCAGATCGCAGTTGTAAATGAGAACTTGTTCTCAACTAGCCTATCTGGTCAAATAAAGGTGAATTAAAAAAAATAGATATATATACTGTCATGCAGGCACCATTCTTGATACTTTTCAGTCTTGTGTGAACTTTTACTAATCCAGCTGTCTCTGGATAAATCACACTATGTTGTTTTTGCTTTATGTTATGAAGGTAGATTATTGTCTTATGATTTTCTCATTTAAATTCATTCTGCTATGGAAACAGATGACACATCTCTACAAATCTGTGATGGCATTCTCAATGGTGACCAGTTGGGTCAACAGGTACAAGTACTATCTTACAAAACAGTATGTGAGTACTACTACTACTTACTTAATGATCAACATCAATGATATGTTTTTTTACTGAGACCAGCAATTGGAGATACCTGCTATGCCACTCTAGTATTCTGTAACAATTCATTCATCTTAGGAATTGTAGTTTTTTTCTCCATGTTTTTTTCTTTTTAAAATGCTAAACTTGGATTAGCAATGACACAACGTGCCATTGGAACACAGAAGTTATGGTTTCTGATAGCGGCCTCTGTATGCCTATGTAGATATTCCATAACAAATCAGCCGTTTCAGGCTACATTAGTCATTTACAACATTATTAACAATGCCAACACTGTATTTCTGATACATTAGATTTTCTTTTAATGGGCAAAACATGTGCTTTTCTTTCAATAACAAGGACATTATGTATGTATGTATGTATGTATGTATATTAAAATTATATTAACATTTTAAACGTTTCTGGAGACGGCAGGAGAGAATTTTGGACTCTTTCTAACTGTTGATTTCTGGTGACTTTTCTTGCACTTTCAGCAACAGTGGCAAGTGGTTGCTACATATTTTGTAATGGATGACCAGTACCCACAGAAAGGAGCGGCTTCCATGAAGGAACTGAATGCAGGAGAAGTGTGTGTGATGTTCTGATGAGGGGCTCTGTCTTTTGTCTCTATCCTGCCTTTCCAGCCCTACCTTCCTCAACACCCTTTTCCTAGTATGACTAAGGACATTCAATCTCCATCTCCAACATCCTAATCTGCCTAAGGACATTCAATCTCCAACATCCTAATCTGCCTAAGGACATTCAATCTCCATCTCCAACATCCTAATCTACCTAAGGACATTCAACCTCCATCATCTCAAATTATATTTGTTGCGTTGGGCAATTTGTTTAGCTTTTTAACGCTTTGAGATTATTTTGGAATGAAAATCGCTTTACACATTTACACATTTTGAATGAGAGATTTGTTAAAAAATTAAGTTTGGATTTCTTTAAATAAGTTATCAGCAGGTTGTATTTTGTTCACAGTATCTAAGAATTTACAGATGAACATTCATTTCAGGTCAATGATGAGAATATTGTTAAAGCAAAAGCCACATTGACCTCAACCACTGTGCTGAACACTGACTTTGCGAAACCTTATGAACACCTGCTCTTTCCATGACAGACTGACCAGGTGAAAGGTATGATCCCTTATTGATGTCACTTGTTAAATCCACTTCAAGCAGTGTTTTTGAAGGGGATGAGACAGGTTACCGAGTTTTGAGACAATTGGATTGTGTGGGTTATGGTAGTAGGTGCCAGGCGCACCGGTTTGAGTGTGTCAAGAACTGCAACTCTGCTGGGTATTCACGCTCAACAGTTTCACATGTGTATCAAGAATGGTCCACCACCCAAAGGACATCCAGCCAACATGACACAACTGTGGGAAGCATTGGAGTCAACATGTGCCGGCATGGAACGCTTCTGACACCTTGTAGAGTCAATATTAGGAAGATGTTCTTATTGTTGTATATGCACCACTTAAATATTACTCAAACTTCTTCTATAATTTCGACACTAACACATAATATTAATTACCTACCCAAAATTTAGGTTAGTTTTGTTGCCAAACAGGATCTCCCCACGTGGCCACAACATGGTAGTAAATCCCAGCATCAGAGACTGAGGTTGTTGTTGGAGAGGCTGTAGACACAACTCTTTGTAGGAGAGGGAGTCTCAGGGCTCTTCTTACACTCATCACTCCTGTTCCCAGCGGTGTAAGTAACTCCTGGATGGGATTCTCCTGATACGGCTCTGAACCAGTACACACTGCGTTCTCCTGTACAGGTCTCAGAGAATACGGTACACTGTAGAGTCACAGTGTGTCCTGGATGGACTGGATCAGAAACTGGTTGCTACACCAATGTAGGGGGATTGTGTCCTATATTGTGTCATTGTATTGAGAACATAATTATTCAGAAGCTTGTAAAGTGGAGACATCATAGAATTTTAAATAGTAATCATTCTTTTAGGCACATGGCAGTCTTGGAAACAGCGTTTTGTTTGCTAAAAAAGAGTGGTGCAGTGGCTAATTAAATGTAAACATTTTATTTAATTGTCAGTAATTATTCTAATTTATTCACCCCACAGTCAGCCAAGAAGCTTAGTTAGACATTTTGAGAGTTGTTAAAAGTTAGTTAGATAACGTTTCTACACTCCTTTGCTAGCTATACCGTAACATTGTCATTTCAAAAACCTGTCTCCAAAAATTACGAGTTGTCTTTACATTTGACCATTATGACACGCATCCATGAATATCCACTTTCTATGCATACTGCAGCAAGATGGTTAATACTTTTTGAACATCTACTGTGTGTATAACAATACACAAAAACACTTGGTGAACATTGAAATACAGTTAAAATTAAATTACCCTTCACAGCCCAAAAATATTGTCCCCATTCCACAAAAGTATGTTGCCTCATCTAATGTGCTGATACTTCTGATAATGAGATTATACCCATATTGAGATTCCTCCACTTTGAAACGTGGATTCATAAATTCTCCTTTAAGTACAGGTTCTGATGCATAGGACACAGATGCGACAAGATGGGGCAGTTGGCCAACAGTTTGGCTGTACCAGTACAGGAATTGTTGAGATTCTGCTTTAGGACATGGCAAAGATACAGTGTCTCCAAATAGATGAGCAGTCACTGGTATTGGTTGAGGAGCATCTTCAGTCTGAATCAGGTCTGCCAAAATGTGAATGTAATCAGATGTCAATTTGAAATGAAAATGGACATTGTTCAACCTTAGCATAACAGTGTTTTCTTAATTAAGTCATCAAACTACTGCAATTTAAAATGTCTGAAGATATAGAGGTCACATTGCTGTCCAAATGGAATATATTTCATTACCTTTAGATATGACTTTCCAATATGATATTGTTATTCTTTTAGATTTTAAATTCTACTGTTCAGTAAAGTACTATGTGAGATTAGGACATGCACTTACACACTTGAGAGAGAAGTCCCCAAAGAAGGCAGATTCTGATCATCTTGATATGGACTGACTATAGCGCTTTATCAACTGTTTTTCTTTGTTACTATGAATGACAAAAAAAAATAAAAAAATTGTGGGCTGTTTAAAAGCTAAGAATGACTTGATTGGTTAGGGGAAAGTAATGTATCCCTTCCTGTTGAACGTTTTTACCTCGTTTTCAGCCATGTATTTTATGCAATCTAAAGATTTATGGAGTGCACTAATTTGTTTCCCTACATTGGAGCAAGATTTTGCTTAATGATGCAATATATCCCAGACTCAGATTAAACATAGACCACGATTAAAAACATTCCCAATAGAGATGTTACATTGAATATGTAACAAAAACGCTGTGAGTCGAGAAGCAGGTGAAACGTTTAATAAAACAAACATGGAACAAAACAACATAACAGTAGCATCTACGCATGAACACAGGAACAATACAGACTGGGGAAGGAACCTAAGGGAGTGCCAGGTATAGGAGAGGTACTTGTGTGCCTCATGATAGACGTACAGGTGCGCTTAATGATTGATGCCAGGTGTGCGTAATAATGGATCACACGACCATTGTTATGTATACCGGCGACGTCGAAAACAGTAGACATGACAGGAAGAGCTATTTAGTCCATGATTAGGCTTATTCTGCATTTGGAAATATTCAGACCCCTTGACTTTTTCCGCATTTTTTTACGTTACAGTCTTATTCTAAAATGGATAAAACAGTTTTCCCCTCATCAATCAACACACAACACCCCATAACGAAAAAGCAAAAACAGATTCTGAAATTTGTGCAAATGTATTAAAAATAAATCAGAAATATCAAATTTACATAAGTATTCAAACCTTTCACTCAGTACTTTGTTGAAGCAGCGATTAATGCCTTGAGTCTTCTTGGTACGACGCTACAACCTTGTCACACCTGTATTTGGGGAGTTTCTCCCATTCTTCTATAAAGATCCTCCCAAGCTCTGTCAGGTTAGATGAGGAGTGTTGCTGCACAGCTATTTTCAGGTCTATCCAGAAATGTTTGATCTGGTTCAAGTCCGGATTCTGGCTGGGCCATTCAGAGACTTGTCCTAGCCACTCCTGCATTGTCTTGGCTGTCTGCTAAGGGTCATTGTTCTGGTGGAAGATAAACCTTAACCCCAGTCTGAGGTCCTGAGGGCTCTAGAGCAGGTTTTAATCAAAGATCAATCTGTACTTTGCTCTGTTCATCTTTCCCTCAATCCTGACTAGTCTCCCAGTCACTGCCACTGAAAAACATCCCCACAGCATGATGCTGCCACCACCATGCTTCACCGTAGGGATGGTGCCAGGTTTACTCCAGACGTGACGTTTGGCATTCAGGCCAACGAGATCAATATTGGTTTGATCAGACCAACGAATCTTGCTTCTTATGGTCTGAGAGCCTTTAGGTGCATTTGGCAAACTCCAAGCGGGCTGTCATGTGCCTTTTACAGAGGAATGGCTTCTGTCAGGCAACTCTACCATAAAGGCCTGATTGTGAGAGTGCTGCAGAGATGGTTGTCATTTTGGAAGGTTCTCCCATCTCCACAGAGGAACTCTAGAGCTCTGTTAGATTGACCATCAGGTTCTTGGTCACCTCCCTGACCAAGGCCCTTCTCCCCCGATTGTTCAGTTTGGCCGAGCGGCCAGCTCTAGGAAGAGTCCTGGTGGTTCCAAACTTCTTCAATTTAAGAAGGATAGAGGCCACTGTGTTCTTGGGGACATTCAATGCTTCAAAAATGTTTTGGTACCCTTCCCCAGATCTGTGCCTCGACACAATCCTGTCTAGGAGCTCTAGGGACAGTTCCTTCGACCTCATGGATTTGTTTTTGCTCTGTTATGCACTGTAAACTGTGGGATCTTATATAGACAGGTGTGTGCCTTTTGAAATCATGTCCAATCAATTGAATTGACCAAAGGTGGACTCCAATCAAATTGTAGAAACATCTCAAGGATGATCAATGGAAACAAGATGCACCTGAGCTCAATTTCGAGTCTCATAGCAAAGGGTCTGAATACTTTCACAAATAAGTTGAACCACGTGCCAGGGTTGACAGTTGTATTAGCTGTACTTACCTGACCACTTGACTGTTCTCTAGTGGAGTCACACCTGATTCTCTGAGAGGCACTCACTGTTTCCATGGATTAAAATAACAAAAGTCAAATGAAGCAGATCTCGCATAGATACAAGATGATGGACTAGAAATATATTCATATACACCACATGAATCAGAAATTTGGTGCCCAACAATTGGCAATATTATAGAGCTCACCTTGACATTGTTCACATTCTGACTTTGTATTTCTGTAACAGATGATAATGATCACAGAAGCACAAACTGATGTTACTCCCAGTGCAATGACACCAGGAAGTGCCGGCACTGTTGCTTTATATCAGGGCTGCCCAACCCTCTTCCTGGAAATCTACCTTCCTGTGGGTTTTCAGTCCAACTCTATTTTAACACACCTGATTATACTAATTTGCTGCTAAACAAGACCTTAACCAGCTGAATCAGATATGCTAATTTAAGGCTGGACTGAAAACTTACAGTACAGTAGATCTCCAGGAGGAGGGTTGGGCAGCCCTGCTTTATATAATACAAAATGAAACTATTAAATATTGATAATGTAGTTTTAATGGGGAAATCCAGGATTAGAAAAAACAATAAAGCGACTACCCCGCCACCTATGTTGATGAACAGTTAAGGAATAGGGTTGAGGAAATTTAACTCAGAGTGCATAAAAAGCCTTGGTAATGAAATTAACATTAGACCAGAAAGGCACGAAGCGGTCGCTACAAGTGAAATGGTTGGAACTTTGCACCTCAAAACGATGGGAAGAAAATTAACCCAACTAATAGACCAGGAAACGTGAGTCGGAGAGCTACACTTTTGATATGGTTGAAACTTGGAACCTCAACATGTGAAGAAGATAACCTCACCTAGGTCGTCGACAGTCTGCAGCTGTGCATGTAAAGTGTTTTGGAACTTTGAATACCAACACAAGGGCGGCAGAAGAAAACTCCCCTCTCAGACAATCACTAATACAGCTAAGTAGCTGTTCTGAGGAAACACCCCATTGGAGACCGGACAACTAAGAAGGACGTTGTGACCTCTGGTGGACAATCAGAGCATATACAAGTGGGCCATGGAAAGGCCCAACCAAACCCTTTCCAAGAAGACTTGGTGCCAACAGAGATAAACGGCGAATGAAGGCATTCACGCGTAAATGCATTCATGATTTCTTACACCAAAGGGTTTGTGAGTAAAGTATTATGATTGCTGTGAGGGTAGTTTCCAAATGGTCAACGATAAGTGTCTCTTTCCCTCTCTCTACCCCTCCCTCTCTCTACCCCTCCCTCTTTTGGCAAAAAGCCGTCATATTTTGTCAGACCACTAGGGACCGTTGTCTCATGTATGTGTGTATGTTTATTCTGTGTTATTACTTAGTTAGCTAGAAAATAAATAATTAATGCTGTGTAGTACAAAATTATGAGCAAGGCTGTGGTTTTTGCAGATCCAAGAAGGTTACGACTCGTCAAAATGATGATATGATAAGAGGTTGTGATTAATAAGTTGACTGTTTTATGGATGTTATACTGTAGGTAAAGACCTTATACAGTCGTGGCCAAAAGTTTTGAGAATGACCCAAATAATAATTTTCACAAAGTCTGCTGCTTCAGTGTCTTTAGATATTTTTGTCAGATGTTACTATGGAATACTGAAGTATAATTACAAGCATTTCTTAAGTGTCAAAGGCTTTTATTGACAACTACATGAAGTTGATGCAAAGAGACAATATTTCAGTGTTGACCCTTCTTTTTCTAGACCTCTGTAATCCACTCTGGCATGCTGTCAATTAACTTCTGGGCCACATCCTGACGATGGTAGCCCATTCTTGCATAATCAATGCTTGGAGTTTGTCAGAATTTGTGGGTTTTTGTTTGTCCACCCGATTGACCACAAGTTCTCAATGGGATTAAGGTCTGGGGAGTTTCCTGGCCATGGACCCAAAATATCGATGTTTTGTTCCCTGAGCCACTTAGTAATCACTTTTGCCTTATGGCAAGGTGCTCCATCATGCTGGAAAAGGCATTGTTCATGGGAGAAGTACCTATCTTTATTCATGGCTGTGTTGTTAGGCAAAATTGTGAGTGAGCCTACTCCCTTGGCTGAGAAGCAACCCCACACATGAATGGTCTCAGGATGCTTTACTGTTGGCATGACACAAGACTGATGGTAGCGCTCACCTTGTCTTCTCCAGACAAGCTTTTTTCCGGATGCCCCAAACAATCGGAAAGGGGATTCATCCGAAAAAATGACTTTACCCCAGTCCTCAGCAGTCCAAACCCTGTACCTTTTGCAGAATATCAGTCTGTCCATGATGTTTTTCCTGGAGAGAAGTGGCTTCTTTGCTGCACCAGGCCATCCTCCAAAAGTCTTGTTCACAACAATTTAACCGCTCTCCTTGAAGTTCTTGATGATCTGATAAATGGTTTATTTAGGTACAATCTTACTGGCAGCAATATCCCTGCCTGTGAAGCCCCAGTTGTGCAAAGCAATGATGACGGCACGCGTTTCCATGCAGGTAACCATGTTTGACAGAGGAAGAACAATGATTCCAAGCACCACCCTCCTTTTGAAGCTTCCAGACTGTTATTCAAACTCAATCATCATGACAGAGTGATCTCCAGCCTTGTCCTCGTCAACACTCACATCTGTGTTAACGAGAGAACCACTGACATGATGTCAGCTGGTCCTTTTGTGGCAGGGCTGAAATGCAGTGGAAATGTTTTTTGGAGATTCAGTTAATTTGCATGGCAAAGAGGGACTTTGCAATTCATTGCAATTCACCCGATCCCTCTTCATAACATTTTGGAGTATATGCAAATTGCCATCATACAAACTGAGACAGCAGACTTTGTGAAAATTTACATTTGTGTCATTCTCAAAACCTTTGGCCACGACTGTAGAGTTTAATTCGGGAGATGGTAACTCTTTAAACAACTTCTTCTGTGGTGCCCCAAATCCTCATAAGTTAATTGTTACATGATTGATCTAATTGGGTAACAACTAAGGATACGCCCCTTTTCTTAAATTTTCGCCTAAAATGACACACCCAAATCGAACTGCCTGTAGCTCAGGCCCTGAAGCAAGGATTTGCATTTTCTTGGTAGCATTTAAAAGGAAACACTTTGTGGAAATGTGATTGGAATGTAGGAGAATATAACACATTAGATCTGGAAAAAGATAATACAATGAAAAAAAAGGCCAAAATGTATGATTCCATCCCAGGTGCAATTTATATTTTGGCCACTAGATGGCACCAATGTATGTGCAACGTTTTAGACTGACCCAATGAACCATTGCATTTCTGTTCAAAATGTTTTATCAAGACTGCCCAAATGTGCCTAATTTCATGTTCAAAACTGTGCACTCTCCTAAAACAATAGCATGGCATTCTTTCACTGTAATAGCTACTGTAAATTGGCCAGTGCAGTTAGATTAATAAACATTTAAGCTTTCTGGCCGTATCAGATATGTCTATGTCCTGGGAAATGTTCTTGTTTTTTATTTATTTCACCTTTATTTAACCAGGTAGGCTAGTTGAGAACACGTTCTCATTTGCAACTGCGACCTGGCCAAGATAAAGCAAAGCAGTGTGACACAGACAACAACACAGAGTTACACATGGAGTAAACAATAAACAAGCCAATAACACAGTAAACAAGTAATTGACAGAGTAGAAAAAAGAAAGTCTATATATATAGTGTGTGCAAAAGGCATGAGGAGGTAAGCAATAAATAGGCCATAGGAGCGAATAATTACAATTTAGCAGATTAACACTGGAGTGATAAATGAGCAGATGATTATGTGCAAGTAGAGATACTGGTGTGCAAAAGACCAGAAAAGTAAATAAAACAAAAACAGTATGGGGATGAGGTAGGTAGATTGGGTGAGCTATTTACAGATGGACTATGTGCAGCTGCAGCGATCGGTTAGCTGCTCAGATAGTTGATGTTTAAAGTTGGTGAGGGAAATAAAAGTCTCCAACTTCAGTGATTTTTGCAATTCGTTCCAGTCACTGGCAGCAGAGAACTGGAGGGAACGGCGGCCAAATGAGGTGTTGGCTTTGGGTGAGATATACCTGCTGGAACGTGTGCTACGGATGGGTGTTGTTATCGTGACCAGTGAACTGAGATAAGGCCTCCGCCTTTATCTAGCATAGACTTATAGATAGCCTGGAACCAGTGGGTAAAACAAACTTATGGAGGAGGCTTCTAATGTTGACATGCATGAAACCAGGGTTTTTTCGATCACAGAAGTCAACAAATGAGGGTGCCTGGGGACACGCAGGGCCTGGGTTTACCTCCACATCACCCGAGAAACAGAGGAGGAGTAGGATGAGGGTACGGCTAAAGGCTATCAAAACTGGTCGCCTAGAGCGTTGGAGACAAAGAATAAAAGGAGCAGATTTCTGGGCATGGTAGAATAGATTCAGGGCATAATGTGCAGACAGGGGTATGCTGGTGTGCGGGTACAGCTAAAAAAATGATAACTAACCTAAACAACAGTATAGAAGGCATATTAACATATGAGAGAGACATACAGCGAGGCATAAAGTAACCACAGGTGTTGATTTTGGAGAGCTAGCTAAGACAACAATGGGTGAGACAGCAGCTAATCAGCTAAAACAGGTAAAATGGCGATGAATGGGCAGAGAGGGACGGTTAACTACACACAGAGCCTGAGTTTGACCTAAAACAGGTAAAATGGCGATGAATGGGCAGAAAGGGTCAGTTAACTACACACAGAGCCTGAGTTTGCGGCTGGGGCTGGCAGATTAAAATATATATACATTTATATATAAATTAATCAATAAAATAAATAAACAGAATGGAGTACCGTGATTAATGGACAGTCTAGCGGGCATCAGCTATGTAGCCAAGTGATCATAGGGTCCAGGGGGCAGCAATAGATGGAACAGGGAAGCCGCAGAGTATTCGCTACTACGCTAGCACGCGGCCGACACAGTTAAAGTTAATAGCCCGGGGATAGTAGAAGCGTCTGCTCCGACGTCCGAAGCAGGCCGGTTGAAGGCACAGCGGATGGAGTATTCGTATTCAGACCTGTTTTGGTGGTGCGGCGGGGCGCCGTGTCAACTAAGGACCCAAGCCAGATGGCCAAAGAGGTATTGTAGTTGTAGCAATTTAGTTTTCTATTCGGGAGATGCGCCTGGATCACGGCTAACCGGTGCTAGCTTCGGGGCAGGGGCGTTAGCCACTATAGCCACCCGGTAGCAGCGGTGATCCAGTGCCAAGGTTGTGAAGATCAGGAGATTACGGCAGGGATTACGGCAGGAATACGACGTTGTAGTGGAGAGACAGTCCGTTACTGGTAGGCTGGCGAGTATTATCCAAGCTAAAAAAGGGCTGGTACCTGTGCAGAAGGTAAAGGCCACTAGCAGTGGCTAACAATGACTAAATAGCTTGTAGCTAATTAGCTGGTTAGCTTCTGATGGCTAGGTGGTTTTTGCTGTAAGGTCTAGAAATTAAAAATAATAGCGGTTCCGTATCACATTGGGTGAGGCAGGTTACCGGAAGGTATAATTTAATTTAAATGGAGAAGAGATTGAAAATAAAATTGAAACATATACAAAAAAAGACGAAAAATATACAAAAGTACACGAGAGGACGAACGTCTGCACTGCTACGCCATCTTGGAAGAAGGACTTACTTGTTACTTACAACTTGTTACTTATAACCTCATGCTAATCGCATTAGCCCATGTTAGCTCAACAGTCATCAGATTAATGAAAGTAAAGTCACGACATCACCTTTTGAAGTTATACAGTATTTGTTTACAATAACATTGTTTAGAAACAAAGAGTAAAACAAGCTCATGTGATATCAAAAAGCTACAGTATTTTATTTAAGAGTAATTTTCTATTAACTTGAACTTAACTTGAATTGAATTTAATTAACTTGAATTGAATCTCAGACTGTCACCTTTAACACAATGCACTCTCCTACATGAGCCACCATGATTTGAAAATAACAACTTACAACATAATATTCAGACACTACCAATGTCCATTCCTTTACCAAACAGTGGAAAAGTTAAACAATTCCTGTTCCATTTCCAACCAATAAGCAGTTAGTGTAATCAAAAGACTGGTGATATGTATCTGGGACGATAGTTCTATAATGCTTCTCTTACTGTAATCTGTTGTCTGAATGCTTTTGGCTTACTAATTGATACCATACTTATGTCATATACTTCTATTTGACCATAATGCCTTTTGCATGGTTTACTAGGTCAACCTCTTTGAGGAGTAACCCACCCATCCTAGTTTGCCTCTCCTCAGTAAGATCTTAGCATAATCTCCAATGTAAAGTGACTTCATAAAGTTAAATGATTACCTTAGAGATATTATATAAAAAGAGGAATTTACAAAATGGTATAAAAATGCTTCTTATGACTTGAATCATGAATAAAATGGTTTAATCAACAAATAGACGATGACGGACAGTAAGAATTTGACCTCTTGTCAAATTAATAACAAACAAAAGACACTATTCTAGAAATATTCAGTGATATACAATTCTAATGATAATACCACAACATTCATTTATAGTTATAATTTGATGCGTGTTAATGAAGGAACAAAAATGATTTAGCACGTATAAACCCCATACGATAAGGTTCCATTCAACCTTTTGCTCAATGTTACCAACATATACATAGATATTTAAAGATGAAGTCCCTCCTGCTACCAGTTGACATCAGCTAGCTCAGAGTAAGTGGAACACTATTTGAGCAGAAAAAAATGGTTGTAATTCCATTGTGTATGGTATTGTATTGGGAAATTGTATCTTATATTTGTAAAATTTCATACAAGAGCAATGTCCTGAGATTTTCTTAACCAAAACTCTTACATTTTGTCTAAATGGAGACGCTTGACTGAGATCATTTAGTCTATGCTGTATCTGAAACAGTTCAATCCCAGTTTGAGTATCTGACATCAGAGTACACACTCTCCTGTGGTGTGTCTCTCTTCTTTCTTCCTCTTTTAGTTTTCTTCTCAGAGAAATGCAATGCAGCATAATTTAACAAATCTGTGTTTGGCACCTAAGGAATAGAGTACAGTAAATAATGAATATTGTACACAATAACAGAAAAATCGAAATAATAACATCATATGTTCAAGGGAAATGTGCATTCAGAGGCTAGGATTCAATTTAAAGTACAGGGCCCTGGACCGCTGACAATGCAGCTTTTTTGTGAAGCGTGATTTAACACAGATCTAACGTGGATCATATTTTAATGTCATGTTTTTTTCCTACTTGTTAATTAATGAAAGGCTTTGGCTATGCAAAACCAAAGTTTTAATAAAACAAAACATTTCTAAAGTATTTACGTTTTAATGACCAATATCTAAAAATATTTTTTCAGCGTGTTGACATTGTTCAATATAATATTTGAAGTTACACTACAGATTTCTTGACAATACATAAGCTAGTGAATATGGAAGTAATTTAACATTTTAAGACAAACATCTAAAATATAAAAAAAATTAAAAATATCAACCACTTTTTGGATCAACTGAGAGTTGGCTAAATAATAGAGGCAGGTTAAAATTAACAACATATTTAAATACAGGTTTTCTTTATGACAAACAACAGTGTCGCAATATCTCATGAGTTTCTGCTGTACTTAGTGATTTATTCACAAATTGTTCACATACACACTAATATACACACTCCTGTAACAGGCAATGTAACTCTTGTTTTCACACATTGGATAACAAATGTTACATACCTGACCACTTGACTGCTCTGATGAGAGGTTATCATCATGGTGAATATGCTGAGAGACACTTGCTGTATCAACAGATAGAAACCCAAGCATGAACATGGAGATTAAATATACAGCATAACATTAAGCACGCAATCAGAACATAACGTGATATTTTACTTTTAAATGAACATAGCTAACACATTTGACACAAAACAATGTATATGTATGTATAAAATGACTTACCTTTACAATGATCACATGTTTGTCTCTTGTTTTTGGTACAAGAAAGAATAAAAATGACAATCACACACACAGCCACTGCTGCTCCCAAGCTGAGGACAATGGGATCCACTGTGCTTCCTGGTACAAAAATAGATTTAACAAGCTTTTTTGATTGATGTTAAGCTTGCATAGTTGATAACACAATTTATTTTGCTTTGACCCATTTAAACTAAATAATGGTATCTATAAAATATGCTTGAATGTTTGCATACAAATTTTCAAGTGTAAGGTATTTTTTCAATTTAACAAGAAGTTGTACCTTTAATGGTGTTAAGTTTGGTTCCGTCGCCAAACAGGATCTCCCCGCATGTGACCACAGCACAGTAGTAAGTCCCAGCATCAGAGAGACTGAGGTTGTTCTTGGAGAAGCTGTAGACACAGCTTTTTGTAGGAGAGGGAGTCTCAGGGCTCTTCTCACACTCATCACTCCTGTTTTCAGGGGTGTAAATTACTCCTGGATGGGATTCTCCTAATCCAGCTCTGAACCAGTACACACTGTGTTCTCCTGCACAGGTCTCAGAGAGTACTGTACACTGTAGAGTCACAGAGTCTCCTGGATGGACTGGGTCAGACACTGGCTGTTGTTCTACAGTCTGGTAGTGTGACCTCTTCTGACTGACACCTAATTTATGTTGTTTTTATGGAAGAAATGTACGTGTCACGTGAATACACACTTATTGCAGTTTGGCTTTTTAGAATCATATGTATGCAACACACGCAGCATCAATAACTATGGATAACTTAACAAAACTGTTGTGATAAACATTGAGATAAATCATATTTCTGAAATAAATTACCTTTTACAGACAAAAATGTTCCATTTCTAAACTTAATTTCATACACTGTTCCTATTCCACAGAAGTATGCTGCCTCATCTGATCTGCTGATATTGTTGATGATGAGAAGATATCCAACTTTTGCTTTCTCCATTGTGAAACGTATGTTGTTAAACTCCCCATTAAGAACAAAATGTGCAGATTTTTTCTTTTCCACAGTTGCCACAACTTGGGGCATTTGACCAGCAGTTTGCTTGTACCAGTACAGCCATTGGAAATAATCAATTGTCTCTGAGAAAAAACATGGAAGAGATACAGACTCTCCGAGCTGAGCTGTGGTCAGTGGAATTTGCAGAGGAACTTCTTCAGAGTGAATCAAGACTACACAAAAATAGAATGAAATCAGTTTGTCAGCTATGTTATCCATTCCATCAAACAATGAAGAAAAATATATACAAAGTTGAAATCGGAAGTTTACAGTGCCTTGCGAAAGTATTCGCCCCCTTTGAACTTTGCGACCTTTTGCCACATTTCAAGCTTCAAACATAAATATATAAAACTGTATTTTTTTGTGAAGAATCAACAACAAGTGGGACACAATCATGAAGTGGAACGACATTTATTGGATATTTAAAACTTTTTTAACAAATCAAAAACTGAAAAGTTGGGCGTGCAAAATTATTCAGCCCCTTTACTTTCAGTGCAGCAAACTCTCTCCAGAAGTTCAGTGAGGATCTCTGAATGATCCAATGTTGACCTAAATGACTAATGATGATAAATACAATCCACCTGTGTGTAATCAAGTCTCCGTATAAATGCACCTGCACTGTGATAGTCTCAGAGGTCCGTTAAAAGCGCAGAGAGCATCATGAAGAACAAGGAACACACCAGGCAGGTCCGAGATACTGTTGTGAAGAAGTTTAAAGCCGGATTTGGACACAAAAAGATTTCCCAAGCTTTAAACATCCCAAGGAGCACTGTGCAAGCGATAATATTGAAATGGAAGGAGTATCAGACCACTGCAAATCTACCAAGACCTGGCCGTTCCTCTAAACTTTCAGCTCATACAAGGAGAAGACTGATCAGAGATGCAGCCAAGAGGCCCATGATCACTCTGGATGAACTGCAGAGATCTACAGCTGAGGTGGGAGACTCTGTCCATAGGACAACAATCAGTCGTATATTGCACAAATCTGGCCTTTATGGAAGAGTGGCAAGAAGAAAGCCATTTCTTAAAGATATCCATAAAAAGTGTTGTTTAAAGTTTGCCACAAGCCACCTGGGAGACACACCAAACATGTGGAAGAAGGTGCTCTGTTCAGATGAAACCAAAATTGAACTTTTTGGCAACAATGCAAAACGTTATGTTTGGCGTAAAAGCAACACAGCTCATCACACCATCCCCACTGTCAAACATGGTGGTGGCAGCATCATGGTTTGGGCCTGCTTTTCTTCAGCAGGGACAGGGAAGATGGTTAAAATTGATGGGAAGACGGATGGAGCCAAATACAGGACCATTCTGGAAGAAACCCTGATGGAGTCTGCAAAAGACCTGAGACTGGGATGGAGATTTGTCTTCCAACAAGACAATGATCCAAAACATAAAGCAAAATCTACAATGGAATGGTTCAAAAATAAACATATCCAGGTGTTAGAATGGCCAAGTCAAAGTCCAGACCTGAATCCAATCGAGAATCTGTGGAAAGAACTGAAAACTGCTGTTCACAAATGCTCTCCATCCAACCTCACTGAGCTCGAGCTGTTTTGCAAGGAGGAATGGGAAAACATTTCAGTCTCTCGATGTGCAAAACTGATAGAGACATACCCCAAGCGACTTACAGCTGTAATCGCAGCAAAAGGTGGCGCTACAAAGTATTAACTTAAGGGGGCTGAATAATTTTGCACGCCCAATTTTTCAGTTTTTGATTTGTTAAATAAGTTTGAAATATCCAATAAATGTCGTTCCACTTCATGATTGTGTCCCACTTGTTGTTGATTCTTCACAAAAAAATACAGTTTTATATCTTTATGTTTGAAGCCTGGAATGTGGCAAAAGGTCGCAAAGTTCAAGGGGGCCGAATACTTTCGCAAGGCACTGTACATACACTTAGGTTGAAGTCATTAAAACGAGTTTTTCAATCACCCCACAAGTTTCTTGTTAACAAACTATAGTTTTGGCAAGTCGGTTAGGACATCTACGTTGTGCATGACACAAGTAATGTTTCCAACAATTGTTTACAGACAGATTATTTCACTTATAATTCACTGTTTCACAATTCCAGTTGGTCAGAAGTTTACATACACTAAATTGACTGTGCCTTTAAACAGCTTGGAAAATTCCAGAAAAGGATGTCATGGCTTTAGAAGCTTCTGATCACATAATTGACATAATTTGAGTCAGTTGGAAGTGTACCTCTGGATGTATTTCAAGGTCTACCTTCAAACTCAATGTCTCTTTGCTAGACATCATGGGAAAATCAAAAGAAATTTGCCAAGACCTCAGAAAAAAATTGTAGACCTCCACAAGTCTGGTTGATCCTTGAGAGCAATTTCCAAATGCCTGAAGACACTATGTTCATCTTTGCAAACAGTAGTATGCATAAACACCATGGGACCATGCAGCCATCATAGCGCTCAGGAAGAACGTGCTCAGTGTTCTGTCTGCTAGAGATGAACGTACTTTGGTGAAAAAATGCAAATCAATCCTAGAACAACAGCAAAGGACCTTGTGAAGATGCTGGAGAAAACGGGTACAAAAGTATCTGTATCCACAGTAAAATGAGTCCTATATCGACATAACCTGAAAGGCCGCTCTTCAAGGAAGAAGCCGCTGCTCCAAACCGCCGTAAAAAAGCCAGACTACAGTTTGCAACTGCACATGAGGACAAAGATCTTACTTTTTGGAGAAATATCACCTGGTCTGATTAAACAAAAATAAAACTGTCTTGCTATAATGTCCATCGTTACCTCAATCCTATAGAACATTTAGGGGCAGAACTGAAAAAGTGTGTGCGAGCAAGGAGGCCTACAAACCTGACTCAGTTACACCAGCTTTGTCAGGAGGAATGGGCCAAAATTCCCCCAACATATTGTGGGAAGCTTGTGGAAGGCTACCCGAAACATTTGAACCAAGTTAAACCATTTAAAGACAATTCTACCAAATACTAATTGAGTGTATGTAAACTTCTGACCCACTGGGAATGTGATGAAAGAAATACAAGCTGAAATAAATCACTCTACTATCATTCTGACATTTCACATTCTTCAAATAAAATGATGATCCTAACTGACCTAAAACAGGAATTTTTACTTGGATTAAATATCAGGAATTGTGAAAAACTGAGTTTAAATGTAATTGGCTAAGGTGTAGGTAAACCTCTGATATCAGCTGTATATGTGTGTGTGTGTGTGTATATATATATATATATATATATATAAATATATATATATATATATATATATATATATATATATATATATATGATATAAATGACAATTACTGTCATTAATTATTTGCACTTGAATTTCCCACAAATATATTGCCATCTTAATTGCATCATATTGAATCTGAAGATATAACTTTTCAATCAGATATCATTATATGATCCGTTTTAAATGTTTCTCTCCAGTAAGACAGTACAGTATGGAACCGTTGGTTAAAAACTGGTACTTACAGATTTGACTGACTAACATCCAAACAAGGTTGATTCTGATCATCTTGATGTGTTGTAACAACAGTTGGTCTACAGTCCCCAAATGAAATTACTGGTGAGAGCAGACATATACATGTAGGCTGATTTGAATTCTAAGAATTACCTGATTGGTTGGAAAAAACTCAAGTTCAACATTTCCTGTTCCATTTCCAACCAATAAGCAGTTAGCGTAATCAGAAGACCAGCGATAATGCTTCTCTTACTGTAATCTGTTGGCTGAATGCTTTAGGCTTACTAATTGATACCATACTTATGTCATATGTCATTTTGATCATAATGCCTTTTGCATGGTTTGCTTGGCCTACCTATATGAGGAGAAGCCCACTCATCTTAGTTTGCCTCTCCTCAGTAAGATCTTAGCATAATCTTCTATGTAAATTAACTTCATAAAGTTACATTATTGTGTTTAAGAGATATTATACAAAATATGAATTTATTTGATGCCATAAAAGTTTTTTAATTTAAACATTTTTGAATTTCACCTTTATTTAACCAGTTAGGCCAGTTGAGAACAAGTTATCATTTGCCAATATGACCTGGCCAAGATAAAGCAAAGCAGTGCGACAAAAAACAACACAGTTACTCATAAACAAACGTACAGTCAATAACACAATATAAATATCTATGTACTGTGTAGAAGAGTAGGGAGGTAAAGGCAATAAAAAGAGTTTTGTGTTGAAATAATTACAATTTACCATTAACACTGGAGTGATAGATGTACAGATGACGATGTGCAAGTAGAGATACTGGGGTGCAAAAGTGCAAGAAGATAAGTAACAAAATGGGGATGAAGTAGTTGGGTATGCCATTTACAGATTGGCAGTGTACAGGTACAGTAATCGGCAAGCTGCTCTGACAGCTGATGCTTAAAGTTAGAGGGACAGAAGACTCCAGTTTCAGTGATTTTTTTTTGCAATCCGTTCCATTCAGTAAAGAACTGGAAGGAAAGTCGGCCAAAAGAAATGGTGGCTTTGGGGGTGACCAGTGAAACATACCAGCTGTAGTGTGTTGCTATGGTGACCAGTGAGCTGAGATAAGGCGGGGCTTTACCTAGCATAGGCTTAGAGATGACCTGGAGCCAGTGGGTTTGGCAACAAATATGTAGTGAGCCAATCAGAGAATACAGTTTGCAGTGGTGGGTAGTATACGGGGCTTTGGTGACAAAACAGATGGCACTGTGATAGACTGCATCCAGTTTGCTGAGTAAAGTGTTGGAGGCTATTTTGTAAATTACATAACCGAAGTCAAGGATCGGTAGCATAGTAAGTTTTACGAGGGTATGTTTGGCAGCGTGAGGGAATTCTTATGATCTGAATCATGAACAATTTGTTTTATTTAAACTTCAATAACAAACCGAAGACACTATACTGGAAATATTCAGTGATATCAAATTATAAAGATAATACTTTAACATTTATTTATTGCTATAATTAGATGTGTGATAATGTATGGAACAAAAAATAATGTTGCACATATCAACCCCATATACTATGGTTCCATTCAACATTTTACACAATGTTACCAATATGTACACTATATTTATGAACGTATGTGGACACCCCTTCAAATGAGTGGATTTGGCTATTTCAGCCACACCCCGTTGCTGACAGGTGTATAATATCGAGCACACAGCCATGCATAGACAAACATTGGCAGTAGAATGGCCCTACTGAAGAGCTCAGTGACTTTCAAAGTGGCACCGTCATTGGATGCCACCTTCCAACAAGTCAGTTAGTCAAGTTTCTGCCCTGCCAGAGCTGCCACGGTCAAGTGCAATTGCTGTTATTGTGAAGTGGAAACTTGTAGGAGCAACAACGGCTCAGCCTGCAAAGTGGAAGGTCACTGAACAGGAATACAGAGTGCTGAAAAGCATACAAATTGTCTGTGCTTGTTTGCAACACTCACTACCGAGTTCCAAACTGCCTCTGGAAGAAATGTCAGCACAAGAACTGTTCGTCGGGAGCTTAATGAAATGGGCTTCTATGGCTGAGAAGCCATAGAAACCTAAGATCACCATGGGCAATATCAAGCCTCGGCTAGAGTGGTGTAAAGCTTGCCACCGTTGGACTCTAGAGCAGTGTAAACACATTCTCTGGAGTGATGAATCACACTTCACCATATTGATGTCAGACGGACTAATCTGAGTTTGGCAGATGCCAGGAGAACGCTAACTGCCCCAATGCATACTGTCAAGTGTAAAGTTTGGTGGAGGACAAGTAATGGTCTTGGGTTGTTTTTCATGGTACTCACTTGGCCCCTTAGTTCCAGTGAATGGAAATCTTAACATTACCCTTGCAATTACATTCTAGGCGATTCTGTACATCAACTTTGTGGCAACAGTTTGCGGAAGTCCCTTTCCTTTTTCATCATGACAACACCCCATACACAAAGAAAGATGCATACAGAAAAGCTTTCTCGAGATCGGTGTGGAAGAACTTAACTGGCCTCCACTGAGCCCTGCCCTCAACGCCTTTGGGATGATTTGGAAAGCCGACTGTGAATCGAGCCTAATCACTCAACATCAGTGCCCAACCTCCCTAATGCTGTTGAGGCTGAATGGAAGCAAGTCCCCGCAGCAGTGTTCCAACATCTAGTGGAAAGCCTTCCCAGAAGAGTGGAGGCTGTTATACAAGCAAATGGGGGACCAACTCCATATTAATCCCCATGATTTTGGAATGAGATGATTGACGAGCAGGTGTTCACATACTTTTGGGCATTTACTGTACAAGGAGATATAAAGATGCATTTCCTCCAGCTCAGAGTAAGTGGACCACTCCAGAAGGCATTTTGAGCAGCAACATGGTTCTAATTTTATTAGGCTATTGTATTATAATATTGGAAAAGTTAATCCAAGAGCAATGTACTAAGATTGTATGAGTTTTGGTTAAAACATTTAGTCTAAATAGAGATGCTTGAAATATATAATTTTGTCCATGCTGTAACTGAAACAAAGTTCACTCCCAGCCTGAGCACCTGACATCAGAGTACACAGTCTCCTGTGGTGTCTGTCTTTCTTCCTCATTTAGTTATCCTCTCAGAGAAATGCAATGCAGTTTAACATATCTGTGTTTGGCACCTAAGCAATAGAGTACAGTAGATAATAACTCCCTTGTGCATAATAACAGAAAAGTCAAATAATAACATTAACATCTTAAAAACCCAGGACTAAAATGTACCTATACGTTGAAATAAAACTATCAACCACTTTTTGATCAACTGAGCCAGCCAAATTATAGCTGCAGGTTATAATTAACAATATATTTAAAGATTTTCTTTATGACACACAACACTGCTGCAATATCTCATGGGTTACTGCTGCACTTAGTGATTTATTCACAAATATACACATATACACTAATATACACACTCGTGTAACAGTCAATGTACCTCTTGTTTTCACACACTGGATAATACAGATGTTACATACCTGACCACTTGACTGCTCTGATGAGAGGTTATCATCATGGTGAATATGCTGAGAGACACTTGCTGTATCAACAGATAGAAACCAAAGCACTAAAATGGAGATTAAATATACAGTATAACATTAAGCACTCAATCAGAACATAAAGTGATATTTTACTTTTAAATGAACATAGCTAACACATTTGACACAAACCAATATATATGTATCTCTAAAATGACTTACCTTTACAATGATCACATGTTTGACTCTTGTTGTTGGTACAAGCGAGAATAAAAATGACAATCACACACACAGCGACTGCTGCTCCCAAGCTGAGGACAATGGGATCCACTGTGTTTCCTGGTACGAAAATACATTTAACATGCTTTTTATGTTTTATGTTAAGTGATAACACCATTTATTTCGCTTTGACCCATTTAAACTAAATAATGGTACCTTAAAAATAAGCTTGCATGTTTGCGTTAAGATTCAAGTGTAAGGTGCCTTATCAATTTAACAATAATTTGTACCTTTAATAGTGATATGTTTGGTTCTGTCACCAAACAGGATCTCTCCACATGTGGCCACAGCACAGTAGTAAGTCCCAGCATCAGAAGGGCTGCGGTTGTTCTTGGATAGGCTGTAGACACACCTCTGTGTAGGAGATGGAGTCTCAGGGCTCTTCTCACAATCATCACTCCTGTTCCCAGGTGTGTAAATGACTCCTGGATGGGAGTCTCCTGATTCAGCTCAGAGAGTACTGTACGCACAGAGTCTCCTGGATGGACTAGGTTAGCCTCTGGCTGCTGGTTGAGTCAGACCTCTGACCGTTCCCTAATTACTCAGAACAGAGTAATTTTCAGACGTTCAGATAATATAAGATAAACATATTTTACTGCAGTCTTTTTGTTAGCTGAGAAATCACAAAAGTGGCAGGCATTTGTTTTGTCTTTTTACTTAACAAATTGTCCAATAAATAGAAAGTACAATTATTTTACTTTTTAATAACAGAAATGTGCCATCTCTAAACTTCACAGTCATCTCTCTTCCAATTGCACAATAGTACATGACTTCTTTTTCTGGGATCATCTTCATGATAGTAAGGCGAAACATCGGTTGAGCCAATTTTACATTGGAGTGTGAATTATTAAATCCAGAGTGAAACACAGGCTCTGTTAAATATTTATTCATCGATGAGACAAGTTGTGGAATTCCTCCCACAGTTTGCTTGTACCAGTGTATTTGCTCATCGCTGAATTTTTCTACTGGGAAAACACATAGCAGTGTTACAGGATCACCAAGTTGAACAGTGATCACTGGACTTAGCAGGTTAACACGGTCTACATCTAAATCAAATCAAATGGAAACAGAAACACAAGGATACTGTATTTATGCTAAACAAGACAGAACAATAGTCTGAACTTTTCAAATAATCGAAAATCAAGATGTGAAAATCATTCCAGATGTTTAAGATGTATTTTTCTTACTTTGTTTATTAACACTGATATCAAGATACAAGCCGAGACCCAGATGCAGACACAAGAGGCAGATGGTTGGAGTCGTACAGTGTTTAATAATCCAAATGGGTAGGAAAGAGAATGGTCGTGGACAGGCAAAAAGGTCAAAACCAGATCAGAGTCCAGGAGGTATAGAGTGGCAGACAGGCTCGTGGTCAAGGTAGGCAGAAAGGTCAGGCAAGGTCAGGCAGGCAGGGACAGAGTCCAGAAACAGGCAAGGGTCAAAACCAGGAGAACTAGAAAAAGAGAATAGAAAAGGAGTACGGGAAAAACACAGTGGTTGACTTGGCTAAACATACAAGATGAACTGGCACAGAGTGACAGGAAACACAGGGATAAATACACTGGGGAAAATAAGCGACACCTGGAGGGGGTGGAGACAATCACAGGAACAGGAGAAACAGATCAGGGCGTGACAACTGACTCAAGTTATTATTTCTTTTTAGATTGTATGTGTGTTGGCTGAACATTCTAAATGTCTATTTATCCTATCCTTCAAGAAGCTTGAACTATTTTGAATTGCACGGCACCCCAACAACAATATTTTTGATATACTACCAGTGATGAAATTGTACTTACACACTGCACTGAGAATAATCACAGCAACCCCTAATCTGACCATCATGGTATGTAACCTCTGGGGAGGTAGTGTTTATTTGGCCTGTGCTTAAATGAGAACCCAAGATCAAGTATTCAAACTTGAAAACATACCTCATTGGCTGGAACATAGTGTTTAATACTTCCTGTAAAATGTAAGCTATATGGAATGTTTTTAAGAAGGTACCATACCATGCCAAGGATTCCCCCCCCCCCCAAAAAAAATGGAGGATGCTTAGGAGAGGATGGCTCATATAAATTGATGGAAAGGAATGAGTGGAATGGTATCAAATATATCAAACACATAGTTGTGTTTGATGCCATTCCTTTCGCTCATTTCCAGCCATTTATATGAGCCATCTTCCCCTAAGCAGCCTCCACTGGTCTCCATATATACTTCCATCAAGTGTTCAGACTGGTACCTTCAGACAAATCTTGTGAGTCCTATGGGCATCCTAGAGCAAAACAATAGTAACACACATTTTTTTGTGAGTCTCATCATTCGATAGAGGGGTCATATTATTTAATGTAGGCCAAAGCGTGAGAATGCTACAGACGATTTTGTGAGAAGACACATTTTCCAGATGTCTCATGGTCTGACAAGCACCGCTCTAGCTCTGTCAGTTTTCACCGCAGATGCATAAGTGTTACATAGGCAGATGCGGTGGATATCTCTATCTTAAACTGACAGATTTTTATGGGAATGTTTGTATTAGGTTAATTCGATTTCCAGACATTGACCTTAGGAGGTTTTTGTTACGGAGTTCAGACCAAATGCTGTAAATCATAGAGGATATAACTGAGGTCCTATATCAAAGGGGTCTGTGATCATTTACATAGACTGGGTTGATTTCCTTAAAGCTCTCAAGTGCCAGACTAATCAGGCAGTAACCAGAGGACTGCTCAGGAAACCAACATCTAGATAATTTCTTAAACTTTTTCAGCTCAAGACCCAAATTAGAAATTGACCGTACTATCGTGACCCAAATCGTCCTCCAATGACCCAAATTAAGAAAAAATAGTGTGTGTTTATAGATGTATTCTCATGACCTTCGACCCACCTCTCCTATGCCCGGGGCCCACTTTTGGTCCCGACTTACAGTTTAAGAAACCTGCATTTAACCAAGAGGAAATTCCCTCCTGGTCTGAGGATGACATTGGTTCTATCTCATCATGAGAGTGTGATTCCAAATCACCTCTGCTACATTCAACCCCCTTTGACCTCCTACTCCACAAGAGACCAGCCTGCAGTTGGGCAACAATGTAACTGATCTGATTCTTAACGTGGATGTCTTGCTCTGGAACCCAACATCTTAACCATTACACTCTCTTGCTCCAAGGGAGACAGTTAGGCTTACAAGTCTCAGGCAGGGTTACCTCATCATGGTGACACCATGGTGACATGACTCCAATCATCTCCGCTATACCTGAATTCCATTTTAAAGTTCTCTATTAAAGACACTTATTTTGTTTTAATATGATGTAAATACATTGAACAAAAATTTAAACACAACATGTAAAATGTTGGTCCTATGTTTCATGAGCTGAAATAAAATATCCCACAAATGTTTCACACGCACAAAAAACTTTTTTCTCCCAAATTTTGTGCACATATTTGTTTACATCCCTGTAGTGAGCATTTCTCCTTTGCCAAGCTAATCCATCCACCTGACAGGTGTGACATATTGAGAAGCTGATTAAACAGCATGATCAATCCACAGGTGAACCTTGTGCTAGGGACAATAAAAGGCCTCTCTAAAATGTGCAGTTTTGTCACACAACACAATTCCACAGATGTCTCAAGTTTTGAGGGAGCATGCAATTGGCAGCCATGTCCACCAGAGCTTTTCCAGAGAATTGCTCTACCGTAAGCCACCTCCAACGTAGTTTTTGAGAATTTGGCACTACGTCCAACCGGCCTCACAGCCACAGAGCATGTGTAACCCAGGACCTCCACGTCAGCTCAGGACCTCCACATCCGGGCTTCTTCACCTGCGGGATCATCTGAGACCTGCCCCCCAGACAGTTGATGAAACTGTTGGTTTGCACAAGGAAATAATTTTTTCAAAAACTGTCAGAAACCATCTCAGGGCAGCTACATCTGTATGCTTGTTGTCCTCACCAGGGTTTTGACCTGACTGCAGTTCGGCGTTGTAACCGACTTCAGTGGGATAATGCTCACTTTCCACAGCCACTGGCAAGTGGGCTCTTCACAGATGAATCCCAGTTTAAACTGTACCAGGCAAATGGCAGTGTGGGCAAGCGGTTTGCTGATGTCAACACTGTGAACAGAGGGCCACATGGTGGGATTATGGTATGGGCAGTCATAAGCTACGGACAAGGAACACAATTGCAAGTATCATTGGAAATTTGAATGCATAGAGATACTGTGACAAGATCCTACAGAGAAGAGGTGAGGGCCCTTGGAGTGTTGGGCCAGGAAAATAACCACTCACTCAATGTGAACAAAACAAAGGAATTGATCGTGAACTTCAGGAAACAGAGGAGGGAGCACACCCCTATCCACATCAACGAGACCGCAGTGGAGCAGGTGGATAGTTTCAAGTTCCTCAGCATACACATCACTGATGATCTGAAATGGTCCACCCACACAGACAGTGTGGTGAAGAAGGGGCGCCTCTTCAACCTCAGGAGGCTGAGGAAATTTGTCTTGGCACCTAAAACCCTCACAAACGTTTACAGATGCACAATTGAGAGCATCCTGTCAGGCTGTATCATCGCCTGGTACGGAAACTGCACTGCCCGCAACTGCAGGGCTCTCCAGAGGGTGGTGTGGTCTGCCCAACTTATCACCAGGTGAAAACTACCTGTCAGTGGCAATTTTAGCATGTACATCTTGGTGGGGCAAAAAAAATAAAATGTGGGATGCATGCCAGCAAAGCCACTACGTAACACAACACTAAACAATACATTAATTGAACTATAACGGTGACAAGCGGTGCCCACAAACTGTTAGGGCCTACATAAAGCTGTCCAAACAGCAGAGTCCCAAGAGCAGTCCCAAGACCTTACCACTGCTACACCTGGCTACCTGTGGAGCCTTGCTGGCAGAAAAACAGTTAATTTAGCCTCATTTACTGCCTTGTAAAAAACATAGCTGATATGGCTGACCTGCTTAAACAAATGTGGTTTCTACTGACAATTGAGACAAACTATGGCAGCGAATAAGAGGCAATCCGTCATTTCTATTAAAACATTAATGAGCAAGCTAGGATGGACGTAGTCAATATAACTATTTGTGCAGCACTTTTGAAATGTACAGCGATAGAATTCAGAACATGGGCCGTTCTTACAGTGTTCTCCCTGTACACCAAGTCAGAACCGTAGGATAAAAAAATGGCGTACAAGCAGACAATGAAAGCTACTACAATATTTGATTACATTTCTCAAAAACATGTTATACGCTACATGTGCACCACAAAGTAAGAATATTCGGCGAAATTAAGAGGTGAAAATAGACTAAATAATTAGGGTGAGGCACATGGGCTACTAACAGCTTACTACACAACATACAGAGTATTACTTTCTTAGCTTCAGTATACATATCTCCCTGGCATATTACATCATTTAAGCAGCAGCATATAATACATATTTGGATCCCCCTTTGTTGCGATGTACTCACTTGAACAGGAATGTGGCCTGGCGGTCCTTCGTGGTCAAATTTTGTCATCAACGAAAGAGAGATGCCAGATTTACAATTCCGATTTGGATGACCGTTCAAAACTTATTTTCCCAGTCTGAGTTCATTAATTCCCGACTTCCCAGTTGCAATGCTTGCAGTTAGTCACTGTCACCAATTCCTTCCAAACCACTCATTGTTGAATTTGCGCTTTCCAACTTGCTGTGTAATGTTAATGTCCACTGGCCGATGAGCACCGATACATTTTATCTTCATCATTTCTCTTCACATGACAAGGATTAAAAAGGATTTGCCAGTAGATTGTTAAATTGATTCATGATGATGACTGCTAGCTAAGATTTTGAAAGTAAGTTGTTGATATGGTCAGTCCAACATAAGCTACTGTAAATATAACGTGATTTGATGTCATTGTATCTGTGGCCAACGACCTTGAGCCTTCTTGGAAGGGCACTTCAAATGTAACTCTATTGCAGGACCCAAAGGGCTAGAATTGTCAATGTTTACCCTTACTAAGGACTTAGATTTGGCGGTGACGTAGTGTCCACATGAGTGAAAGAGCACTGAGCCAATCACGGTGCAATGCTCCTGAAACACCTGCATTTTGGAGATGCCTTACTCAAGAATACAAAAAAGAGACCATGTTTGTATACGGCTTTATTAACTCAGTTATTTACATATTTTTTTTACATTGTTTGCAAACTGTTATGTGACAGGTGTTGATGCCAAAATAACATCCAAAACAGGCAAATGTCACCTGCCCTGAATGACGTCTATGACAGCGTGTTCTAGGTGCCCCCATTATTCAGCAAATTCACACAGTCATTGAAGAGGAGTAGCAGAACATTCCACAGGCCACAATCAGCAGCCTGCTCAACTCTATGCAAAAAATATATGTATTGCTGCATGAGGCAAATGTTGGTCACTCCAGATACTGACTGGTTTTCTGATCCATACCCCTTTTTTAAAAAGTTATCTGTGACCAACGGTTGCATATCTGTGTTCCTAGTCTTGTGAAATCCATG
Source organism: Oncorhynchus clarkii lewisi (assembly GCF_045791955.1). Classification (NCBI taxonomy): domain Eukaryota; kingdom Metazoa; phylum Chordata; class Actinopteri; order Salmoniformes; family Salmonidae; genus Oncorhynchus; species Oncorhynchus clarkii. The sequence goes on along the minus strand of NC_092160.1, from coordinate 24,200,661 downwards.
GATGAGGGCCTGAATAATTTATTTTATTTGACTGATTTCCTTATATGAACTGTAACTATGTTACTGTAAAATACTTGACATTTCAAAATGTTCAACTTCATATTCTTCATATACAGCACCACCCCAACATCAACATATGTGAAATTCGTGAGTTTCTATGTTTTGTAGAAAAAACTATAGAGGAAGATAAGTGTTTCCAATGACATCATCACTGTGCATTGTGTGATTTTTAACAAAGGTTGAATAGGCATTGCCTGCTAATTGCCTACAAATTCATAGATGATGAAATTGGAAAGAATTATCTTCCTCTATTTTTTTTACTGCAAAACATAGAAACGCTCCAATTTCACATATGTATATTTTGGGGTGGTGCTGGTTATGAAGAATATGAAGTTGAACATTTTGAAATGTATGGTGAATTGTAATAATGGTGGAATTTCCATTTAAGTAAGTAAGATCAGAAGCAACACTCCAAAGAGTACAATTTAGCAAGGCTAAATACCTTACATTGATAATTCACTTAAAATTGTTGTTTTTGCTTGTTTTTGGTTACCAAACTAAATGATCTAAGGTCATTGACTGATCATTTTGCTTATTTGAACACCCATTAAAGACTTAATACAAATAATATATATATTTTGGAAGATATTTTACCTTAATCATCTTATTAAAGGGAGAGTAGCACTTATTTGTCAATGCCGTCGGACATGTGTTTGTCTTTGTCTTATCTCGTGTCTTATCCCGTGTTTATAGACATTTTTTTATATATATTTTAATCTCACTTTCTATCTACGAAATAAATCTACGAACTAAAAAAACTATCCTGCAACCCGCCTCACCCAATGTGGTAGGGATCTGCTATTTTTATTCCTTAAAACCGGAAACTCCATCAGGAGCTAGCCAGCTAACTATCTACTTGTCTTTGTTAGCCACAGGTAGCGGTCTTCACCTTTAGCGCAGACACCAGCCAGCCTTAGCCCGGACAATACCTGCCAGTCTGCACAGCGCGATATCAACCCAGAGCATATCTGACTGCTTCTCTCTACCACATCACCGGATTCCTGCTGCTCTGGATTATTACACCGGATCATCTCAGCTAGCTAGCTGCAAACGAGGGGCTACTGTTAGCTAACGCCTCTGTCCAAAAGCAAGCACCAGTTAGCCTTGAGCTAGGCCCATATACCAGCTAATTCTAGGGCTACAAAACCTCTTTTGCCAATTGGCCTGGATCCTTTTTTGTTGACATGGAGCCCCGCCAATCCATCACGACTGGTCTGCCGACGTAATCACCCGATGTGGTCTCAACAGGCTATTCCGGTATGATGTCGCCGAAGAACCATCTGTAAGCCCCGGGCCGCTAGCTTCCTGAACGCCGTGTCCCCCGCTCGCCTAGCGTAGTAGTAATTACCGAATGTCCCTCTGACTCACCTATTGCTGTTCATTGAACCCTATGATCACTCGGCTACGAAGTTGATGCCCCCTGGGCTGTTTCAATAACACGGTTCCTCATTTTGTTTGTCGATCAGCCCCAGCCTCGAACTCATTCCCTGTATGTACCCAACTGACCCGTTCTGCCATTCATCGCCATTTACCCGTTGTTGTCTTAGCTCTCCCGATTAACACCTGTGATTGCTTTATGCCTCTCTCTAATATCAATATGTCTTGCCTACTGCTGTCTCGGCTAGTTCTTATTGTTTTATTTCACTGTAGAGCCCTCAGTCCTGCTCAACATACCTTAGATAGCTCTTTTGTCCCACCCCACACACATGTGGAGACCTCACCTGGCTAAACTGGTGCCCCCAGAGATGAAACCTCTCTCATCGTCACTCAATGCCTAGGTTTCCCTTCACTGTACTCCCATCCTACTATACCCGTGTCTGTACATTGTGCCCTGAATCTAATCTACCACGCCCAGAAATCTGCTCCTTTTATTCTCAGTTCCCAACGCACTAGACGACCAGTTCTTATAGCATTTAGTCATACCCTTATCCTACGGCTCCTCTGGTGATGTAGAGATTAACCCAGGCACTGTAGCCCCCAGTTCCACTCCTATTCTCCAGGCGCTATCATTTGTTGACTTCTGTAACCGTAAAAGCCTTGGTTTCACACATGTTAATGTTAATTAACATCAGAAGCCTCCTCCCTACGTTTGGTTTATTCAATGCTTTAGCACACTCCACCAACTCTGATGTCCAAGCCGTGTCTTAATCCTGGCTTAGGAAGGCCACCAAAAATGCTGAAATATCCATCCCCAACTACAACATTTTCCATCAAGATTTAACTGCTAAAGGGGGTGGAGTTGCAATCTACTGCAGAGATAGTCTGCAGAGTTCTGTCATGCTATCCAGATCTGTGCCCAAACAGTTTGAGCTTCTACTTTTAAAAATACACCTTTCCTGAAATAAGTCTCTCACTGTTGCTGTTTGTGATAGACCCCCTCAGGCCCCAGTTGTGCCCTGGACCCCATATGTGAATTGATTGCCCCCCATTTATCTTCAGAGTTCACACTGTTAGGTCACCTAATATTGGATATGCTTAACATCCCGGCCATCCTACAATCTAAGCTAGATGCCCTCAATCTCACACAAGTTATGAAGGAACCTATCAGGTACAACCCTAAATCGGTTAACACGGGAAACCTCATAGATATCATTCTGACCAACCTGCCCTCTAAAGAAAATGTTGCTGTTGTCAACCATGATCTCAGCAATCACTGCCTCATTGCCTGCGTCCATAATGGCTCCGCTGTCAAACGACCACCTCTCATCACTGTCAAACACTCCCTAAAACACATCACCTTTCTAATCGACATGGCCCCGGATATCCTGGAAGGATATTGACCTCATCCCGTCAGTAGAGGATGCCTGGTTGTTCTTTAAAAGTGCTTTCCTCACCATCTTAATTCACTTCTTGTGACTAGCAATCCCGGATCCGGGAGCGTAATCATAGCCTCAAACAAATTAGCATAACGCAGCGGACATAAATACCCCTAGAAAATGTTCCTATTCATAAAAATCACAAATTAAATATAATTTAAGACACAGCTTAGCCTTTTGTTAATCACACTGTCATCTCAGATTTTCAAAATATGCATTACAGCCAAGACAAGCATTTGTGAAAGTTTATCATGGAAGCAGGCAACATTTTCACGAAAATAAGAAAAACAATCAAATTAAATAATTTACCTTTCAAGAACTCCGGATGTTTTCACTCAGGAGACTCCCAGTTAGATAGCAAATGTTCCTTTTTTCCAAAAATATTATTTTTGTAGGCGAAATAGCTCCCGTTTGTTCATCATGCTTGGCTGAGAAATTTACCGGAAAATGCTATCACTACAACGCCAAACTTTGTAAAAAAAGTTCCATAATATTTACAGAAACATGGCAAACGTTTAGAATCAATCCTCAAGGTGTTTTTAACATATATATTTGATAATATATCCGTCGAGACAATTGGTTTCTCATAAGAAGCGATTGGAAAAATGGCTACCCCAGTATTTTACGCAAGATTTTCTGCGGGAGACATCAGGTGACCACTTGCTAAATGTGGTCCCTTACGGCTATTCTTCAACAGAAATGTGTAAAAAGACGTCACAATGCTGTAGACACCTTGGGGAATACGTAGAAAACGCTCATAAGCTCATTCGTAGCTCATTCACAGCCTTATAAGGAGTCATTGGCATGAGAAGGTTTAAAAAAATGCGGCACTTCCTGATTGGATTTTTATCTGGGTTTCGCCTGTAACATCAGTTCTGTTGCACTCACAGACAATATCTTTGCAGTTTTGGAAACGTCAGTGTTTTCTATCCAAAGCTGTCAATTATATGCATAGTCGAGCATCTTTTCGTGACAAAATATCGTGTTTAAAACGGGAACGTTTTTCATCCAAAAATTAAAATATCTCCCCCTAGTCGTAAAAGGTTTTAAATATGCATGCCCCATTCAAAAAATGTAGAACTAAGAACAGATATAGCCCTTGGTTCACTCCAGACTTGACTGCCCTTGACCAGCACAAAAAACTTCCTGTGGTGAACTACATTAGCATCGAATAGCCCCCGCGGAATGCAACTTTTCAGAGAAGTTAGGAACCAATATACACAGTCAGTTAGGAAAGCAAAGGCTAGCTTTTTCAAACAGAAATTTGCATCCTGTAGCACAAACTCCAAAACGTTTTGGGACACTGTAAAGTACATGGAGAATAAGAGCACCTCCTCCCAGCAGCCCACTGCACTGAGGCTAGGAAACACTGTCACCACTGATAAATCTATGATAATTGAGAATTTCATAAATCATTTTTCTACGGCTGGCCAAGCTTTCCACCTGGCTTCCCCTACTCCGGCCAACAGCTCCACACACCCCACAGCAAACTGCCCGACCTATAGCTATCCTGCCCTACCTTTCTAACGTCTCGAAAGCCAAGTTAACAAACAGATCACCGACCATTTCGAATCCCACCGTACCTTCTCCGCTATGCATTCTGGTTTCCAAGTTAGTCATGGATGCACCTCAGCCATGCTCAAGGTCCTAAATGATATCATAACCGCCATTGATAAAAGACAGTACTGTGTAGTCGTCTTCATCGAGCTGGCCAAGGCTTTCGACTCTGTCAGTCACCGCATTCTTATCGGCAGACTCTATAGCCTTGGTTTTTCAAATAGTCATTTTTAGCCTGGTTCACCAACTACTTCTCAGATAGAGTTTAGTGTCAAATCGGAGGGCCTGTTGTTTAGACCTATGGCTGTCTCTATGGGGGTGCCACAGGATTCAATTCTCAGGCCAACTCTTTTCTCTGTATATATCAATGATGTCGCTCTTGCTGCTGCTGATTCTCTGATCCACCTCTATGCAGACGACACCATTCTGTATACTTCTGGCCCTTCTTTGGACACTGTGTTAACAAACCTCCAGATGAGCTTCAATGTCATACAACACTCTTTCCGTGGGCTCCAACTGTTCTTAAATGCAAGTAAAACTAAATGCATGCTCTTCAACTGACCGATGCCTGACCGATGAGCTACTACTCTGGACGGTTCTGACTTAGAATATTTGGACAACTACAAATACCTAGGTGTCTGGTTAGACTGTAAACTCTCCTTCCAGACTCACATTAAGCATCTCCAATCCAAAATTAAACCTAGAATCGGCTTCCTATTTCCCAACAAAGCATCCTTCACTCATGCTGCCAAACATACCCTCATAAAATGGACTATACTACCGATCCTTGACTTCGCCGATGTCATTTACAAAATAGCCTCCAACACTATTCTCAGCAAATTGGATGCAGTCTATCACAGTGCCATCCGTTTTGTCACCAAAGCCCCATATACTACCCATCACTGCGACCTGTATGCTATCGTTGGCTGGCCCCCGCTACATTTTCGTTGCCAAACCCACTGGCTCCAGGTCATCTATAAGTCTTTGCTAGGTAAAGCCCTGCATTATCTCAGCTCACTGGTCAAAATAGCAACACCCACCCGTAGCACACGTTCCAGCAGGTATATTTCACTGGTCATCCCGAAAGCCATCTCCTCCTTTGGCCAACTTTTCTTCCAGTTCTCAGCTGCCAATGACTGGAACGAATTGCAAAATCTGGAGACTCATATCTCCCTCATTAAATTTAAGCATCAACTGTCAGAGCAGCTTACCGATCATTGCATCTGTACACAGCCCATCTGTAAATAGCCCACCCAACTACCTCATCCCCATATTTTTATTTATTTTTGCTCTTTTGCACCCCAGTATCTCTACTTGCACATCATCATCTGTACATCTATCACTCCGGTGTTAATGGGAAATTGTAATTATTTTGCCACCATGGCCTATTTATTGCCTTACCTCCCTAATCTACATTTGCACACACTATATATAGATTTTTGTCTATTGTGTTATTGACTGGACATTTGTTTATCCCATGTGTAAGTCTGTGTTGTTTTTGTCGCACTGCTTTGCTTTATCTTGGCCAGGTCTCAGTTGTAAATGAGAACTTGAAAATGAAAACGTGTTCTCAACTGGCCTACCTGGTTAAATAAATAAATAACAAAATGATATAATAGCAACTTAGAGCACCCCAAGAAAACATTCCCAATTTACAAACTCTAAAATCAATTGTCATATATTATGTTGCTCTGAAAGTTGCGGTCAGTGTCACAATTGTCACAATTTTGTATTTGTGGCTGTGGTAAACTGGTAAACTGTGGAAACCAGGCGAATTGGGCATTCTGCAGAGCACATTTCATAACTGAGAACTTCAATGGCTATAAACAATAGAAGGAGTGCTTCAGCAAAAAGTTGTTTCTCAAAGTGGATGCTGTCCCTACCATCAATGTGCTCTCTAAAGAATCTAAAACAGCCAGCAGCAACAGTAGAGACCGAGCATCATCATAGATGGGGTTTGCGGTTTTAGGCCGGGTTTCTGTACAGCACTTTGAGATATCAGCTGATGTAAGAAGGGCTATAGAAGGGCTATATAAATACATTTGATGTGATTTGATTTGATTCAGTGAGGATAGAGGCCAACCGGGTAATTGAAAGAGCTAGCTTGCTACCTCTATGCTAACGTTAGCTATCTATTCTATAATTACCTCATGTCTTCCATCTAAATAACACTGATTAAACTAAGCAAATGTAATTCAGTCATTATGTGGCTCTGGGGGAGTATTCTATACATCTTGCCATCTTGAGTGCGGGCTAAACTGAAATGCAATGCTTCGACCATGGATCCAACTGTAGAGCTGCTGGCCTTTTGGAGAAGCCACAGAACCATGCTTTCTTTGGAGTGGTCGATTGTGGATTTTACTAAATGGGAATTTTTTATATACAGTATATATATTAGGATCAATGTTGTCACAGTTGCTTCTTGTTGAGGCAGGTGCTAATATTAGCTTGCTATAGCTAGCTATCCTTTCTACAGCTAGCTATTTATTTCTAGCTAGCAAAATAAGTGAGCTAGATTTTGTTTATGGTCTGCCATATGTCGATAACATAGCTAAGTTTGTCACTGGTATGAAGATAGATGGCAAGCTAAAACAGGGGAGAGAGGGAGGAGAGAATTCATCTTCTGTTTTGTCTGTTGCTGGCTTGCTAATCATCACTCAAATATGTATTTCCACTTGTAATTGATTAAAGGAGATTGTTATTTTATAAAGATTGTAATTGTGTCAATATGTTGTGAATATTGTAAAACAATCCTCACAGCTGTTGTTCATTCTAAAAAGCGTGACTTACAGTTTACCATGTACAGCAGACTACAGACAATATGTTTCTCAACAATGTACAGTAGACTACAGACAATATTTTCTTTCAAATCAAATCAAATTGAAATTGACACATGCGACGAATACAACAGATGTGGTAGACCTTACAGTGAAATGCTTACTTACAAAACCTTAAACAACAATGCAGTTTTAAGAAAATACATAAAAAGTAAGAATAACCAATAAAATTAAACTGCAGCAGTAAAATAACAATAGCGGGGCTATATACAGGGGGTACTGGTACAGAGTCAATGTAGGGGGGGCACTGGTGTCGAGGTCATTGAGGTAATATGTACATGTAGGTAGATTTAAAGCGACTATTTTTAGATAATAACCGAGAGTAGCAGCAGCTTAGAACAGGGCATGGGGAGGAGGCAATGCAAATAGTCTGGTTAGCCATTTGATTAGATGTTCAGGAGTCTTATGGCTTTGGGTAGAAGCTGTTATTAAGAAGCCTCTTGGACCTAGACTTGGCGCTTTTGTACCGCTTCCTATTCGGTAGCAGAGAGAACAGTCTATGACTTGAGTGGCTGCAGTCTTAGACAATTTTTAGGGCCTTCCTCTGACAGCGTCTGGTATAGAGGTCCGGGATGGCAGGGAGCTAGGCCCCAGTGATGTACTGGGCCGTACGCACTACCTTCTGTAGCACCTTACGGTCAGATGCCAAACAGTTGCCATTCCAAGCAGTGATGCAGCCAGTCAAAATGCTCTCAATGGTGCAGCTGTATAACTTTTTGAGGATCTGAGGCCCCATGCTAAATATTTTCAGCCTCCTGAGGAGGAAGAGGAGTTGTCGTGCCTTCTTCACGACTAGGTTGGTGTGTGTGGACTATGTTAATTTCTTAGTGATGTGGACACAGAGGAACTCGAACCGCTCCACTACAGCCCTGACGATGTGGATGAGGGCATGCTCGGCCCCCTGTTTCCTGTAGTCCACAGTGAGCTCCTCTGTCTGGTTGACGTTGAGGGATAGGTTGTTGTCCTGGCACCACACAGCCAGGTCTCTAACCTCCTCCTTATAGGCTGCCACATCGTCGTCGGTAATCAGATCTACCACAGTCGTGTCGTCAGCAAACTTGATGATGGTGTTGGAGTCGTGAGTGTCCATGCAGTCTTGGGTGTACAGGGAGCACAGGGGAACACTAAGCACACACTCCTGTGGGGCACCCGTGTTGAGGGTGGCGGAGGAGTTGTAAGGCATCCCTATGGCTCTCCACCTCCCACTTTTCTGTGCGAGTGCTTTTGTCTCTTGCCAGGTTATCCCTGCTTTACTTAGGTCCTGTAGAGAGGAGAGTCTCCAGTTAGTTTTTCGTCTGCTTTACAGTGCCTTGCGAAAGTATTCGGCCCCCTTGAACTTTGCGACCTTTTGCCACATTTCAGGCTTCAAACATAAAGATATAAAACTGTATTTTTTTGTGAAGAATCAACAACAAGTGGGACACAATCATGAAGTGGAACGACATTTATTGGATATTTCAAACTTTTTTAACAAATCAAAAACTGAAAAATTGGGCGTGCAAAATTATTCAGCCCCTTTACTTTTAGTGCAGCAAACTCTCTCCAGAAGTTCAGTGAGGATCTCTGAATGATCCAATGTTGACCTAAATGACTAATGATGATAAATACAATCCACCTGTGTGTAATCAAGTCTCCGTATAAATGCACCTGCACTGTGATAGTCTCAGAGGTCCGTTAAAAGCGCAGAGAGCATCATGAAGAACAAGGAACACACCAGGCAGGTCCGAGATACTGTTGTGAAGAAGTTTAAAGCCGGATTTGGATACAAAAAGATTTCCCAAGCTTTAAGCATCCCAAAAAAATACAGTTTTATATCTTTATGTTTGAAGCCTGAAAAGTGGCAAAAGGTCGCAAAGTTCAAGGGGGCCGAATACTTTCGCAGGGCACTATATTTCTCCTTGTGGGTTGTAGCCCAGTGCTTGTCTTGTTATGTGTATTGTGTCTTTGCTGAGTGATCCTGCCTGATCTCCATTTTCTCCTCCTCAGACTGATGATGACCTCTTGTTTCTTTCTTCTTCCTTCACATGTCTTGGTTTGTTATTTTGTTAGGCCACCATATCTTTAGTATATTCTGGACCATTGGAAGCAATTGATAAATATTCTGTAATTCTATAATAGCACTGGCCTATGCTGTCCTGTTTGTAGGGTAGGCTCTCTATAACATGTTGTACTTACACTCTACCTGTCTATGTAGGTTAATATATAGATATCTTTACCTTTAACTAGGTGTAATTTCTGACAAAAGAAAACATTAGAGTTTGTGTCTTGCCATAATTTCTCTGAGAGGAAAACTAAAAGAGGAAGAAAGAAGAGGGAGACACCACAGGAGACTGTGTACTCTGATGTCAGGTACTCAGACTGGGAGTGAACTTTGTTTCAGATACAGCATAGACTAAATTATCTCAGTGAAGTGTCTCCTTTTAGACAAATGTAGGGTATTCAGACTGGGACTGAACTACAGTGCAAGAATACATTTTTCAATTGCTACTATATACTGTAATATTCAAGGCAAACAAACAAGACTGTTTTTGTATCATAGTGCAACAGGGTTTTTATAATCTCTGCAACCCAGAACGAAATATCCTTTACAGACTACTGTGAGTAGAACATGTTTTTTTATCCTGTATTTTATTGTTCATGTTTTCAGGTAATTCAAGTATTAATCCCAATTCAGGTTGTAATGTTAAATTAACCTTTTGAAATAAATGTCATTTTAATTTACAATAGATATTGTCATTGCATACTGTTGCATTTCTTGAGGTCAATATGCAATTCCAAAATCTTTTGATGTACAGTATATTTTGCTTTATTACATTACAAAATGTACCATTGCATATTAAAACACATTAAACCAATACATTATTGTTTCCATGCGAACTCAGTCCAGTCTCTCAAAGGTGCATGAATAATGTCATAATAAAATCATGATAACAGGAGAAAAATGGCTGTGAGATAGAGGTTTAATCGTAAACACATGAAAAGTGGGATGTATACGGAGGGTGCGGGGCAACAGAGGGGCAAAGGATTTTAGAGATGGGGAAAAGGCAGATGAAATGGGGGGGGATTTACGGAACTCCACCCGGAGGGGCAGGTCCCGAGTGGAAAGCCATCCCCTCTGCCCAAGTCGATAGCGGGGAGCAGGGGTCCGGTGGCGATCCACCTGTCGCCGATACCTGGATGTGGACTTCAAAAGTGTGGCCCGGGCTCTCTTCTAGGGACGGTGACAGCGGCGGACAAACATCTGGGCAGAGGGTATGCTGACATCTTCTTCTTTCTCTCTTCTTTCTCAGGGAAGTACGTAGCTGATATCCAAAAGGAACACTCACTGTGATTTCCTGATACACGTAAGTTGATAAGTTGCCAATAGAGCACCCATCCAGCGCTCTGACGTCCATAGGAATGGAGAGGGGTTAAGTGGATTCCGAGCTCCCGACACCAAAGTCGCGTCGATAAAGCTCTCATCGGCCCCAGAGTCATTGAGAAAATCTCTGTACTGCTTACCAGAGTACTCATACCTTCTGATGAGCCTGGTCTTTTTAATGGACAGGCGGAAATATAATCTCCTGAAGTCCCGCAATACAGACAGCTCCTGGTGCTCAATCTGCGTATTACACCAATGGGAGTACTATGGGAGTTTTGATGCAGTTGTAGTAGCTTCCGGGTAGCCTCTCTCCCGGATAAAGGAGAATCTAATACCTTCCTAACTTCCGCCACAAACTCCTCCGGACTGTATCAAACGATGGACTGTTGCTCCTAACCGCTGTCGCCCAGGCGCGAGCCCTCCCAGACATCAGCGTTATAAGATACACTATCTTTGAGCAATCCAATGGCTGCAGCTCGAAGATGAGGGAGCACTGGGAGGAAAATGCTCGGCAGGTTCCTGGATTTCCAGCATAGTGATCCGGAGGAGGTAAGCAGGGTTCTCGGGAAGCCGGGATAGTCAGAGGGGTTACTGTAGAGCCTTACTGCCTAGTGGAATATCTGCAAAATTGCTCCATCAATACCATGAAAGCGTGGTCATGTCATTCCCTGTGTCTTCCAATGGTGGCTCCTTTGGAGGAGACAGCGTTGCGGTGCTGGTCCGAGTCTGCTGGGTCAGTCATGGCCAGTTCATACTAACACCACTCAGGATATGACCCAGATGCTGACACGGGAGAAAGAAGGTTCAATACACATAGTAGTTTATTAAACCACAGGAGGAGGGCAAAGGGCAGGTCGAGGACAGGCAGAGGTTCATAACCAGGTCTGAGTCGACAGGTACAGGGCGGCAGGGAGACTAAGGGTCAGGGCAGGCAGAAGTTCATAAACCAGGTCAGAGTCAGGTAGGTAAAGGACAACAGGCAGTCTCGGTGTCAGGGCAGGCAGGATAGTATGACAGGCGGGCTCAAGGTCAAGGAAGGCAGAAATGGTCAGAACTGGGAGGACCAGAAAACAGGGACTGGAGAAAACAGAAGTAAGGAAAAGCACACGGATAAGCTTGACGAGACAAGACGAACTGGCAACAGACACACAGATATTGCAGGTGTAAATACACAGGGGATAATGGGGGAAGATGGGAGACACCTGGTGGAGGTGAAACAGAGCAGAGTGTGACACATGAAAACCACCATAGCCCATACTGCTTCCACAAAGTAATCTGGGCACCCTTTTCACCCATGTACATACTGTATATCCACATGGTACCCGTCTTACAATTCATGCAAGATAACCACACTGCAGTTTCATATATACTATGTTCACACTGCTGAACTGAGCTTTACTGCACTGCCTGGTTGCAGAGAAAGCATAAAGATGTAGGATCGTAATTTAAAACTTAAAAAAAAAAAGTATTCACATGCTTTGTAAATAACAGATGTTGACTAACAGTGAAATGCTTACTTATGGGCCCTTCCCACATATGAAAAATGTAAAAAATAATGGAACGATAATAACACAAGGAAAAAATACACAACGAGTAACGATAACTTGGCTATATACACAGGGAACCAGTACCGAGTACTGAGTCGATGTGCAGGGGTAGGTATGCACATATAGGCATGGGTGAAGTGACTAGGCAACAAGTTAGATAATTAACAGTAGCAGCAGCGTATGTGATGAGTCAAAAGAGTTAGTGCAAATGGGATCAAACAGATAGCCAGGGTAGCTATTAGGTGAACTATTTAGCACTCTTACGGCTTGGGTCCTGTTGGTTCAAGACTTGGTGCATTGGTACTGCTTGCCATGCTGTCGCAGAGCGGACAGTCTATGACTTGGGTGGCTGGAGTCTTTGACAATTTTCAGGGCCTTCCTCTGACAGCGCCTGGTATAGAGGTCCTGGATGGCAGGGAGCTAGGCCCCAGTGATATACTGGGCCATACGCATTAGCTTCCATAGCGCCTTACAGTCGGATGCAAAGCAGTTGCCAATAAACATGAAATGCAAACATTGCACCGGCATGAAAACAGAGTCAATAACACCTGAGGAAAGAACCAAGGGGAGTGACAGATGTAGGGAAGATAATCAGGGAGGTGATGGAGGTGAGTGTCATGTGGCGGAGGTGCGCAAGATGATGGTGACAGGTATGATAATCAGCAGCCTGATGACCTAGAAGCCGGAAAGGTAGTATACGTGACATCTGTGTGTTTTTATACATTCACGTGCATTTTAGAAAGTGTTGTTTCAGATTGATTTACATGAAACAATAAATGTACCATTTAGGTAAGAATCACCAGAGGTCTGATTACAAGACTGTGTTAGCACGGCCAATGTCTGACCCATTCCACCCAGGAGAAAAGGTGACTGCAGTGTACAGTACTCTCTGAGACCTCTACAGAAGAGCACAGTGTGTACTGGTTCAGAGCGAGATCAGGAGAATCCCATCCAGGAGTTATTTACATGCATGGGAACAGGACTGATGAGGGTGAGAAGAGCCCTGAGACTCTCTCTCCTACACAGAGCTGTGTCTACAGCCTCTCCAAGAACAACCTCAATCTCTCTGCTGCTGGGACTTATTACTGTGCTGTGGCCACATGTGGGGAGATCCTGTTTGGCAATGGAACAAATTTGGACCTGGCCACTGACACGAAATGCAATGAGTCAGGTAGAATCAGTGTAATTGAAGTGTACAGATGTAGGATCTACATTTGAGTCAGTTTGCTACAGCAGGAAAATGTGATTCATTATGTGGATTATAATTAATGGACATTTTTGGAGGGGTTGATATCATAAGAGTGGTCAAATTCAGATCTTACATCTGTAGGCCCAATGTTTTATAGTACATGGTTTTTCTCTAGTGCCAACCTAAATCTGCCAACCTATTTATACATTTTCTTGGGTAAAACTTGTGAAAGATACTTCATGACATTCATTTTTATGTTTGTTTCAGAAAAGTCTCTGGTAGTGGTTGTTGTTGGTTTGGCAATGGCGTTTGTGTTGTGTGGGATTGGGATCATCGTCCTTGCCTGCAACAGAAGTAAAAAAAAGTCTGTGAAAATTGTCAAGGTAAGCGATACAATTTAGAACATTTCCTAGATAACCTTTGCTGCCCTGAAGTTACAGTATTTTTGAATTGCTATGGACATTTATCTTGTCTTTATTTCCTGTCTGATAAACCTTGTATCTTCACTTCTGCCCCCCAATTTGTAAAAACATTTTTTTTAAACATTTATTGAAATATGGTCATGTTAACCGTTTCCTGAAAAGTTTCTGTTTTGGAGATAAGATGTTGTCATCAGACAGCAACGCTTAATTAATTTCAATATTTTATTTTGAGTTTTCACTCGAAGCAGTAGGTGCCTGTCGGGGAGGAAGACATGACAGATTAAAAGGAGAACAGGTATATTAACATTGTGAAATGGATCAATTCCAATTTGAGGGTGAAATTCCTCAATGGCTCATGATAACCCTTGAAAACTACTCTGTGATGAATAATGATCCAGTAATTATATATTTTCCAAACAATACGTGGCCTACTGTTTGTATTTCTGTGAACATACCCTTTAAAACGTAACATGATCAACATGTAACTGAAAAGCATTTCTATGTAATTTATTGTTCCTCCTTAGGATCAAGATGGAGTTACGTTGAATTATGCTGCATTGAATTTCTCTGAGAAGAAAACTAAAAGAGGAAGAAAGAAGAGAGAGACACCACAGGAGAGTGTGTACTCTGATGTCAGGTGTTCAGACTGGGACTGAACTTAGCTTAAACATTCTACAATGTAACATTAAGAAAAGTTACATTTGTAAGTCAGTGCAGTTTCAGTAAACTTGTTAAAGTTTTTTGATGGTTTGTTTTGAATCACATGATGAATCATCATCATCACACGTTTAGCTTTGTACTGAAAGTGCTCTACTCTTGTTAAACTCATGATTTAAGACTAGATACAGGTACCCTGGGATTCAGACCACGTGGTACAAGACAAACATATTGTGTTCTGCTGAAGCTCTTTTTTCATTCTTGCTGTTTGGATGAGAAAATAAATGGTTGTACAGCTAAGGGGCGGTGCTCTAGGGCTGTGTGGGTGGCTGTTTGAGTGAAACGTGTGGAGGAGAAGCAACCAGTGTAAAAGCACAGCCCTTTCATTATTAGGGCATCCTGTTGACAACATCAAAAGAGCCTTCCCAGATACATAGATTAGACTGATGCTGTATCAAACACATTCCCTTTTCACACTATAGAGCCAAGACAAACAAGGCTGTACTGGGCTGGCCTGTTTATGCATCCACCAATGTTTCTAGAACTGTGCTGCAAAGGATAATTTGAAAATAATGTATCTGAGCCAGCACAGTATGGTTCAGCATGTATAGAAATGGTGAGAGTGTTAGTTAACTAACTCTGAACACTTCCACAATGAAACAAAACTTGTATTAACCCAATATGAAACACAACTGGTATTAACCCAATATGAAACACAATTGGTATATTAACACAATATGTATAAAAGAGGTCCAAAGAAGGGAATATATTGATATATTTATCAAAACAAAGTATTTATATATTTATTTCTCAATTTCAGGTAGGTCAAAACACTAAAGCCCCGACTTTATTTCACAGAGTCTCAATCCCGAATTAGCCTCAACTCAAGCCCCTCCCTTCAGCGTAGGGGAATGGAAAAGGGTTACAGTATAGAAAGAATGCATAACGATAGTCAGTCACAAACAGAGTGAGAGAGTCTTGACTCACACCTACATGAAGATAGCAAAGTGTTAATGCTGTCATAGCCTTTATCTCCGCCCATTAGTGGGAGGTACCACTTATGCTCCAAACTAGTGCAGCAAAAAATAGACTTGTCAGTCATCTGCCGTACAGAGAGATTATTCTCAGGATTCATCTCAACATAATTACCTAATGTGCATGAGCATTAAACATTTGAACAGCTAAAACATAAAATGGTTTGTTGTATTCAGTAGAACAAGTAGTATTAGTCTCAACATGATGGAGTGGGTGTTTGTTACAATCTAGTATTAAACTCTTCTGCTGTACTTCAGATATGCTTTGTACTTATCTGGTAATGCACATAGGTAGCCTACAATATTGAGTCAAATAAAATTCAAGTGTGAATACGTTGTTTAAAGAGTTCGTATCTGAGGCAACAAAGACAACATCACATGCATTGTTTCCACATGAGGCTGCTGAGGGGAGGATGGCTAATAATAATGTCTGGAGCAGAGTAAATGGAATGACATTAATTGTATTTGATACAATTCCACTCATTCTACCACGAGCCAGTCCTCCCCAATTAAGTTGCCACCAACCTCCGGTGGTACCTTATGCCCTGTACATAACTAGGTGGTACTGTGTGCCCTGTTTAACTAGGGGTTTCAATACATGCTGACTGGTCACAGTTTCTATGAGGATTATGGCAACATCACCACTACACTAAAACAATTCAAAGGTTTGATTTGATATTGATGCTGTATGTAGCACCCTTTAAGTAGTAAATACTGACTAGTGTGTTAAGCTGATTATCCTATTTAGCATCTCATGTCAGTACCTTCAGTGACTCCACTGTATCACCACTAGCTTCAGTTTACCATATAAGGACAGTGTTAATTTGTAGAGGTGAGGGGCTGTTGTTTGTTTGTGACCAGTTTCGTGTGTGACGATAATCACCCTGTAATTTTCCACTCGGGTTCGACCGAGCAAGACCCACACAGGATGACTGACCTGAAGTTGAGGTCTCATTTAAAAGAACATGCAGACACACCCTCCATGCTGAGCCTGCAGAGGGACTTACCACTTCAAAGCAAAGGTGTGAACCCCACAGAAAAGCCAGTCAAGGTGTGAAAATGTAACGCGTTCAGCTCAAAAAAGGACCATGTTTAAAAATGAGCCAATTCTCAAAAATGATTTTACATCAAACATCTCCCCTTAGTAACTAAATTAGCCTTAATTAACTAAGCTTTAACTGATTTAGGCTTTGTTGAACCAAAACCCTAACACTTGGTCACCTGATGACAAGTGTGGCAAGTTATTCAAACGTTTACAGCAATCCATTCATTAAAGTTCTTTAGGTTATTTTGGTAAT
The DNA here is from genome assembly GCF_045791955.1 of Oncorhynchus clarkii lewisi. Taxonomy (NCBI): domain Eukaryota; kingdom Metazoa; phylum Chordata; class Actinopteri; order Salmoniformes; family Salmonidae; genus Oncorhynchus; species Oncorhynchus clarkii. The sequence continues at coordinate 24,183,883 of NC_092160.1, read as the reverse complement.
GTGCCAACATAACCCTGATATAAATAAGTCAACTTTGCATAATAAACATTTGATATAGTTTAAAAGCAGCAGATCTATTAACCAGGCCTGTTAGACCTCCCCAGTAGAGAGCAGTAGATCTCACAATCATGTCACTATCATGTCTCAGGCTGTTTGTGAGACTGTGTGTGAGTAGGTGATGGAGTTTGCAGGATGGAAATAAGTAGCTTTCTGTGTGTGTACCCATATTTGTGTTAGTAGGTACCACATTGGTATCAGTGAGACTGATCATGCATGTGTGTGTCCCTGTATGTTTGCTGTTGGTGTGTAGAAGTGTGTGTTGGTGTGTAGGCGTGTGTGCATGTCAAGCATGTTCCAAGGTTGTAAGTTTTGTTTAAAGTGTAAATATGCAGTTCAAAGAATTACAAAGTGGTCACTCCACCACTGAGGTGTATCCTACAAAGCAGGTTTGAGGAGTTAGCGAGGTAACTTTGGTCAACTCTGAGTTCATCTCAGGATAGCCAGTGAAATGAAATTGCTCACCTTTTATCCAGGTAAATTTCTAACGCAACGAATCCTTCAGAACTAACATGCTCGGGGTCAGTCTAACTCACGGTGAACTCCACTTACTCTAAATGAAATGACTGAGCTGCGAGTTGAGGACCAATGAAATCAGATTCCCTCCCTCTTGCAAATATTGCTTCATCAGCCCCTTCATTTGCGGAAGAAAACGGCTTAAATATTGTATTAATTAAATTTCTAATCTCAGTCATTTAATCTGATTACTTTCCGTTACTTTTGGATCACTTTCCCTTTATTAAGAGGCATTAGAAGAAAACTAAAGGATCCTTCAAAGGTATTTAGTGTGTCATCATATTGGTCTCTTACCACCTGCGTTCAGACTCGCTCAGCTGGAATAAATGTAAACTTTTTTCAAAGCTAAATTGAACGTCATTGAGAAAACAGAAAGGTTTAACTAAAAAAAATTCTCGCAAACATCCTTTCAGAATTTTTCATTAATCCAACAAGTAATCATCTTGCTCTATAAAAGTATCTGTAATCTGATTACATTATTTTTTAAGGTAACGTCACTGATTATAGTTACCCGTTTTTATAACCAGATTACATGTAATCAGTTACATTTACCCGTTTTGACATGTAATCAGTTACTCCCCAACCCTGTACAGAAGAGTACATGAACATGACTCATGTGGACTGTATGACCAAGCATCTGTAATGATCTGTAGGGCTTCGTAACATTTCCTTTGTTATTTATCTAAATAAAAGAATGTTTGCATTTGTACGAATGTGTGTATACCTGCATATGTGTGTCTGTGCATGCATGCATGTGCATCAACAGTCATGAGGGCCAGTCGATATGAGTCAAACCTTGCTGGCCATTTCAATATACTTTTGCTCTTTTGTTTTGCAGCAGTGTTGCTGGCATGTTTTGCACGCCCACGCTTGTCAAGTGGTGAGCCGGTTCACAGTGGTTTAGCTCGTAGGCGTAGGTTGTGGTGGGACATCTCTGCACTTTGGACAGACCTCTGAGCTGTTTACTCACTACAGGCCTGTCTTCGCTGCCTGTGTGTGTAGCCACAAGATGCACAGCTATGTTATGGCTGTGAGAGACTTTGACAAACAAGCTAATTTTAGCAAACCTGTCAACTTGAGAGTTGTAGGGCCAGCTTCACAGACATAGAATAAAGCTTGGAGTGAGCCTTGTTCTCACTTAGTACATATCAAACTTTTACCCTCAACAAGTCCTGATCTGATGTAAGTATGTTTTTACTTGAAGGCATACTTTTACTGACAGTTAGTAAAAGTCCTCTAGGAGTCCATCTAAAACATGTTGTTAATAATGCAGTGTTCAATGCAACATATGAAAAACTGGTCATGAGGTTCCTATACATACATGTTCGTTGATGTATATGACATTGTCATGACATGTCTTACACTCAAGATGTGCTTTCAACTGATATCTGCAGTGTGCTTGGCCTAAGTATGGAACATTTACACAGGGAGGCTGTTACAGAAACACTGAACACTGAAAAGCCCCCCTCAGCTTCAGCTGCTTGGCCAGGATGACATGTCTGCTAAGGGAGTGTGATTTGGTTAATCAGTAACTCTCTGAGACTCACCACATTGATGTGACCTATTTTCAGACAGAGCTGTTTCTATGACTTACCGGATGTAGAGACAGGCTCCCTGTACAACAAAACTCTTTCCAAAGTGCCAGACAAGCCGTGTCCAAAATTGCACCCTATTCCCTACTGTATGCGGTGCACTACATTTGAGAAGGGCCATGGGCTCAGGTCAAAAATAGAGCACTATATATGGAAAAGGGTGACATTTGACACATCTGTTTTTAAATGGGCTAAAATCACACTGGCAGATGAAGTTAGACCCATTCAAATTAGCCCACAGTCTATATATAAAATGAGTGACTTGAGCATAGCCCCAATTTTTAACATCATCTCTACAATTATTATTGGATAGTCTTATAACAAATGGTATTTTTTATATTTGATGTCTTCAATTATTTCTGGATTATGGTTCATCCTCATGTTGAAAATATTGAAGCACAGAGCAAAGGGTTTTTAGATGATCATGATGATATTGATGATGATGAGGATCATGATGATATTGATGATACTGATGATTTTGATGATGATAATAATAATGATGATGATGATGAGGATCATGATGATATTGATGATACTGATGATTTTGATGATGATAATAATAATGATGATGATGATGAGGATCATGATGATATTGATGATACTGATGATTTTGATGATGATAATAATAATGATGATGATGATGATGATGATCATAATAATGGTGATGATAATGATGATGGTGATAATAATGGTGATGACAATGATGATGATATTTATTATGATGATGATGATGATGATAATGATAATGATGATGATATTGATGATGATAATAATGATGATGATGATAATAAAGGTGATAATAATGACGATGATGATAGTGATGATAATGATGATGATCACATTCAGAACGTTATTTTCTGAAATCAAGACTCTCATAGTTTATGCTAATATACCTAAATCCAATGACATGGTGACATTTGTTGTTGATTTCAAGTTGAATTCACGGTTAGTTGACAACTCAACCAAATGTAAATCAAAAGTACTCGTTGAACTGACCCAGTGGGGGAACTTGAATGTCTTTGTTGAGCACCAATAAATTCCCCAATTGGTTCCAAAAGTATTGCTGCTACTCTACAGAATATCTGAATGACATGAAGTTGTGTTATGCCTCATACAAACACGCAAGTACAGTCAATCAATCAATCGATCAATCAATCAATCAATCAATCAATGTATTGTATTTATAAAGCCCTTCTTACATCAGCTGATGTCACAAAGTGCATTTTAGCAGTATGAAGAGATTACATCTGAGAGAAAACATTGACGTGGTTCATAATTGTATGCAACACCACATTGACCTATGGTCAGACGGTGAGACTGGTAAAATAATTATGTCCTAAACTAGTGAAACAACGCCATCTGGTGAAAGACTACCAGAGTACCGTCATGTAAAATGTTCCTTCCTGATGAAGTATCAATTGTAATGTCATTGACAGAACTGTGACCGTGTTCATGTTACACCACTCTGTCTTACAATAGTAAAGTGTGCTTTGTATCGCTCTATTCAGAGCTAATTTAACCAAGCTGTCAATTTTTTAAAATTTTATTTAGAATTGGGATTTTGTTTCTTTTCAGAAAAGTAAATACACAACTTTAAGGACTGTAAAAGCACAATTTTGAAACCACTCCTATCAACACCTCATTCCATTCCTTTTTTTACTAAGCCTTACTCAAACGATACAAACTACACACACATGCTGCTCCCAAACTATCAAGAGTCCCAGGAACAATCTTTCCACAGGAGATGTCAAAGACTGGTCCAGTGGTTCTCAAATATCCCTGGATAATATCTCTGGTTAATATCCCTGGATAATATCTCTGGTTAATACCCCTGGATAATTTCTCTGGTTAATATCCCTGGATAATATCTCTGGTTAATATCCCTGGATAATATCTCTGGTTAATATCCCTGGATAATATCTCTGGATAATATCCCTGGATAATATCTCTGGTTAATATCCCTGGATAATATCTCTGGTTAATATCCCTGGATAATATCTCTGATTAATACCCCTGGATAATATCTCTGGTTAATATCCCTGGATAATATCTCTGGTTAATATCCCTGGATAATATCTCTGGTTAATATCCCTGGATAATATCTCTGGTTAATATCCCTGGATAATATCTCTGGTTAATACCCCTGGATAATATCTCTGATTAATACCAATGGATAATATCTCTGATTAATACCCCTGGATAATATCTCTGGTTAATATCCCTGGATAATATCTCTGGTTAATACCCCTGGATAATATCTCTGGTTAATATCCCTGGATAATATCTCTGGTTAATATCCCTGGATAATATCTCTGGTTAATATCCCTGGATAATATCTCTGGTTAATACCCCTGGTTAATATCTCTGATTAATACCAATGGATAATATCTCGCCTTCAAACGAAGATACATGAAAAGCATGTCCAATATAGTGGTGTGGTAAAGAGAAATGATTCAGTTAAAATGCTATTCTACTTTTTCAATTGTTTCAAGGACATGTAAGCTTTCTGGCAAAAACATTCACTCTCTTTCAGTGTTTTTTACGCATCAGTTTGTCTGGTTTGAAGGAGCCCTAAACTGATGATAAGCAAATAATTCAACAATGAACTGGTCGACCGATGAAAAATGAAATGGACATTAACTTTACAAAATCCCAATGTTACAAGGAGGTTGTCATCTGAGATGCACATTCCATAGAAACCAGCAGATATAGGAGACCTCCAGGACCAGGATTTGGGGGAAATACTGCCCCTAACACTTCCAATCAATTCCCGCATCGACATAAAACAACACTTATATCAATAAATACAATTAAATAATACCAAAAAATACAAATACATTGAAGGCATCCATAAATGAACAATCACATCCACAAAATGGTGGTCTGCTCCAAATACATTCATAGTAAGACCCTGGCCTTACTGTTGACCTTTTCAATCCCTACAAGTTCTGTTATACCATCCATATCTGACTAAAATATGTGTATACGTTTTAACATTGAACATTATGTAAAATATGTAGTCATCAGTTGGGACGCTGTAATGGCACTGACATGAAATATATTTTTTATTAAATCATGTTTATGATGTTATATAAAACAAAAGTTCAGGACTTGTGGGCATGACTTTTGGGATCTGAGGGGTTGGTGGTCCTGCTGGGTTGATTGTGATTGGACAATATGCAAGGACTTTGATATGGGATAGCTAATCATAGAAAATGTGACTTCTCTTATGCTTGTATTTATTTCTGATTTCAACCACATGTAGGATTACATTTCTCTCTTTCTCTTCTGGAATAACCAAACACATCCACTGTCATTGTGATGATGATCAAATAGGAACACTACATCTTTGCTCAACCCACAACCAACCTCAGCTGGTTCATGTTCAATACGAATACCTGGAGGTATCCAGTAACAAATGCTTTTGTTCTCCATTTCAAAATGTTTTAAAGGTCAAATTTGGGCCCGAAAATGAACAAACTCCTCCCCTTTTCAAACAGAAATGGGGTGTGCCTTTTGTGGTTCGTTGATGTGTCATTCTGGTCATGCGCACCTTGACCAACGTAGCTAGTTCATTAGCTAAGCTAGCCACTTTAGCTAGCCAGTAACTCCTCTAGTGTGTGTTGATGTCATTTCACAGGATAGTTTTTGGATGAAAGCTGTAGAAATTGATAAGAAATTGTACTTCTGTAGCCAAATATTCAATTTATCCCAAAGTCGACCTTTAAAACATTTGCCATAATGATCATGACCCTGATCTTCAGGCTGCAGTAATTGGCTATCTCCACATTGGAATGACAGTGACCATAACTGATAACCAAAACAAAACTGCCAGAGAGAAGATGGCTGGCAGGCTGACTGCTGAGCTGAACCGTTCCTTGTTCCACTTCGATCCGGTTTGGTCTCAGACCCGAGGGTGGCTTGATGGGGGTTGAGGGCTTATGTGGGGAGGGGAGTAGGGCCATTCATGACTGTACCTCTCACCTCCACCACCCATTCCACTGTCCTTCTCGCCCTCACCTTCAGAGTGAAAAGCGAGAGAGGCTGGAAAAGAGAGAGAGAGATGAGGGATACAGAAAATGAGAAATGTAGAAAAAAAGTGGAAAAGAAAGTGTAACCATGTATCCATCGACAGTTTTAATGAGTAAAGTCATACCGTATAAAAAACATCATGACAGCTACAGTATGATGGAAACAGGAAGTTTCGGTCCAATTTTATAAATGCCAACTGATCATTTGTTCGTTCGACATGGTGGGATATTTTTGAGTCGGTAAAATGTATTATGCGAGAAATGGTGGTGGATATGCCTTAATGCGTAAATGTTGATATAATAACCATCATATATATTGTAGTAAACTTGAAGACACGTGATGATATGTTGTGTGGTCCTCCTTCCGCTACGACCAAACTTCGACTCACGCAGTTTATTAGGCTATAGATGAAATAAGTTAAGGTGATGAGCTCGATGCTACTTTCCAATAAATATTGACATCCTTATTCTGGTGACATGAGGATCAATGCTTGACTGCCATTTGACAAATAAAAATATCCAAAATGATCTTATCATGTAAGTCCATGGGTGTCAAACTCATTCCTCGGAGGGCCGAGTGTCTATGGGTTAAGACAACCAGGTGAGGGGAGTTCCTTACTAATTATACTGAACAACAATATTAACACAACAAGTGCTGGTCCCATGTTTCATGAGCTGAAATAAAATATCCCAGAAATGTTCAACATGCACAAAAAGCTTATTTCTCTCAAATCCTGTGCGCAAATTCCTCTGTCAGAAACCTTCTAAGGGAAGCTCATCTGCATGCTCATGTTCCTCACCAGGGTCTTGACCTGACTGCAGTTCGGCATCAACTTCAATGGCCACTGGCATGCTTGAGAAGTGTGCTCTTCACGATGAATCCCGGTTTCAACAGTACTGGGCAAATGGCAGAAAGAGTGTGGAAAGAGTGCTGATGGTGGTGATGAAGTTATGGTATGGGCAGGCATAAGCTACAGACATCGAACACAATTGAATTTCATCGATGGAAATTTGAATGCACAGAGATAACGTGGGGAGATCCTGATGCCCATTGTCGTGCCATTCATCCGCTGCCATCACCTCATGTTTCAGCATAATAAATCATGGCCCCATGTCGCAAGGATCTGTACACAATTCCTGCAAACTGAAAATGTCCCACTTCTTCCATGGCCTGCATACTCACTAGACATGTCAGCAATTTAGCATGTTTATATATATATATATATATATATATATATATATATATATATTTATTTTTTTATTTTATTTTTATTTTTTACTTTTTCTTATTTTTCTTTTAAGGGGTGGATCAGCTAGAATATTGGAGGAGGGATTGTGGTTTTAAAAGAAAACATGAATCATCAGCGTACAATGAAACCTTTGTTTTTAAGCCACGGATTTCTAATCCCTTAATATAGTTGTTGGATCTAATTTTAACAACTAACATTTCGATGGCAATAGTTATGCCGATATAGGACAAGCTTGTTTTACTCCTCTTGACAGTTCAAAGCTTTCTGAGATGTAGCCATTATTTAATATTTTAAACCTAGGGTTACTATACATAACTTTAACTCATTTTATAAATGAAATATTCTAGGCATTTCTATATGAACTCCAGTCACACTTTTTCAAAAGCCTTCAAAATCAGATATGAAAACCAGGCCTGGTATCCCCGATATTTCACAGTATTCTACTGTTTCCAGTACTTGTCTTATATGATCTCCTATGTATCGTCCAGCTAAAGTACCTGTCTGATTAGGATTAATAATATTTGAAAATACCTTTTTAATTCTATGCGCCAAGTTTTTAGTTGGAATTTTTGCATCAAAACACTGAAGTGTAAGAGTGTAATTTTTTTAATGGACTGGATCTTTATACAGTTGAAGTCGGAAGATTACATACACCTTAGCCAAATATATTTAAACTCCGTTTTTCACAATTCCTGACATTTAATCCAAGTAAAAATTATAGGATCACCACTATATTTTAAGAATGTGAAATGTCAAAATAATAATAGAGAGAATTATTTATTTCAGCTTTAATTTCTTTCATCAAATTCCCAGTGGGTCAGAAGTTTACATTCACTCAATTAGTATTTGCTAGCATTGTTTTAAAATTGTTTAACTTGAGACAAACGCTTCATGTAGTCTTCCACAAGCTTCCCACAATAAGTTGGGTGAATTTTGGCCCATTCCTGGTGTATTTAAGTCAGGTTTCTAGGCCTCCTTGCTCGCACACGCCTTTTCAGTTCTGCCCACACATTTTCTAAGGGATTGAGGTCAGGGCTTTGTGATGGCAACTCCAATACCTTGACTTTGTTGTCCTTAAGCCATTTTGCCACAACTTTGGTAGTATGCTTAGGGTCATATTCCATTTGGAAGACCCATTTGTGACCAAGCTTTAACCTCCTGACAGATATCTTGAGATGTTGCTTCAGTATATCCACATAATTTCCCAACCTCATGATGCCATCTATTTTCTGACTTGCACCAGTCCCTCCTGCAGCACAGCACCCTCACAACATGCTGCGGCCACCCCCGTGCTTCATGGTTGGGATGGTGTTCTTCGGCTTGCAAACCTCTCCCTTTTTCCTCTAAACATAACGATGGTCATTATGGCCAAACAGTTCTTTCTTTGTTTCATCAGACCAGAGGAAATTTCTCCAAAAAGTATGATCTATCTCCTCATGTGCAGTTGCAAACCGTAGTCTGGCTTTTTTTATGGCGGTTTTTGAGCAGCGGCTTCTTCCTTGATGAGCGGCCTTTCAGGTTATGTCGATATAGGACTTGTTTTACTGTGGATATAGATACTTCTCCCAAGAAGGAAACCAGACTTGTGTATGTCTACAATTTTTTTTCTGAGGTCTTGGCTGATTTCTTTTGATTTTCCCATGATGTCAAGCAAAGAGGAATTGAGTTTTAAGGTAGGTCTTGAAATACATCTACATGTACACCTCCAATTGACTCAAATGATGTTAATTAGCCTATTAGTAGCTTCTATAGCCATGACATAATTTTCTGGAATTTTCCAAGCTGTTTAAATGCACAGTCAACTTAGTGTATGTAAACTTCTGACCCTCTGGAATTGTGATACAGTGAATTATAAGTGAAATAATCTGTCTGTAAACAATTGTTGGAAAAATGACTTGTGTCATGGAGAAGGTAGATGTCCTAACCGACTTGCCAAAACTATAGTTTGTTAACAAGACATTTGTGGAGTGGTTAATAAACTACTTTTAATGACTCCAACCTCAGTGTATTTAAACTCCCGACTTCAACTGTATCTCATCTTGTTATCAGCAAAATCAACACATCAGATGAGGCAACCTAAGTATCAAACGGATTGTAGAAATTGAACCTTTTTGGCTGCAAATTGTAATTTATTTTGAATTGTACATGTTATTGTTCATCAGTATATTATTTTCAGTGTACATTATAGTCCTCAGCGGATATGATAAATATCAACTATGTTCATTGTTCTAAATGCACACTGTCTCAAAGATGTGCTCCAGATCCTACTTCATTTAAACTTGAGAATATCCTTCATCCAACAAAATAAACAATTTAGGTTCCAGTGGAAGGAGGTTTACCAAGATAACTCTGTACCAGCAGCCAGTGTCTGACCCAGTCTATCCAGGAGACTCTATGACTCTGCAGTGTACAGTACTCTCTGAGACCTGTACAGGAGAACACAGTGTGTACTGGTTCAGAGCCGGATCAGGAGAATCCCATCCAGGAGTCATTTACACCTCTTGGAACTGGAGTGATAAGTGTGAGAAGAGCCCTGAGACTCGCTCTCTTACACAGAGCTGTGTCTACACCCTCTCCAAGAACATCCTCAGCCCCTCTGATGGGTTAGTGACAAATTGAATTTTAAACAATTAATTAATGTAATTCTATTTATCCAACGCATCATGTTTGGAGGCTATTAACAGTTGGACAATTATGTTTTTTAAACAATGTACCATTAGCACTGTGTAGAATCATTAAACCAATGTATCATTAAATACTGTCTGATTTGTCATATTATTTAAAATGTAGCTGTTAATAATGCTAAAATAATGTTGCTTTATGTTTTGAGGGTTGATTTGTTTGTATACAGTATCTGGCTTGTACTGTTTTGTTTCTTTGATTATTTTAGAATCAAGTATTAATACATGTGCAGTATGTTTTATTTGTTGTCAATTTCAAAGTTTACACCTTTGAGGACAGTCACTCTTTGTACCATTATTAAAGCTCAATTTTAAATAATATGATACATCAGGCAATGTTTAATGATAAATTGGTTTAACAATTCGACACAGCACTACTGGTACATGCTGGTACATTATAGCTATAATTACAGTAAGCTGTGTGAACTCAATAAATACTGTAGAACGTAATTAACCTACATTATATACAATAATATAATATAATAATATAATGCCTCAATGTTTTTAGTGGGTTACAGTAAATACCAAAACAATCATACATTTAGCAAAAATTATTAAAACAATAAAAATAGAACCATAATACAATGAATGATACATTATTGCAAATAGAGAAAAATGACTTCAAATGGGGGCTGATCAACTCTAATTTGATTTGAAACACATTTAAATTGCATCAAACTTTACAATATAACATTAGGTAAGTAATTAATCCTTGTTCGAGACAGAATGCCTCATAGCGGCAGGAGCCTATCTCCCGATTCTATAGCGGAATGCAGCTTGATGTACAAGTACACCTCCTGGACAGGACACGTAACCCAATCCATCTCCTTTATGCTGATTGCCAAACAGAGGCATCCGGTCCTATTTTTTGAGTAATTGGTGTGACTCGATCGGGGATCAAACCCTCAACCTTCTTATCTCAGGGAGGACACTAAGCACACTGCCACCGAGTTAGCTCACAGTTAAACAGTATGTCTAAGCAAAGGGCTGATATACAAGAGATACAATACAAGAGGATGACATAGAATCACTAAGGAAGTCTAAAATAACAATACAATCACAGATTAAAGGCCAAACTAAAAAAACTGGGTTTCTCAGGAGTGATTTAAAGTCCTCAATGGTTTCTGGCCTTCTACCTGACAGGACAAGCCGTTCCATTACAGTGTTACTCTGACAGAGAACGCTCCTAGAAGAATTAGCTTCCTACATCAGTGGAGGCACCTCAGAGGAGGAAGGGGAGGACAGTTCTCAGTGAATTTCATAAAAAATGTAATAGTGAAACTTTTAAAAAGTTGTGCTTTTTAGATTAAACGATACAAAATATATTCACGTCACCAAGTAATTGATTAAAACACACTGTTTTTTAATGAAGGTCTACAGTAGCCTCAACAGCACTCTCTGGGGAATGCATGATTGTGTAGCTGGAGGACAGCTAGCTTCCGTCTTCCTCTGGGTACATTGACTTCAATACAAACGTAGGAGTCTCATGTTCAATTACATAGTAATTGTGACAACTTCCGGAGGACATCTTCCAACTCATCAGAGGTCTTGTAGCATTAACTTAAATTTTGTCCACCCAACCAACGGATAAGATAATTAATCTATTACTGAAAGCGTAAGCTACAGCTAGCTAGCACTGCACTGCATAACATGTGGTGAGTAGCTGACTCAAAGAGAGAGAAAGACAATAGTTTAACAGTTTTAAACAAATTACTTTCTAAAAAAAAATTAATGAGGATTGGGAGAGAGAGATATATATTTGGTATTTTTTTCACTTTCACTTTCATTTACTTAGCTAGCAAATGCAGCTAGCTAGTTTTGCCTACTCAAACACCCAGATCAAACTGAGGGATGCTATGTTAGTTAGCTGGCTTTAACTATGCAAAATTGGAACTCTTTCAAGTAAAGGTAAGCTTTTGGTTTTACTAATTTGGAGTAAGTGCTAATCTGCTTACTGACTGTACATTGTACTGCATCATTGTAGCGGGTTAAATATCTTGTTAGTTCTATTAGCTATGCTGACTATGACGTTACTTTAACTAATATGATGACAACGATGTGTGCTGTATGTAGCGGTTATGACATGAATGATCGGTTTGGAAAGGTTTTTTCACCTGGTCACAGACAGCTGATGTGTTGTGCATTGAAGTTCATAGTCCAACAAGCTGTTTGTATGTGGTTATGAAAGTGAGCTGTTTGAGTGTGAACAGTGGTGTATTCATTCCTCAGATTCTGTTAAAAAAAATCTTCAACGGAAGCAAATGGAACGAAACTATAATAAATTCAGGTAATAATATACCTGAATTTTTCCAGTTTGTAACTGTTGGACTAATGATGACACACTAGATCAGCTAGATGCAGGCAAAAGTGTGCAAGGCGGTATTGAATGTGTCCCTTTCTGTCCATGTGTCAGTGTCTGTCACCTCAAATCTTTATCTGGACTTGTGTGCACCTATTTTGTAAACTTTCATTCATAGGCTAGGTTGTAATAACCTCATGATGGGTATAGGGAAAATTCTGCCACTGTCTTGCTTGACAGAAAATGTCACTGTATCATTAAGGGTAAAATATCATGACTGTTTAAATACATTATATATTAAGAAAAGTTTATTGACCAAACTACATCCATTCCTCTGCACATAAAAACAACGTTCAGTCCCAGTCTACTCTGACATCAGAGTACACACTCTCCTGTGGTGTCTCTCTCTTATTTCTTCCTCTTTTACTTTTCCTCTCAGAGAAATGCAATGCAGCATAATTCAGGGTATCTGGGTCTTGATCCTGTAAATAATGTTGTTGGTTTAAAAAATGTAGTCATAATAATAGTCAGAAAATTGGAGTATCCAGTATCATATCACAAATTATCTACCAACAGGCCAATATTATAACACTTGCATTTATTACCTGATCATATTCAGTGGTTGAGTTGTCATGTCTAATATGCTGAGCAACACTCACTGTTAACGTGAATAAAAACAAGCATCAACATGACAAAAGGTAAAGACAGAGGTATTATACTTGATGACAAGTATTGTGCATTAACCGTAAAATGTATTAGGTGTTCATCGACAGTTTGTAATACCAGAGGACTCACCTTTATAATGTTCACAAATTGGCTTTGTATTTCTGCTGAAGACGAGTATAATGATCACAATCACACAGAAAACTGATGTCACTCCCAGTCCAATGATTACATGATCCAGTGATCTTTCTAAAAGGAATAAAAAACGTAATAATGAGAGTCGATATACATGTATACCACCGTTATATTAATATCAAATAGGAAGAGAGATTTAACTACCCTTGAATTATAATAAAATAGTAAGAGAAAAATACCGCCCTTATATAAAAATAAAACAGTAAGAGATATATATAAATATATATTTACCACCCTTATATTAAAATATAATAATAAAAGAGATATATGCCACCCTTATTTTAAAATAAAATAGTATGAGAGATCTATTTCACCCATATATTCAAATAATATAGATAGAGGCATATATACCAACCATATAGTAAGATAAAATAATAATAGAAATACATACCACCATTACATTAAAATGAAATAGTAAGAAATATATAACACCATTTATATGAATATATATATAGATACCACCCTTATATTAAAATAAAAATGTTTCTGAAGATGGCAGAGGAGGATCAGTGTCTGTTCCTAACAACTGTTGATTTCTGGTGACTTTCCCTGCACTTTCAGAAACAGTGGCACATTTTTGGTAATGGACGACCAGTACCTACAGAAAGGAGCGGCTTCCATCGAGGAACTGAATGCAGGAGAAGTATGTGTGATGTTCTGATGAGGGGCTCTGTCTTTTGTCTCTATCCTGCCTTTCCAGCCCAAACTTCCTCAACACCCTTTTCCTAGTATGACTGAGGACATTCAATCTCCAACTGCATCATCCTAATCTGTTTAAGGATGTTCAATCTCCAACATCCTAATCTGCCTAAGGACATTCAATCTCCAACTGCATCATCCTAATCTGCCTAAGGACATTCAATCTCCATCTCCATCATTCAAATGTGACAACGGAAATTCAATCTCCATCTCCGTCATCCTAATCTACCTAAGGACATTCTATCTCCATCGTCTCAATTTATATTTGTTGTGTTTGTCATTTTATTTAGCTTTTTAACGCTTTGAGATTAATTTTGTAATGAAAAGCACTATACACATTCCATAAAATTGGTATTATTATCATATGAAAGATGTGGATTGATTGTAGCCACATTTTGAAGGAGAGATTTGTCAAAATATTAATTTTGTATTTCTTTAAATAAGTTATTAGCAGGTTGTATTTTGTTTACAGCATCTAAGAATTTTCAGCTGAACATTCATTTCTGGTCAATGATGAGAATATTGTTATAGCAAAAGGCACATTGACCTCAACCACTGTGCTGTACACTGACTGTATAAAACATTATGAGAAGATGTTCTTTCCTTGACAGACTGACCAGGTGAATCCAGGTGAAAGGTATGATCCCTTATTGATGTCACTTGTTAAATCCACTTCAATCGGTGTATATGAAGGGGAGGAGATAGGTTACCGAATGATTTTTAAGCCTTGAGACAATTGGATTGTGTACAGTACGTGTGCCATTCAGAGGGCGAATGGGCAAGGCAAAATATTTAAGTGCCTTTGAACGGGTTATGGTAGTAGGTGCCAGGCGTACTGGTTTGAGTGTGTCAAGAACTGCAATGCTGCTGGGTTTTTCACGCTCAACAGTTTCACGTGTGGATCAAAAATGGTCCACCACCCAAAGGACATCCAGACAAAATGACACAACTGTGGGAAGCATTGGAGTCAACATGTGCCAGCATCCCTGTGGAACACTTTCGACAACGTGTAGAGTCCATGCCCCAAAAAATTGAGGGCAAAAGGGGGTGCAACTCAATATTAGGAAGATGTTCTTAATGTTTTGTACACTCAATGTACATGCACCACTTTTAATATGACTAAACTTTCTTCTGTATTTTCAACATTATAACACATAATATTCATTACTTACCAATATTTAGGTTTGTTCCGTTGCCAAACAGGATCTCCCCACATGTGGCCACAGCACAGTAGTAAGTCCCAGCATCAGAGAGACTGAGGTTGTTCTTGGAGAGGCTGTAGACACAGCTCTGTGTAGGAGACGGAGTCTCAGGGTTCTTCTTACACGCATCACTCAAGTTCCCAGGGGTGTAAATGACTCCAGGCTGGGATTCTCCTGTTCCGGCTCTGAACCAGTACACACTGTGTTCTCCTGTACAGGTCTCAGAGAGTACTGTACACTGTAGAGTCACAGAGTCTCCTGGATGGACTGGATCAGAAACTGGTTGCTGCACCAATGTAGGGTGATTGTGTCCTATATTGTGTCATTGTATTGAGAACATAATTATTCATTAGCTTGTAAAGTGGAGAGGTCATAGAGTTTTAAATAGAAAACATTCCTTTAGGCACATGGCAGTTTTGGAAACAGCGTTTTGCTTGCTATAAAAGAGAGGTGCAGTTTCTATTTGTCAGTAATTATTCAAATGTATTCACCCCACAGTCAGCCAAGATGCTTAGCTAGGCATCTTAAGAGTTCTTTACAGTAAAAGTTAGTTAGCTACCGTTTCTACACTCTTTTGCTAGCTATACCGTAACAATGTCATTTCAAAAACCTGTCAAAAATGACAAGTGTCTTTACATTTGACCATTATGACACGCATCCATGAATATCCACTTTCTAAGCATACTGCAGCAAGATTGTTAATACTTTCTGAACATCTACTGTACATGGCTGTGTACATCTACTGTATGTATAACAATACACAAAAACACTTGGTGAACATTGAAATGCACAATTTAAATTAAATTACCCTTCACAGCCAAAAATGTTGCATGTCCATAGTCCATCCCATACATTGTCCCAATTCCACAAAAGTATGTTGCCTCATCTAATGTGCTGATATTTCTGATAATGAGATTATACACATATTCAGATGTCTCCACTTTGAAACGTGGGTTCTTAAATTCTCCTTTAAGTACAGGTTCTGATGCATAGGACACAGATGCGACAAGATGGGGCAGTTGGCCAACAGTTTGTCTGTACCAGTACAGCAATTGTTGAGATTCTGCTTTAGGACATGGCAAAGATATATTGTCTCCAAATAGACGAGTAGTCACTGGTATTGGTTGAGGAGCATCTTCAGTCTGAATCAGGTCTGCCAAAATGTGAATGTAATTAGATGTCAATTTGAAATGAAAATGGACATTGTTCAACCTTTGAGTAACAGGTTTTTTTCTTAATTAAGTCATCAAACTACTGCAATTTAAAATGTCTGAAGATATATCGGTCACATTGCTGTCCAAACTGAATATATTTCATTATCTTTAGATATGACTTTCCAATATGATAGTCTTATTCTTTTCGATTTTCAATTTTACTGTTCAGTAAAGTACTATGTGAGATTAGGACATGCACTTACACACTTGAGAGAGAAGTCCCCAAAGAAGGCAGATTCTGATCATCTTGATATGGACTGACTATAGCGCTTTAACAACTGTTTTTCTTTGTTACTATGAATGACTGACTGACAAAATGAAAAGAATTGTGGGCTGTTTAAAATCTAAGAATGACTTGATTGGTTAGGGGAAAGACATGCATCACTTCCTGTTGAACGTTTCCATCCGTTTTCAGCCATGTACTGTAGGCAATCTAAAGATTTATGGTGTGCACTAATTTGTTGGCCTACATTACAATGAGATATTGCTCAGTGATGCAATATATCCAAGACTCAGATTAAGCCAAGATCACAATTCAAAACATTCTCAGTAGAGTTTTTACATTGAATGTGTAATGAAGACACTGTGAGTTGAGAAACAGGTGCAGGTGAAACGTTTAATAAAACAACAAACATGGAACGAAACAACATAACAGTAGCATCTACGCATGAACACAGGAACAATACAGACTGGGGAAGGAACCTAAGGGAGTGCAAGGTATAGGAGAGGTACTTGTGTGCCTCATGATAGACGTACAGGTGCGCTTAATGATTGATGCCAGGTGTGCGTAATAATGGATCCCAGGACCGGTGTTATGTACACCTGTGAAGGCGAACACAGGAGTAGACGTGACAGAAAGAGCTTAGTCCATGACTAGGCTTAATCTACATTCGGAAACTATTCAGACCCCTGGACTTTTATTCCATTCTAAAATGGATTAAATTGTTTTTTCCCCCTCATCAATCTACACACAATACCCCATAATGACAAAGCAAAAACAGGTTTTCCGACATTTTTGCAGATGTATAAAAAATGTAAAAGTATTCAGACCTTGTACTCAGTACTTTGTAGAAGCACCTTTTGCAGCGATTACAGCCTTGAGTCTTCTTGGTACGACGCTACAACCTTGTCACACCTGTATTTGGGGAGTTTCTCCCACTCTTCTCTACATATCCTCCCAAGCGTTGTCAGGTTGGATGACGAGCGTTGCTGCATAGCTATTTTCAGGTCTCTCCAGAGATGTTCCATCAGGTTCAAGTCTTGGTCCTGGCTGGGCCATTCAGAGACTTGTCACGAAGCCACTCCTGCGTTGTCTTGGCTGTGTGCTTAGGGTCGTTGTCCTGTTGGAAGGTAAACCTTAACCCCAGTCTGAGATCCTGAGGGCTCTGGAGCAGGTTTTCATCAAGGATCTCTCTTTACTTTGCTCCTTTCATCTTTACCTCAAACCTGACCAGTCTATCAGTCCCTGCTGCTGAAAAACATCACCACAGCACGATGGTGCTACCACCGTGCTTCATTGTAGGGATGGTGCCAGGTTTCCTCCAGACGTGACAATTGGCATTCAGGCCAAAGAGTTCAGTCTTGGTTTCATCAGACCAGAGAATCTTGTTTCTCATGATCTGAGAGTCTTTAGGTGCCTTTTGGCAAACTCCAAGAGGGCTGTCTTGTGCCTTTTACTGAGGAGTGGCTGCATAGCGGAGAAGGTATGGTGGGATTCTAAATGGTCGGTAATCTGTATGTTAACTTGGCTTTCAAAGATCTTTGAAAGGCAGGGTAGAATAGATATAGGTCTGTAGCCGTTTGGGTATAGAGTGTCTGCCCCTTTAAAGAAGGGGATGACCGCGGCAGCTTTACAGTCTGTGGGAACCACAGATTATACGAAAGAGAGGTTGAACATTTTAGTAATAGGGGCTGCAACAATTTCGGCAGATATTTTTAAGAAAGAGTGGGTCCAGATTGTCTAGCCCGGCTGATTTGTAGGGGTCAATATTTTGCAGCTCTTTCAGAGCATCAGCTGTCTGGATTT
This sequence comes from Oncorhynchus clarkii lewisi, assembly GCF_045791955.1. Lineage (NCBI taxonomy): Eukaryota > Metazoa > Chordata > Actinopteri > Salmoniformes > Salmonidae > Oncorhynchus > Oncorhynchus clarkii. The sequence goes on along the minus strand of NC_092160.1, from coordinate 24,165,458 downwards.
GGGTGAAGGAGAAGTGGGAGAGGCTTAGTTGAGTTGCTGTGGCGGGTGAAGGGCTTTTGATCAGGGTAGGGGTAGCCAGGTGGAAAGCATGGCCAGCCGTAGAAAAATGATTATTGAAATTCTCAATTGTAGTGGATTTATTGGTGGTGACTGTGTTGCCCAGCCTCAGTGCAGTGGGCAGCTGGGAGGAGGTGCTCTTATTCTCCATGGACTTTACAGTGTCCCAGAACTTTTTTGAGTTTGTGATACTGGATGCAAATTTCTGCTTGAAAAAGTTAGCTTTTGCTTTCCTAACTGCCTGTGAATATTTGTTCCTAACTTCCCTGAAAAGTTGCATATCACGGGGGCTGTTCAATGCTAATGCAGAACGCCACAGGATGTTTTTGTGCTGGATAAGGGCAGTCAGGTCTGGAGAGAATCAAGAGCTATATCTGTTCCTGGTTCTACAGTTTTTGAATGGGGCATGCTTATTTAAGATGGTGAGGAAGGCACTTTTATCGGGTAACAATTGAACATAGTTAGTGGATTAAATAAATACAGTCATAAGAATAATGAAAGTAAAGTCACAACACCATATTTTGAGTCTAAACAGTGTGTGTTTACAATAACATTATTTACAAACAATGGAGTAAAACAAGCTCATGTGACTTCTATAAGCTACAAAATGTTATTTCATAATCCATTTCTATATATCATTAACTTTAATTGAATTCCAGACTGTCCCCTTTAACACAATGTGTTTCTGTAAGCACTCTCCTACATGAGACATCATTATTTGAATATAACAACTCACAATATCATATTCAGAAACGACCAATATCCATTTTTTTAAGTTTGCCAAACAGGATCTCTGTGGAAAAAGTTTAACATGTCCTATTCCATTTCCAACTAATAAGCAGTTAGCGCAATCAAAAGACCAGTGATGTGTATCTGGGCCAACAGTTCTATAATGTTTCCCAGTCTGTTGGTTGAATGCTTTAGGCCTACTAATTGATACCATACTCTATTTGACCGATACATATCTCTATTTGACCATAATGCCCTTTACATGGTTTACTAGGTCAATCTCTATGAGGAGTAGCCCACTCATCCTAGTTGCCTCTCCACAGTAAGATCTTAGCATAATCTTAGCATAATGTAAATTGACTTCATAAAGTTAAATTATTACCTTAAAGAGATATTACACAAAAATATGAATGTACATGATGGTACAAAAATGCTTCTTATGACATGAAAAACTTGAATAATCATGAATGAAATGGTTATGTCTGTCACGTTCTGACCTCTATTTCCTTTGTTTTGTATGTAGTTAGTATGGTCAGGGCGTGAGTTGGGTGGGCAGTCTATGTTTGTTTTTCTATGATTTGGGTATTTCTATGTTTCGGCCTAGTATGGTTCTCAATCAGAGGCAGGTGTCATTAGTTGTCTCTGATTGAGAATCATACTTAGGTAGCCTGGGTTTCACTGTGTGTTGGTGGGTGATTGTTCCTGTCACTGTGTTTGTTGTCACAGGATAGGACTGTTTTGCGTTTTCACATTTCTTGTTTTTGTTAGTTTGTTCATGTGAAGTTATTTATTAAAACATGAATCAAAACAACCACGCTGCGCTTTGGTCCGCCTCTCGTACAGACAAACGTCATTACAGAATCACCCACCCCAACAGGACCAAGCGGCGTGGTAACGGGCAACGGCAAGAGGAGCAGCAGGAGAAGCAACAGAGGCAGCAGCAACAGGAGCAGCAGCAGCAGTGGGAGAGGCGGCACTATTTGGAGAAATGGACATGGGAGGAGGATTTGGATGGTAAAGGACCTTGGGCTCAGCCAGGAGAATATTGCCGCCCCAAGGAAGAACGGGAGGCGGCGAAAGCGGAGAGGCGCTGGTATGAGGAGGCAGCGCGGCGTCGTGGATGGAAGCCTGAGAGTCAACCCCAAAAATTTCTTGGGGGGGGGATAACAGGGAGTATGGCTACGCCAGGTAGGAGACCTGAGCCAACTTTCTGTGGTTACCGGGGGGCTAGAGAGACCGGGCAGGCACCGTGTTATGCTGTGGAGCGCACGGTGTCCCCAGTGCGGGTGCACAGCCCGGTGCGGTACATTCCAGCTCCGTGTATCTGCCGGGCTAGAGTGGGCATCGAGCCAAGTGCCATGAAGCCGGCTCTACGCATCTGGTCTCCAGTGCGTCTCCTTGGGCCGGCTTACATGGCACCAGCCTTGCGCACGGTGTCCCCGGTTCGCCTGCATAGCCCAGTGCGGGCTATTCCACCTCGCCGCACTGGCAGGGCGACCGGGAACATTCAACCGGGTAAGGTTGGGCAGGCTCGGTGCTCAAGAGCTCCAGTGCGCCTGCACGGCCCGGTCTATCCGTCACCACCTCCACGCACCAGCCCTCCGGTGGCAGCCCCCCGTACCAGGCTGTCTCTCCGGCCCATCCTTACAGGGGCTCCCTCCTCTCCAGCGCTGCCGGAGTCTCCCGCCTCTCCGGCGCTACCAGAGCCTTCCTCCTGTCCAGCTCTGCCGGAGCCTCGCGCCTGTCCGGCGCCTCTGCCGGAGCCTCGCGCCTGTCCGGCGCCTCTGCCGGAGCCTCCCGCCTGTCCGGCGCCTCTGCCGGAGCCTCCCGCCTGTCCGGCGCCGCTGCCGGAGCCTCCCGCCTGTCCGGCGCCGCTGCCGGAGCCTCCCGCCTGTCCGGCGCCGCTGCCGGAGCCTCCCGCCTGTCCGGCGCCGCTGCCGGAGCCTCCCGCCTGTCCGGCGCCGCTGCCGGAGCCTCCCGCCTGTCCGGCGCCGCTGCCGGAGCCTCCCGCCTGTCCGGTGCCGCTGCCGGAGCCTCCCGCCTGTCCGGCGCCGCTGCCGGAGCCTCCCGCCTGTCCGGCGCCGCTGCCGGAGCCTCCCGCCTGTCCGGCGCCGCTGCCGGAGCCCCTCTGCCCCGAGCAGCTGCCCCTCTGTTCCGAGCAGCTGCCCCTCTGTTCCGAGCAGCTGCCCCTCTGCCCCGAGCAGCTGCCCCTCTGCCCCGAGCAGCTGCCCCTCTGCCCCGAGCAGCTGCCCCTCTGCCCCGAGCAGCTGCCCCTCTGTCCCGAGCAGCTGCCCCACCTCTGTCCCGAGCTGCCCCTCTGTCCCAGACAGCCCCTCTGTCCAGTGGGGTCATTGAGAAGGGTGGCCATGGTGAGAAAGCCACGGAGGCGGACAATAAGGCGGACTAAGACAATGGTGAAGTGGGGTCCGCGTCCCGCGCCAGAGCCGCCACCGCGGACAGACGCCCACCCAGACCCTCCCCTATAGGTCAAGGTTTTGCGGCCGGAGTCCGCACCTTTGGGGGGGGTACTGTCACGTTCTGACCTCTATTTCCTTTGTTTTGTATGTAGTTAGTATGGTCAGGGCGTGAGTTGGGTGGGCAGTCTATGTTTGTTTTTCTATGATTTGGGTATTTCTATGTTTCGGCCTAGTATGGTTCTCAATCAGAGGCAGGTGTCATTAGTTGTCTCTGATTGAGAATCATACTTAGGTAGCCTGGGTTTCACTGTGTTGGTGGGTGATTGTTCCTGTCACTGTGTTTGTTGTCACAGGATAGGACTGTTTTGCAATTTCACATTTCTTGTTTTTGTTAGTTTGTTCATGTGAAGTTATTTATTAAAACATGAATCAAAACAACCACGCTGCGCTTTGGTCCGCCTCTCGTACAGACGAACGTCATTACAATGTCCATAATTTAACTATGACAGACAGTAAGAATTTGACCTCTTGTGAAATGAATAACAAACCAAAGACACTATACTAGAAATATTCAGTGATATTAAATGACAATGATAATCCTACAACATTAATTTATTGCTATAATTAGATACGTGATAATGTATGGAACAAAAACTATTCTGCACATATCAACCCAATATGATATTGTTCCATGACAACATTTTACACAATGTTACGAACATATGTGCAAAGGTTTCATCAAAGCAAAGGGTGGCTATTTGAATAATCTCAAATCTCAAATATATTTTGATTTGTTTAACACTTTTTTGTTTACTACATCATTCCATATGCGTTATTTCACAGTTTTGATGTCTTCACTATTATTCTACAATGTAAAGAAAAATACAAATAAAGAAAAACCCTTGAATGAGTAGGTGTTCAAAAATGTTTTACCAAAAGTGTACATAGACATTTAAAGATGAAAACCCAGCTAGCTCAGAATAAGTTGACCACTCCAGAAGATATTTTGAGCAGAAACATGGTTGTAATTCCATTGTCTATGGTATTGTATTTGGATATTGTATTGTACTATTGTGAAAGTTAATTCGAAAGCATTGTCCTGCGATTGGTTTACCAAAACCCTTAAATTGTGTCTAAATAGAGACACTTGACTGGCATAATTTTGTCAGTGCTGTATCTGAAACAAAGATCAGTCCCAGTCTGAGTACCTGACATCAGAGTACACACTCTCCTGTGGTGTGTCTCTCTTCTTTCTTCCTCTTTTAGTTTTCTTCTCAGAGAAATGCAATGCAGCATAATTCAAAATATCTGTGTTTGGCACCTAAGGAATAGAGCACAGTAAATAATAACTCCACTGTGCACAATAACAGAAAAGTCAAATAATAACATTAACATTAATACGGTAAGGGGAATGTTCATGCGGAAGCTAGGATTCAAATCTTAGCAGAGGGCGCAGGACTGCCAACAATGCAGCTTTTAAAGTCATTTTCTCTGACATTTAAGGATATGCATTCATGGTAAACACTCCAGATGTCAGCTCAGAAAGTATTATTTTTTCATTTCAAGCTATAACACGGATCTAACTTGGATCACGTTGAATCCTGGTCTTAGTGTCATATTTTTTCATACTAGTTAATTACAGGCTACGGGCATTAAAGACAAATGAAACAAAAACATTTCTAAATCATTTACTTTGTAATAACCAAAACCTAAACTGATGTTCAAAGCATGTTGACATTGTTAAATATAATATTTATACTACAGATTTACGCTACAGATTTCTGAACAATAAATAAGCTAGCGGATATGAGGGTAATTTAACATCTTAAAGCCCGACATCTAAAATGTAACTAAACATTTTAATAAAACTATCAACAACATTTTTGATCAACTGAGAGCTTGCCAAATTATAGCTGCAGGTTATAATGAACTATTTTTAAAAACAGGTTTTCTCTATGACAAACAACTCTGACGCAACATCTCATGGGTTACTGCTGTACTTAGTGATTTATTCACAAATATACACATATACACTAATATACACACTCCTGTGTAACAGGCAATGTACCTCTTGTTTCACACATTGGATAATATAGATGTTACATACCTGACCACTTGACTGCTCTGATGAGAGGTTATCATCATGGTGAATATGCTGAGAGACACTTGCTGTATCAACAGATAGAAATTCAAGCATGAAAATGGAGACGGAATATACAGTATACCATTCAACGGTGTCAGCCCATGAGGTGAGATTTTACTTTTAAATTCTCATTGCAAACACATTTGACACAAAACAATAGATATGTTCTGCATGTCTAAAATGACTTACCTTTACAATGATCACATGTTTGTCTCTTGTTTTTGGTACAAGCGAGAATAAAAATGACAATCACACACACAGCCACTGCTGCTCCCAAGCTGAGGACAATGGGATCCACTGTGTTTCCTGGTATTAAAATACATTCAACATGCTTGCTATGTTTTATGTTAAGGATGCATAGCTGACAACACAATTTTTTTCTCACTTTGACCCATTTTAACTACTAAATAATCGTATCATTAAAATATGCTTAAATGTTTAGATAAAGAAGTGTAAGGTGCTTTATCAATTTAACAAGAAGTTGTACCTTTAATGATGTTAAGTTTTGTTCTGTCGCCAAACAGGATCTCCCCGCATGTGGCCACAGCACAGTAGTAAGTTCCAGCATCAGAGAGACTGAGGTTGTTCTTGGAGAGGCTGTAGACACAGCTCTGTGTAGTAGAGGGAGTCTCAGGGCTCTTCTCGCAATCATCACTCCTGTTCCCAGGGGTGTAAATTACTCCTGAATGGGATTCTCCTGATCCAGCTCTGAACCAGTACACATTGTGTTCTCCTGTACAGGTCTCAGAGAGTACTGTACACTGCAGAGTCACAGAGTCTCCTGGATGGACTGGGTCAGACTCTGGCTGCTGTTCCACTGTCTGGTTGTCAGACCTCGTTTCCTAAATTAATCAGAACATAGAGTAATTATCAGACATTCAAATAATTTCAGATTAACATATTTTTCTGCAATCTTTCTGTTAGCTGAGAAATCACAAAAGTGCCCAGCAATTTTTTTGTCTTATTACTTATTAAAAAGTTATTGTCCGATTGACATAACTTCAAAATAGAAAGTACAATTATTTTACCTTTTAAAGACAGAAATGTGCCATCTCTAAAGTTCACAGTCATCACTCTTCCAATTGCACAATAGTACATGGCTTCATCTTCTGGGATCGACTTCATGATAGTAAGGCGAAACATCCTTTGAGCCAAAGTTACGCTGAAGTGTGAATTTTTAAATCCAGAGTGAAACACAGGCTCTGTTAAATATTTATGCATCGATGAGACAAGTTGTGGAATTCCTCCCACAGTTTGCTTGTACCAGTGCATTTGCTCATCGCTGAATTCTTCTACTGGGAAAACACATAGCAGTGTTACAGGATCACCAAGTTGAACAGTGGTCACTGGACTTAGCAGGTTAACATGGTCTACATCTAAATCAAATGGAAACAGAAACACAAGCATACTGTATTTATCACACAGACAAGGACAAATGTTAAGAGAAAACAATAGTCTGTAAAAACATTTCAAATAATTGAAAATCAAGTTGTGAAAATCATTCCAGATGTTTTACTTTTCTTCTGCTTACTTTGTTTATTATTTATTTTTAGATGGTATGTGGGTTGGTTGAACGTTCTAAATGTCAATTTATCCTACCCTTCAAGAACCTTGAACTATATTGAATTGCACAGCACAGGAAAAACAATATTTTTAATGTATTATGATGAAGTGATGAAATTGTACTTACACACTGCACTGAGAATAATCACAGCAACCCCTAATCTGACCATCATGGTATGTAGCCTCTAGACTGGTAGTGTTGATTTGGTCTGTGCTTAAATGAGAACCCAAGACCAAGTATTCAAACTTGAAAACATACCTCATTGGCTGGAACATAGTGTTCAATACTTCCTGTAAAATGCTCCAACCCGTGACCCATTTCTTCTGTGAACCTGACATGCCTGTTATGTCATAAGGTCACAACCTTAGCTTTCATGTTACTGTGTACTACAGTGCCTCATATGTTGTATGTTTTGACTGTTTAATTGTCCTTTTATCCACTGTACTTTTTGTTGTTATATGGATACATGTGTATAGATGCCGTAATGTGCTATAGATGTTGCTTGTACCATGTTTGACCATGATTGTTTTTAGTATCTCAAATGTGGTCTCAATGTGATTTGCAAAATCTGAATTGTGCATTATTGTATTATTGTGGATAGACACAAATACATTTGTTTAACTAACTATATCAATGCATTTCTGTCTGCACAGTACAATTGCTATATTTTGCCTGTCCTGTTTACTTGTCCTGTTTCATTGAATTTTTTTTGGCATGAAAAGATCTCACTGAAAATGCACTTAGACTTTAACATTACGTTTTTGTTAACCTTACGAGTCTAAGCTCTACCTAAACTGTGGAGGGGGGCTAAGTAGTACCAAGCCTTATGGCATATTTTTAAGACCCTTTGAAGTATCCCAAAATATGCAAAAAATATATATATATATTTGATGAAAATGTATTTTTGGCCTCTGCTATTAGCCCATACAAATGCATTGAAAGGTGTCTATCCTACATCTGAGAGATATAAGAACGCTTTATACATTGATTTTACCCCTTGTTCTTGTCCATAAACAGTCTCCATCACAGGAGGTTGGTGGCTCCTTAACTGGGGAAGATGGACTCGTGGAGAGGAAGCAGTGGAAAGGTATCAAATATATCAAACACGTGTCTGATGCCATTCCAGTCGTTCCATTCCAGCCATTTAAATGAGCCGTCCTCGCTCAGCAGCCTCCACTGGTCTCAATATATAGTTCCATACATTTTTTCAAATGGTACCGGGGGAGCTTCAGACAAGTCTTGTGAGGCCTGTAGGCCTCCTATAGCAAAACAACTGAATTGTATGAGTTCGTGAGAGTCTCATCTTTAAACAGAGGGGTCAAACCAGTATGTAGCCCAAACTACAGACAGAAGTTGTCAGATCGGCTGTACTGACTTCAGACAAGTCCCAAGATGCTTGTGGGGGTCATAGAGCAAAACGGAGAACACCATAGTGTTTGTGAGAATCTCATCATTTCATAATAGTTAATATAGGCCAAACCGTTTGGATGCTACAGACAATTATGCGAGAAGACGAATTTGCGGGATGTCTCATGGTCTGACAAACACTGCTGTAGCTCTGTCACCTTTCACTGTAGATGCTGAAGTATTGCATAGGTGGATGCGGTGGATTGAGATGCATTCAGTACAAATAAACATAAATCTCTAGCTTAAATTGACACATTTTTATGGGAATATTTTTATTGAGTTAATTAGATTTCCGCGAGGGCATGGACATCGTCCTTAGGATATTTTTGTTAAGGGGTTCTGTGAGTGTCATGCGTAGGTGTAATAGGTGGCAGGGAAGTCAGGCGCAGGAGAGTCAAATGGAGTGTAAAATGGAGTCTTTTAATAAAGTCCACGGAGTATGCTCCATAACACTAAATGTACATAAACATGGGTACGAGGACCCGACGCACACCTATTCAACAATCACACTACACTGACAAATAAAACAATCTCTGACAAAGACATGAGGGGAAACAGAGGGTTAAATACACAACAGGTAATGAATGGGATTGAAAACAGGTGTATGGGAAGACAAGACAAAACCAATGGAAAATGAAAAAAAGGATCAATGATGGCTAGAAGACCGGTGACGTCGAACGCCGAGCACCGCCCGAACAAGGAGAGGCAACGACTTCGGCAGAAGTCGTGACAGTGAGGTCATGTATCAAAGGGGTCTGGGATCATTTATGTAGACTCGGTTGATTTTCTTAAAGATCTCAAGTGCCAGGGTAAACAGGTAGTAACCAGGGGACTGCTCAGGAAACCACTCTCGAGACCATTTCTTAAACTTTTCAGCTCGAGACTCAAATGAGTAATTGACCCTACTCCCATGACCCAATTCGTCCTCCAAGTACCCAGGTTAAGAAATGTGATTATAAATACAGTATATTTTCATAACTTGTGACCCACCTCTGACATGCCCAGGGCCCACTTTGGGTCCAGGCCTAAAGTTTAAGAAACCCTGCATTTGACCAAGAGGAAATTCTCTCCTATTCTGAGGGTGACATTGGGTTTAACAGATGCAGGCCTGTTCATCCTCCAGGTACAGTAGACTACAGACAATATGTTCCTCCTCCATGTACAGTAGACTACAGGCAATACGTTCCTCCTCCATGTACAGTAGACTACAGGTAATACGTTCCTCCTCCACGTACAGTAGACTACAGGTAATACGTTCCTCCTCCATGTACAGTACGCTACAGGTAATACGTTCCTCCTCGATGTATAGTAGACTACAGACAATACGTTCCTCCTCCATGTACAGTAGGCTACAGGTAATACGTTCCTCCTCCATGTACAGTAGACTACAGGCAATACGTTCCTCCTGCATGTACAGTAGACTACAGGTAATACGTTCCTCCTCCATGTACAGTAGACTACAGGCAATACGTTCCTCCTCCATGTACAGTAGACTACAGGTAATATATTCCTCCTCCATGTACAGTAGACTACAGGTAATACGTTCCTCCTCCATGTACAGTAGACTACAGGTAATACGTTCCTCCTCCATGTATAGTAGACTACAGGTAATACGTTCCTCCTCCATGTACAGTAGGCTACAGACAATACGTTCCTCCTCCATGTACAGTAGGCTACAGACAATACGTTCCTCCTCCATGTACAGTAGACTACAGGCAATACGTTCCTCCTCCATGTATATATAGTAGACTACAGGCAATACGATCCTCCTCCATGTACAGTAGAATACAGGCAATATGTTCCTCCTCCATGTACAGTAGACTACAGGTAATACGTTCCTCCTCCATGTATAGTAGACTACAGGCAATACGTTCCTCCTCCATGTACAGTAGACTACAGGTAATATATTCCTCCTCCATGTACAGTAGCCTGCAGGTAATACGTTCCTCCTCCATGTACAGTAGACTACAGGTAATACGTTCCTCCTCCATGTACAGTAGGCTACAGGTAATACGTTCCTCCTCCATGTATAGTAGACTACAGGTAATACGTTCCTCCTCCATGTACAGTAGACTACAGACAATACGTTCCTCCTCCATGTACAGTAGGCTACAGGCAATACGTTCCTCCTCCATGTACAGTAGACTACAGGCAATACGTTCCTCCTCCATGTATATATAGTAGACTACAGGCAATACGATCCTCCTCCATGTACAGTAGAATACAGGCAATATGTTCCTCCTCCATGTATAGTAGACTACAGGCAATACGTTCCTCCTCCATGTACAGTAGACTACAGGTAATAAATCAAATCAAATCAAATCAAATTTTATTTGTCACATACACATGGTTAGCAGATGTTAATGCGAGTGTAGCGAAATGCTTGTGCTTCTAGTTCCGACAATGTTGTAATAACCAACAAGTAATCTAACTAACAATTCCAAAACTACTGTCTTGTACACAGTGTGAGGGGATAAAGAATATGTACATAAGGATATATGAATGAGTGATGGTACAGAGCAGCATAGGCAGATACAGTAGATTGTATCGAGTACAGTATATACATATGAGATGAGTATGTAAACAAAGTGGCATAGTTAAAGTGGCTAGTGATACATGTATTACATAAGGATACAGTCGATGATATAGAGTACAGTATATACGTATGCCTATGAGATGAATAATGTAGGGTAAGTAACATTATATAAGGTAGCATTGTTTAAAGTGGCTAGTGATATATTTACATAATTTCCCATCAATTCCCATTATTAAAGTGGCTGGAGTTGAGTCAGTGTCAGTGTGTTGGCAGCAGCCACTCAATGTTAGTGGTGGCTGTTTAACAGTCTGATAGCCTTGAGATAGAAGCTGTTTTTCAGTCTCTCGGTCCCAGCTTTGATGCACCTGTACTGACCTCGCCTTCTGGATGATAGCGGGGTGAACAGGCAGTGGCTCGGGTGGTTGATGTCCTTGATGATCTTTATGGCCTTCCTGTGACATCGGGTGGTGTAGGTGTCCTGGAGGGCAGGTAGTTTGCCCCCGGTGATGCGTTGTGCAGACCTCACTACCCTCTGGAGAGCCTTACGGTTGAGGGCGGAGCAGTTGCCGTACCAGGCGGTGATACAGCCCGCCAGGATGCTCTCGATTGTGCATCTGTAGAAGTTTGTGAGTGCTTTTGGTGACAAGCCGAATTTCTTCAGCCTCCTGAGGTTGAAGAGGCGCTGCTGCGCCTTCTTCACAATGCTGTCTGTGTGAGTGGACCAATTCAGTTTGTCTGTGATGTGTATGCCGAGGAACTTAAAACTTGCTACCCTCTCCACTACTGTTCCATCGATGTGGATAGGGGGGTGTTCCCTCTGCTGTTTCCTGAAGTCCACAATCATCTCCTTAGTTTTGTTGACGTTGAGTGTGAGGTTATTTTCCTGACACCACACTCCGAGGGCCCTCACCTCCTCCCTGTAGGCCGTCTCGTCGTTGTTGGTAATCAAGCCTACCACTGTTGTGTCGTCCGCAAACTTGATGATTGAGTTGGAGGCGTGCGTGGCCACGCAGTCGTGGGTGAACAGGGAGTACAGGAGAGGGCTCAGAACGCACCCTTGTGGGGCCCCAGTGTTGAGGATCAGCGGGGTGGAGATGTTGTTGCCTACCCTCACCACCTGGGGGCGGCCCGTCAGGAAGTCCAGTACCCAGTTGCACAGGGTGGGGTCGAGACCCAGGGTCTCGAGCTTGATGACGAGCTTGGAGGGTACTATGGTGTTGAATGCCGAGCTGTAGTCAATGAACAGCATTCTCACATAGGTATTCCTCTTGTCCAGATGGGTTAGGGCAGTGTGCAGTGTGGTTGAGATTGCATCGTCTGTGGACCTATTTGGGCGGTAAGCAAATTGGAGTGGGTCTAGGGTGTCAGGTAGGGTGGAGGTGATATGGTCCTTGACTAGTCTCTCAAAGCACTTCATGATGACGGAAGTGAGTGCTACGGGGCGGTAGTCGTTTAGCTCAGTTACCTTAGCTTTCTTGGGAACAGGAACAATGGTGGCCCTCTTGAAGCATGTGGGAACAGCAGACTGGTATAGGGATTGATTGAATATGTCCGTAAACACACCGGCCAGCTGGTCTGCGCATGCTCTGAGGGCGCGGCTGGGGATGCCGTCTGGGCCTGCAGCCTTGCGAGGGTTAACACGTTTAAATGTCTTACTCACCTCGGCTGCAGTGAAGGAGAGACCGCAAGTTTTCGTTGCAGGCCGTGTCAGTGGCACTGTATTGTCCTCAAAGCGGGCAAAAAAGTTATTTAGTCTGCCTGGGAGCAGGACATCCTGGTCCGTGACTGGGCTGGATTTCTTCCTGTAGTCCGTGATTGACTGTAGACCCTGCCACATGCCTCTTGTGTCTGAGCCGTTGAATTGAGATTCTACTTTGTCTCTGTACTGACGCTTAGCTTGTTTGATAGCCTTGCGGAGGGAATAGCTGCACTGTTTGTATTCGGTCATGTTACCAGACACCTTGCCCTGATTAAAAGCAGTGGTTCGCGCTTTCAGTTTCACACGAATGCTGCCATCAATCCACGGTTTCTGGTTAGGGAATGTTTTAATCGTTGCTATGGGAACGACATCTTCAACGCACGTTCTAATGAACTCGCACACCGAATCAGCGTATTCGTCAATGTTGTTGTCTGACGCAATACGAAACATGTCCCAGCCCACGTGATGGAAGCAGTCTTGGAGTGTGGAGTCAGCTTGGTCGGACCAGCGTTGGACAGACCTCAGCGTGGGAGCCTCTTGTTTTAGTTTCTGTCTGTAGGCAGGGATCAACAAAATGGAGTCGTGGTCAGCTTTTCCGAAAGGGGGGCGGGGCAGGGCCTTATATGCGTCGCGGAAGTTAGAGTAACAATGATCCAAGGTCTTTCCACCCCTGGTTGCGCAATCGATATGCTGATAAAATTTGGGGAGTCTTGTTTTCAGATTAGCCTTGTTAAAATCCCCAGCTACAATGAATGCAGCCTCCGGATAAATGGTTTCCAGTTTGCAAAGAGTCAAATAAAGTTCATTCAGAGCCAACGATGTGTCTGCTTGGGGGGGGATATATACGGCTGTGATTATAATCTAAGAGAATTCTCTTGGTAGATAATGCGGTCTACATTTGAGTGTGAGGAATTCTAAATCAGGTGAACAGAAGGATTTGAGTTCCTGTATGTTTCTTTCATCACACCATGTCACGTTAGTCATAAGGCATACGCCCCCGCCCCTCTTTTTACCAGAAAGATGTTTTTTCCTGTCTGCGCGATGCGTGGAGAAACCTGTTGGCTGCACCGCTTCGGATAGCGTCTCTCCAGTAAGCCACGTTTCCGTGAAGCAAAGAACGTTACAGTCTCTGATGTCCCTCTGGAATGCTACCCTTGCTCGGATTTCATCAACCTTGTTGTCAAGAGACTGGACATTGGCAAGAAGAATGCTAGGGAATGGTGCACGATGTGCCCGTCTCCGGAGTCTGACCAGAAGACCGCCTCGTTTCCCTCTTTTTCGGAGTCGTTTTTTTGGGTCGCTGCATGGGATCCACTCCGTTGTCCTGTTTGTAAGGCAGAGCACAGGATCCGCGTCGCGAAAAGCGTATTCTTGGTCGTACTGATGGTGAGTTGACGCTGATCTTATATTCAGTAGTTCTTCTCGACTGTATGTGATGAAACCTAAGATGACCTGGGGTACTAATGTAAGAAATAACACGTAAAAAAACAAAAAACTGCATAGTTTCCTAGGAACGCGAAGCGAGGCGGCCATCTCTGTCAGCGCCGGAAGTTAATAGTATATTCCTTACCTGTAGCCTACTGTACATGTATTCCTTAATCATGTACAGTAGACTACAGGCAATACGTTCCTCCTCCATGTATAGTAGACTACAGGTAAAATATTCCTTAATCATGTACAGTAGACTACAGGCAATACGTTCCTCCTCCATGTACAGTAGACTACAGGTAATATATTCCTTAATCAAGTAGAGTAGACTACAGGCAATACGTTCCTCCTCCATGTACAGTAGACTACAGGTAATATATTCCTTAATCAAGTAGAGTAGACTACAGGCAATACGTTCCTCCTCCATGTACAGTAGACTACAGGTAAAATATTCCTTAATCATGTATAGTAGACTACAGGTAAAATATTCCTTAATCATGTATAGTAGACTACAGGTAAAATTTTCCTTAATCATGTATAGTAGACTACAGGTAAAATATTCCTTAATCATGTATAGTAGACTACAGGTAAAATATTCCTTAATCATGTATAGTAGACTACAGGCAATACGTTCCTCCTCCATGTACAGTAGACTACAGGTAATATATTCCTTAATCAAGTAGAGTAGACTACAGGCAATACGTTCCTCCTCCATGTACAGTAGACTACAGGTAAAATATTCCTTAATCATGTACAGTAGACTACAGGTAATACGTTCCTCCTCCATGTACAGTAGACTACAGTTAATATATTCCTTAGTCATGTACAGTAGACTACAGGTGATACGTTCCTCTTCCATGTACAGTAGACTACAGACAATACGTTCCTCCTCCATGTACAGTAGGCTACAGGTAATACGTTCCTCCTCCATGTACAGTAGGCTACAGGTAATACGTTCCTCCTCCATGTACAGTAGGCTACAGGCAATACGTTCCTCCTCCATGTACAGTAGACTACAGGAAATACGTTCCTCCTCCATGTATAGTAGACTACAGACAATACGTTCCTCCTCCATGTACAGTAGGCTACAGGCAATACGTTCCTCCTCCATGTACAGTAGACTACAGGCAATACGTTCCTCCTCCATGTATAGTAGACTACAGGCAATACGTTCCTCCTCCATTTACAGTAGAATACAGGCAATATATTCCTTAATCATGTACAGTAGGCTTCAGGCAATACATTCCTCCTCCATGTACAGTAGGCAACAGGCAATATATTCCTTAATCGTGTACAGTAGGCTACAGGCAATATATTTCTTAATCATGTACAGTAGGCAACAGGCAATGTATATTAGCCTCTATGTAGTTGGCTTGCTCCGTGGCCAGCATTTGCTTGGGTATTCTAAACCTAATCATCTATCTAATCAGCTAGCTTGAAATTTTTCCATCAAATCATCTTTATTCTGTGAATTGCTCATAAAATGCAAATGCAGAAATAGCTACCAGATTATTTTGCATCTAGCTTGGTAGTCTATTGGTCATTGCCATATTGTCATGTTCCTCAATAAACATTTGTAACCTACATACAGTAGTTGATAAAATCAAATAAAAATGTATTTGTCTCACACATGGTTAGCAGATGTTAAAGCGAGTGTAGCGAAATGCTTGTGCTTCTAGTTCCGCCCATGCAGTGATATCTAACAAGTAATCTAACAATTTCACAACAATTACCTTATACACACAAGTGTAAAGGAATGAATAAGAATATGTACATAAAAATATATGGATGAGCGATGGCCGAACAGCATAGGCAAGATGCAGTAGATGGTATAGAGTACAGTATATACATATGAGATGAGTAATGTAGGGTATGTAAACATTATATAAAGTGGCATTGCTTAACAGGTGATGCATTTATTACATCCATTTTTTATTATAAAGTGGCTAGAGATTTGAGTCAGTATGATGGCAGCAACCACTCATGGTTAGTGATGGCTGTTTAAGTCTGATGGCCTTGAGATAGAAGCTGTTTTTCAGTCTCTCGGTCCCAGTCTGCACCTGTACTGACCTCGCCTTCTGGATGATAGCGGGGTGATCAGGCAGTGGCTCGGGTGGTTGTTGTCCTTGATGATCTTTTTGGCCTTCCTGTGACAACGGGTGGAGTAGGTGTCCTGGAGGGCAGGTAGTTTGCCCCCGGTGATGCTACCCTCTGGAGAGCCTTATGGTTGTGTGCGGAGCAGTTACCGTACCAGGCGGTGATACAGTCCAACAGGAAGGATGCTCTCGATTGTGCATCTGTAAAAGTTTGTGAGTGTTTGTGGTGACAAGCCGAATTTCTTCAGCCTCCTGAGGTAGAAGAGGCGCTGTTCGCCACGCTGTCTGTGTGGGTGGACCATTTCAGTTTGACCGTGAAGTGTACGCCGAGGAACTTAAAACTTTCCACCTTCTCCACTACTGTCCCGTCGATGTGGATAGGGGACTGCTCCCTCTGCTCTTTCCTGAAGTCCAAGATCATCTCCTTTGTTTTGTTGACGTTGGGTGTGAGGTTATTTTCCTGACACCACACTCCGAGGGCCCTCACCTCCTCCCTGTAGTCCTTCTCGTCATTGTTGGTAATCAAGCCTCCCACTGTAGTGTCGTCTGCAAACTTGATGATTGAGTTGGAGGCGTGCATTGCCACGCAGTCAAGGGTGAACAGAGAGTACAGGAGAGGGCTGAGAATGCACCCTTGTGGGGCCCAGTGTTGAGGATCAGCGGGGTGGAGATGTTGTTTCCTACCCTCACCACCTGGGGGCAGCCCGTCAGGAAGTCCAGGACCCAGTTGCACAGGGTGAGGTCGAGACCCAGGGTCTCAAGCTTAATGATGAGTTTGGAGGGTACTATGGTGTTAAATGCTGAGCTGTAGTCGATGAACAGTATTCTTACATAGGTATTCCTCTTGTCCAGATGGGTTAGGGCAGTGTGCAGTGTGATTGCGATTGCGTCGTCTGTGGACCTATTAGAGCGGTAAGCAAATGGGAGTGGGTTTAGGGTGTCAGGTAGGGTGGAGGTGATATGGTCCTTGACTAGTTTCTCAAAGCACTTCATGATGACGGAAGAGAGTGCTACGGGGCGATAGTAATTTAGCTCAGTGTCCTTAGCTTTCTTGGGAACAGGGACAATGGTGGCACTCTTGAAGCATATGGGAACAGCAAACTTGGATAGGGATTGATTGAATATGTCCGTAAACACACCAGCCAGCTGCTCTGCGCATGCTCTGGGGACGCGGCTAGGGATGCCGTCTGGGCCGGCAGCCTTGCGAGGGTTAACATGTTTAAATATGCACTACCAAAATATGCACTATATATAAAAATGTAGGTGGACAACCCTTCAAATTAGTGGATTCAGCTATTTCAGCCACATCCGTTGCTGACAAGTGTGTAAATAACGCACACAGCCATGCTATCTCCATAGACAAACATTGGCAGTAAAATGGCTTTACTGAAGAGCTCAGTGACTTTCAACATGGCACTGTCATAGGATGCCACCTTTCTAACAAGTCAGTTAGTTAAGTTTCTGTCCTGCTAGAGCTGCCCCGGGAAACTGTAAGTGCTGTCATTTTAAAGTGGAAACGTCAAAGAACAACGGCTTAGCCTGCGAAATGGTAGGCTACACAAGGTCGCAGGGGCGCCCAGTGCTGAAGTGCATAGCGTAAAAATCGTCTGTCCTCGGTTGCAACACTGACTACCAAGTTCCAAACTGCATCTGGAAGCAATGTCAGTACTGTTAGTCGGGAGTTTCATGAAATGGGTTTCTATGGCCGAGCAGTCACACACAAGCCTAAGATCACCATGCGCAAAGCCAAGCGTCGGCTGGAGTGGTGTAAATCTCACCACAATTGGACTCTAGCACAGTGGAAACATGTTCTATGAAGTGATGAATCACGCTTCGCCATCTTGCAGTCCGACTGACAAATCTGGGTTTGGGGGATAGCAGGAGAATGCTACCTGCCCCAATGCGTAGTGCCAACTGTAAAGTTTGGTGGAAGAGGAATAATGGTCTGGGGCTGTTTTTCATGGCTTGGGCTGAGCCCCTTAGTTCTAGTGATAGGAAGTCTTAACATTACTGCATACAATGACATTCTAGATTCTAGATTCTAGAGAAGCTCATCTGTATTCTCGTTGTCCTCATCAGGGTTTTGACCTGACTGCAGTTCGGTGTCGTAACCAACTTCAGTGGTGAAATGCTCACATTGACGTCAATGTCGTGAACAGAGTGCCACATGGTGGTGGTGGGTATATAGTATTGGCAGGCACAAGCTACGGACAACGAACACAATTGCATTTAGCGATTTGAATACACAGAGATATCTTCTCCGGGCTAGGGGGCAGTTTTCGGAAGTTTGGATGAATGAGGTACCCAAAATAATCTTCCTGTTACTCAGGCCCAGAATCTAGGATATGCATATAATTGGTAGTATTGGGTAGAAAACACTCTAAAGTTTCCAAAACGGTTAAAATGTATGTGAGTATAACAGAACTGATATAGCCGGTGAAAACCTGAGGAGAATCCATCCTGGAATTTTTGGGGGTGAGGTGACATCATTTAAAATGCCTGTCTATGGGGAAATCAATGGAATACCTCCCAGATTGCAGTTCCTAAGGCTCCCAGTAGATGTCAACAGTCTTTAGAAAGAGTTTCAGGCTTGTTTTTTTAAAATTAGCTAGAATTTGTAGTTTGTCGAAGTGGCACCCATTTTGGCTGTTGTGTTTTGACGCGCGTGGATGAGAGCGCGCACGTCGTTATTTATCTCCGGAAATGAACATACTATTCTCCGTCTTAAATTTGATTGTATATTTATATATTAGGATACCTGAGGATTGATTAGAAATTATGTTTGACTTCTTTGGACAAAGTTTATTGGTAACGTTTGGGATTCATTTTGTACGCATTTTGAACGAGGGGAAACCGGTGGATTATTGAATGAAGTGCGCCAAATAAACTGACTTTTTGGGGATATAAAGAAGCACTTTATCGACCAAAACGACCATTTGTGATGTAGCTGCGACTCTTTGGATTGCAAACAGAGGAAGATCTTCAAAGGTAAGTGATTAATTTTTGCGCTATTTCTGACAAAGCGCCTGGATTACTCTTTTGGGATAGGGGGCAGCATTTTCACTTTTGGATGAATAGCGTGCCCAGAGTAAACTGCCTCCTACTCTGTCCCACATGCTAACATATGCATATTATTAGTAGTATTGAATAGAAATCACTCTGAAGTTTCTAAAACTGTTTGAATGATGTCTGTGAGTATAACAGAACTCATATGGCAGGCGAAAACCTGAGAAAAATCCAAACAGGAAGTGGGATATCTGAGGTTTGTAGTTTTTCAAAGCTTGGCCTAACGAATACATAGTGTCTATGGAGTCAAGTTGCACTTCCTACGGCTTCCACTAGATGTCAACCTTCTTTGGAAACTTGAATGAGGATTCTACTATAAAGGAGGGGCTCATGAGACCTCTAAATCAGTGGTCTGGCATAGTGCCTTGGTCTCATGAAGCGCGCTCCCGACAGAGTTAGATTTCGTACATCTTTTGACATGTTTCTAAAGGACTGTAACGGAACTTTTCGACTTTTTGTCTAGATGAAGTGCCTGCGCCTCATGAAGATGGATTACTTGGCTGAACACACTAACAACAAGTGGCTATTTGGACATAAATGATGGACTTTATGGAACAAATCAGTCATTTATTGTCGACCTGGGACTCCTGGTGTCTTATAATCAAGATCATCAAAGGTAAGAGAATATTTATGGTGTTATTTCTAACTTCTGTTGACTCCAAAATGGCGGATATTTCTCTGTCTGTTTTGGGCTCTGAGCGCCGTTCTCAGATTATGCTTTTTCCATAAAGTTTTTTAGAAATCTGACACAGCGGTTGCATTAAGGAGAAGTCTCTTTACTTCTGTGAATAACACTTGTATCTTTTATCAATGTTTATTATGAGTATTTCTGCAAAATCCCCAGATGTTTTAGAATCAAAACATTACTGCACGTAACGCGCCAATGTAAACTGATATACACATTATTGAACAAAACATACATGTATTGTGTAACATGATGACCTGTGAGTGTCATCTGATGAAGATCATCAAAGGTTAGTGAATCATTTGATCGATATTTCTGCTTTTTGTGACTCCTATCTTTAGCTGGAAAAGTGGCTGTGTGTTTTTTCGACTTGGCGGTGATCTAACATAATCATATGTTGTGCTTTAGCTGTAAAGCATTTTTGAAATCGGACATGATGGGTAGAGTAACAAGATGTTTGTCTTTCATTTTCTGTATTGGACTTGATAATGTGTGAAAGTTAACATATTTCAAAAAAATATTTTTGAATTTCGCCCACTGCCTTTTCAGCAGAACACCTGCCCTAGAAAGGTTAACAAGAAGTTAAGCTTTTAACCAATGTATAACACTTGTATTTTCATGAATGTTTAATATTACTGATTTTGTATTTTAAATTTCGCAATTTCACCGGATGTTGTCGAGGCCGGGCGCTAGCGGTACGCTTTTCCCAAAGAGGATATTGTGACAAGATCCTGAGGCCCATTGTCTTGCCATTCATCTGCCGCCATCACCTCGTGTTTCAGCATGATAATGCACGGCCCCATGTCGTAAGGATCTGTACACAATTCCTGGAAACTGAAAATGTCCCAATTCTTCCATGTCCTGTATACTCATCAGACATGTCACCCATTGATCATATTTGGGATGTTATAGGTCAACGTGTACGACAGTGTGTTCCAGTTCCCCCCAATATCCAGAAACTTCGCAAAGCCATTGAAAAGGAGTGGGACAACATTTCACAGGCCACAATCAACAGCCTAATGAACTCTATGCAAAGGAGATGTGTCACGCTGTGTGAGGCAAATGGTGGTCACACCAGATACTGACTGGTTTTCTGATCCATGCCCCTACCTTTTTTTAAGGTATCTGTGACCGACAGATGCGTATCTGTATTCCCAGTCATTTGAAATACATAGATTAGTGCCTAATGAATGGGTGTCAATTGACTGATTTCCTTATATGAACTGTAACTCAGTCAAATCTTTGAAATTGTTGGATGTTGTATTTATATATTTTTTAATTGTAATTCATCAATCAAGTACAAGTGTGGAGCGAAAACCCGCAGACACTGAGCCCTCCATGTAATGAGTTTGACATATGTGGCCTACATGCACTGTATCTACTAGCTGTTGGCTAGAGCCTATGTGCCATGACCAGAGAAGGCATATTTGCTATTTACAGTTTTTGGGACAAAATTATTGGTTGATTTTAAAATGCGATGGAAACACATTGAACTTAAGCGAAAAAGTACATGTTGTGTGCACTACGTCATCAAGAACTGGTTTTAATCAGCAAAAAGTACATTTGGTGGAAACACACCTCTGTTGGGAAAATGTGCACACTTTATTTATTAGTTCATACCTGCTCCTACAACCTAAGACATAAACTACTGCATTTTAAGACAATTCATAGGACTTGCTACACTCCTGCCAGAATGAATGTAATGCACCCAGAAATGTCACATCTCTGTTGGAGATGCAAAAAGCACAAAGGTCTATTTCTCAGCCCCAAAAAATACAATATGCATATAATCAGATTAGGATAGAAAACAGTCTAAAGTTTCAAAAACTGTCAAAATATTGTCTGTGAGTATAACAGAACTGATATTGCAGGCGAAAACCTGAGGAAAATCCAATCAGGAAGTGCCACTTATTTTGAAACCTCTCTGTTCCTATGCCTATCCTCCATTTAAAGGGATATCAACCAGATTCCTTTTTCTATTGCTTCCCTAAGGTGTCAACAGTCTTTAGACATAGTTTCAGGCTTTTATTTTGAAGAAATTAGCGAGAAAGATCACATTGCCTAAGTGGATAGGTGGGGGCTCTCAGAGTGAATTTTGCACAACAGAGTAAAGCAACCATTTTTTCTCCATGTCCTATTGAAAAACCTACGCTCCCGGTTGATATATTATCAAATATATATTTTAAAAACAACCTGAGGATTGATTATAAAAAACGTTTGACATGTTTCTGTGGACATTATGGATATTATTTAGAAATTTTGTCTGCGTTGTCGTGACCGCTCTTTCCTGTGGATTTCTGAACATAACGCGACAAACAAACAGAGGTATTTTGGATATAAAAATAATATTTATGGAACAAAAGGAACATTTATTGTGTAACTGGGAGTCTCGTGAGTGAAAACATCAAAAAGATCATCAAAGGTAAACAATTAATCTGATTGCTTTTCTGATTTTCGGGACCTAGCTACTTAATTCTTAGTGTACATAATGTTTTGTCATGCTATCGATAAACTTACACAAACGCTTGGATTGCTTTTGCTGTTAAGTATCATTTAAAAATCTGAGACGACAGGTGGATTAAAAACCTCTTACAGCTCCCCCCCTACTTCCGCCTATTTCCGCCTGAAGACATACCCAAATCTAACAGCCTGTAGCTCAGGCACAGAACCAAGGATATGCATATTCTTGGTACCATTTGAAAGACAACATTCTGAAGTTTGTGTACATGTGAATTGAATGTAGGAGAATATAACACAATTGATCTGGTATCGATAAAACAATGGGAAAAAAACATACGTTTTTTATTTGTATTTTGTATCATCATCTTTAAAATGAACAAGATAAAACAAACATTCAGATAGGATGATGGGGACATTTCCAGTGAAAAATGTAAGAGGGCAACAGTACTTGTGCAAAGTTTCAGAATGATAACTTCCAAAATGAGTGTGCTACATGACATTTATCATGAAGTCACCCAGGTGTCCCACACAAGTAGCCAAATGTACCCAAGTGGCCAAATTGGTGAAGGTATACATTTTGAAACAAATAAGTATATACAAAATAACAAAATAGTATTCTAACACCCCCCCCCCCCCCCAAAAAAAAAAATAAAAATAAAAAATTAGAAAAATACATGGAAAAACAATAATGGAAAAAAATATATTATTGATTAAAAAATATATGAAAAAAATATATATATATACATTTACAAAATAACATGGGCAACTATTTACACACTTTCAATATTTGGAAGACCCTCAGTCCTCTATCAAATCAAATATATTTATATAGCCCCAGCCTAAAACCCCAAGCAGCAAGCAATGCAGGTGTAGAAGCACGGTGGCTAGGAAAAACTCCCTAGAAAGGCAAGGAAGAAACCTAGAGAAGAACCAGGCTATGAGGGGTGGCCAGTCCTCTTCTGGCTGTGCCAGGTGGAGATGACAGTGGTTGTAGAGGAGAGATTAGTTTCACATATGAGCCCTGTATCAACACATCTCTCGATGTGCAAAACTGATAGAGACATACCCCAAGCAACTTACAGCTGTAATCGCAGCAAAAGGTGGCGCTACAAAGTATTAACTTAAGGGGGCTGAATAATTTTGCAATTTTTCAGTTTTTGATTTGTTAAAAAAGTTTGAAATATCCAATAGATGTCGTTCCACTTCATGATTGTGTCCCACTTGTTGTTGATTCTTCACAAAAAAATACAGTTTTATAACTTTATGTTTGAGGCCTGAAATGTGGCAAAAGGTCACAAAGTTCAAGGGGGCCGAATACTTTCGCAAGGCACTGTATATAGAGAGTTGAAGGTTGAGTATATTAGGTTGAATATATTATTATATTATTATTAGCTGCTAGATCTACTGTCTCTATTATATTATGACAGACCAGCTAGATCTACTGTCTTTATTATATTACAACAGACCAGCTGTATCTACTGTCTCCATTTCACTTTGGCCATTGATGTGGTCCTGCCCTCTCCTCAACAGCCTCAAATAGGCTATTTCATGTGGGTTGGGGTGGGGTTGCAGACACACGCATCTCACATTGCATGACATTACATGTTTATATATTGCTTCTAAAATTAGAATAAAATCACAAATAATATTTTATATTATTAATTTCAAACAAGGGCATTAGCATGATAAGAACTTACCAGTCCAAAACGATGTCCTCTCCCGTTCAAAAAATATTCCTCCACAATCGCTAAATCAAGCATCCTACAACAATCTCTGTCTCACCTTCCCAATCATTTTATTCTAAAATTGTGTCTACATCTGTATATCTAGACATAGATTTAGCTTTCCCTGACTTAGTCGCCATAATGATTGATATATAAACAGCTGAATCTGCGCGTTTACCAAACAATGCAGTGCGTAATATGTGCTTCTCCTTCCGGTATGAAACTTCAATAGCGAATGACTCACATTATGCTGGAGCTTACTACATGGGTTGGTCTTGCAACACATAAACATGGCGTATTGCCGTTTAGCTCAGCTCATTGGCTATCTACCCAGCTAGATTTTAAGACGATCAGTGGTCATTGGGTTAAAAGACAGTCAATCAACGAAACAGCGGGCAAATCATTGGTGCACAATGATGTCATGACTTGTTGTCTTCAAATCGATTTCTTTCAGTCAATACGTCCCGCGAAATGGCCCATCAGGTTTGATTGTGTTACAAACATAAAAATGTGTGGTTTCACTGCAATCAACTGGATTGTGTTACAAACAAACCAGTTGATTGCAGTGAAACCAATCATGACTGGAAAAGACACGTTCTGTGTGGGTTATTTGCCTGGAATGTGTCGTCGAAAATGAGTTGTCTCACAGTTAAACAGTATGTCTAAACAATGGGCTGAGATGGATAGGACACTTAACCCAATTCATCTCCTTTATACTGAGTGCAAGGCAGAGAGGCATCCAGTCCCATATTTAGAGTAATTGGTGTGACTCAACCAAGGATCAAACCCTCAACCATCTTATCTCAGGGAGGACACTAGCACAAGGCCAATGAGTTGTCTCACGGTTAAACAGTATGTCTAAACAATGGGCTGAGATACAAGAGATACGATACAAGAGGAGGACTTAGAATCACTAAGGAAGTCTAAAATAACAATACACAGATTAAAGGTCAAACTTTTCAGGAGTGATTTAAAGACCTCAATGGTATTTGGCCCTCTACCTGACAGGACAAGCCGTCCCATAACCGTGTTGCTCTGATCAGCTAGATGATAGGCAAAAGTGTGCAATGTGTCCCTGTCTGTCCATGTGTCACCTCAAATCTTTCTCCCGACCTGTGTGCACCTATATTGTAAACTTTCATTCATAGGCTAGGTTGTGGCAACCTCATGATGGGTATAGGGAAAATTTTCACACTGTCTTACTTGATAGAAAATATCACTTAATCAGTAAGGCTAAAATGTCATGACTGTTTAAACACATTGTACAGTATTTTAAGAACAGTTTATTACCAAACTACATCCATTCCTCTGCACATAAACAATGTTCAGTCTCAATCTGAGTACCTGACATTAGAGTACACACTCTCCTGTTGTGTCTCTCTCTTCTTTGTTCCTCTTTTAGTTTTCCTCTCAGAGAAATGCAATGCAGCATAATTCAGAGTCTCTGGGTCTTGTTCCTGTGAATAATCATTGTGTTGTTGGTTTTTGATACAAATGTAGTCATAATAATAGCCAGATAATTAGAGTATCTAGTATCATATTGGATATCACCTACCAACAGGCCAGTACTATAACAATTGTATTTATTTACCTGATCACATTCAGTGGTTGAGTTGTCATGTCCAATATGCTGAGCAACACTCACTGCTAACATGAATAAAAACAAGCATGAACATGACAAAAGTCAAGAAAGGTAATAGACAGAGATATTTTACTTGATAACAAGTATTGTGTAAAATGTATTAGGTGTTCATCTACAGTTTGTAATACCAGAGAGCTCACCTTTATAATGTTCACAAATTGTCATTTTATTTCTGCTGAAGACGAGTATAATCATCACAATCACACAGAAAACTGATGTCACTCCCAGTCCAATGACTACATGATCCAGTGATCTTTCTAAAAGGAATAAAAAACGTAATAATGAGAGTCGATATACATGTACACCACCGTTATATTAATATCAAATAGGAAGAGAGATATAACTACCCTTGAATTATAATAAAATAGTAAGAGAAAAATACCGAACTTATATAAAAATAAAACAGTAAGAGATATATATAAATATATATTTACCACCCTTATATTAAAATATAATAATAAAAGAGATATATGCCACCGTTAAATTAAAATAAAATAGTAGGAGAGATACATTTCACCCTTATGTTAAAACAAAATAGTAAAATAAATATATACCACCCTTATTTTAAAATAAAATAGTATTTTTTTTTTTTTTTTTTTACCTTTATTTAGCCAGGCAAGTCAGTTAAGAACAAATTCTTATTTTCAATGACGGCCTGGGAACAGTGGGTTAACTGCCTGTTCAGGGGCAGAACGACAGATTTGTACCTTGTCAGCTCGGGGGTTTGAACTCGCAACCTTCCGGTTACTAGTCCAATGCTCTAACCACTAGGCTACCCTGCCGCCCCATGCCGTATGAGAGATCTATTTCACCCATATATTCAAATAATATAGATAGAGGCATATATACCAACCATATAGTAAGATAAAATAACAATAGAAATACATACCACCATTACATTAAAATAAAATAGTAAGAAATATATAACACCATTTATATGACTAAAAAAATAATAAGATATATATAGATACCACCCTTATATTAAAATAAAAATGTTTCTGAAGATGGCAGAGGAGGATCAGTGTATGTTCCTAACAACTATTGATTTCTGGTGACTTTCCCTGCACTTTCAGCAACAGTGGCACATTTTTGGTAATGGACGACCAGTACCTACAGAAAGGAGCGGCTTCCATGGAGGAACTGAATGCAGGAGAAGTATGTGTGATGTTCTGATGAGGGGCTCTGTCTTTTGTCTCTATCCTTCCTTTCCAGCCCAAACTTCCTCAACACCCTTTTCCTAGTATGACTGAGGACATTCAATCTCCAACTGCATCATCCTAATCTGCCTAAGGATGTTCAATCTCCAACATCCTAATCTGCCTAAGGACATTCAATCTCCAACTGCATCATCCTAATCTGCCTAAGGACATTCAATCTCCAACATCCTAATCTGCCTAAGGACATTCAATCTCCATCTCCATCATTCAAATGTGACAACGGAAATTCAATCTCCATCTCCGTCATCCTAATCTACCTAAGGACATTCTATCTCCATCGTCTCAATTTATATTTGTTGTGTTTGTCATTTTATTTAGCTTTTTAACGCTTTGAGATGAATTTTGTAATGAAAAGCACTATACACATTCCATAAAATTGGTATTATTATCATATGAAAGATGTGGATTGATTGTAGCCACATTTTGAAGGAGAGATTTGTCAAAATATGAATTTTGTATTTCTTTAAATAAGTTATTAGCAGGTTGTATTTTGTTTACAGCATCTAAGAATTTTCAGCTGAACATTCATTTCTGGTCAATGGTGAGAATATTGTTATAGCAAAAGGCACATTGACCTCAACCACTGTGCTGTACACTGACTGTATAAAACATTATGAGAAGATGTTCTTTCCTTGACAGACTGACCAGGTGAATCCAGGTGAAAGGTATGATCCCTTATTGATGTCACTTGTTAAATCCACTTCAATCGGTGTATATGAAGGGGAGAAGATAGGTCACGTGTGGATCAAAAATGGTCCACCACCCAAAGGACATCCAGCCAAAATGACACAACTGTGGGAAGCATTGGAGTCAACATGTGCCAGCATCCCTGTGGAACACTTTCGACAACGTGTAGAGTCCATGCCCCAAAAAATTGAGGGCAAAAGGGTGTGCAACTCAATATTAGGAAGATGTTCTTAATGTTTTGCACACTCAATGTACATGCACCACTTTTAATATGACTAAACTTTCTTCTGTATTTTCAACATTATAACACATAATATTCATTACTTACCAATATTTAGGTTTGTTCCGTTGCCAAACAGGATCTCCCCACATGTGGCCACAGCACAGTAGTAAGTCCCAGCATCAGAGAGACTGAGGTTGTTCTTGGAGAGGCTGTAGACACAGCTCTGTGTAGTCTCAGGGTTCTTCTTACACGCATCACTCAAGTTCCCAGGGGTGTAAATGACTCCAGGCTGGGATTCTCCTGATACGGCTCTGAACCAGTACACACTGTGTTCTCCTGTACAGGTCTGAGAGAGTACTGTACACTGTAGAGTCACAGAGTCTCCTGGATGGACTGGATCAGAAACTGGTTGCTGCACCAATGTAGGGTGATTGTGTCCTATATTGTGTCATTGTATTGAGAACATAATTATTCATTAGCTTGTAAAGTGGAGAGGTCATAGAGTTTTAAATAGAAAACATTCCTTTAGGCACATGGCAGTTTTGGAAACAGCGTTTTGCTTGCTATAAAAGAGAGGTGCAGTTTCTATTTGTCAGTAATTATTCAAATGTATTCACCCCACAGTCAGCCAAGATGCTTAGCTAGGCATCTTAAGAGTTCTTTACAGTAAAA
The DNA here is from genome assembly GCF_045791955.1 of Oncorhynchus clarkii lewisi. Taxonomy (NCBI): domain Eukaryota; kingdom Metazoa; phylum Chordata; class Actinopteri; order Salmoniformes; family Salmonidae; genus Oncorhynchus; species Oncorhynchus clarkii. The sequence goes on along the minus strand of NC_092160.1, from coordinate 24,137,006 downwards.
GTTAGTTAGCTACCGTTTCTACACTCTTTTGCTAGCTATACCGTAACGATGTCATTTCAAAAACCTGTCAAAAATTACAAGTGTCTTTACATTTGACCATTATGACACGCATCCATGAATATCCACTTTCTAAGCATACTGCAGCAAGATTGTTAATACTTTCTGAACATCTACTGTACATGGCTGTGTACATCTACTGTATGTATAACAATACACAAAAACACTTGGTGAACATTGAAATGCACAATTTAAATTAAATTACCCTTCACAGCCAAAAATGTTGCATGTCCATAGTCCATCCCATACATTGTCCCAATTCCACAAAAGTATGTTGCCTCATCTAATGTGCTGATATTTCTGATAATGAGATTATACCCATATTCAGATTCCTTCACTTTGAAACGTGGGTTCTTAAACTCTCCATTAAGTACAGGTTCTGATGCATAGGACACAGATGCGACAAGATGGGGCAGTTGGCCAACAGTTTGTCTGTACCAGTACAGCAATTGTTGAGATTCTGCTTTAGGACATGGCAAAGATATATTGTCTCCAAATAGACGAGTAGTCACTGGTATTGGTTGAGGAGCATCTTCAGTCTGAATCAGGTCTGCCAAAATGTGAATGTAATTAGATGTCAATTTGAAATGAAAATGGACATTGTTCAACCTTTGAGTAACAGGTTTTTTTCTTAATTAAGTCATCAAACTACTGCAATTTAAAATGTCTGAAGATATATCGGTCACATTGCTGTCCAAACTGAATATATTTCATTATCTTTAGATATGACTTTCCAATATGATAGTCTTATTCTTTTCGATTTTCAATTTTACTGTTCAGTAAAGTACTATGTGAGATTAGGACATGCACTTACACACTTGAGAGAGAAGTCCCCAAAGAAGGCAGATTCTGATCATCTTGATATGGACTGACTATAGCGCTTTAACAACTGTTTTTCTTTGTTACTATGAATGACTGACTGACAAAATGAAAATAATTGTGGGATGTTTAAAATCTAAGAATGACTTGATTGGTTAGGGGAAAGACATGCATCACTTCCTGTTGAACGTTTCCATCCGTTTTCAGCCATGTACTGTAGGCAATCTAAAGATTTATGGTGTGCACTAATTTGTTGGCCTACATTACAATGAGATATTGCTCAGTGATGCAATATATCCAAGACTCAGATTAAGCCAAGATCACAATTCAAAACATTCTCAGTAGAGTTTTTACATTGAATGTGTAATGAAGACACTGTGAGTTGAGAAACAGGTGCAGGTGAAACGTTTAATAAAACAACAAACATGGAACGAAACAACATAACAGTAGCATCTACGCATGAACACAGGAACAATACAGACTGGGGAAGGAACCTAAGGGAGTGCAAGGTATAGGAGAGGTACTTGTGTGCCTCATGATAGACGTACAGGTGCGCTTAATGATTGATGCCAGGTGTGTGTAATAATGGATCCCAGGACCGGTTTTATGTACACCTGTGAAGGCGAACACAGGAGTAGACGTGACAGAAAGAGCTTAGTCCATGACTAGGCTTAATCTACATTCGGAAACTATTCAGACCCCTGGACTTTTATTCCATTCTAAAATGGATTAAATTGTTTTTTTTCCCCTCATCAATCTACACACAATACCCCATAATGACAAAGCAAAAACAGGTTTTCCGACATTTTTGCAGATGTATAAAATATGTAAAAGTATTCAGACCTTGTACTCAGTACTTTGTAGAAGCACCTTTTGCAGCGATTACAGCCTTTAGTCTTCTTGGTACGACGCTACAACCTTGTCACACCTGTATTTGGGGAGTTTCTCCCACTCTTCTCTACATATCCTCCCAAGCGTTGTCAGGTTGGATGACGAGCGTTGCTGCATAGCTATTTTCAGGTCTCTCCAGAGATGTTCCATCAGGTTCAAGTCTTGGTCCTGGCTGGGCCATTCAAGGACATTCAGAGACTTGTCACGAAGCCACTCCTGCGTTGTCTTGGCTGTGTGCTTAGGGTCGTTGTCCTGTTGGAAGGTAAACCTTAACCCCAGTCTGAGATCCTGAGGGCTCTGGAGCAGGTTTTCATCAAGGATCTCTCTTTACTTTGCTCCTTTCATCTTTACCTCAAACCTGACCAGTCTATCAGTCCCTGCTGCTGAAAAACATCACCACAGCACGATGGTGCTACCACCGTGCTTCATTGTAGGGATGGTGCCAGGTTTCCTCCAGACGTGACAATTGGCATTCAGGCCAAAGAGTTCAGTCTTGGTTTCATCAGACCAGAGAATCTTGTTTCTCATGATCTGAGAGTCTTTAGGTGCCTTTTGGCAAACTCCAAGAGGGCTGTCTTGTGCCTTTTACTGAGGAGTGGCTGTATAGCGGAGAAGGTATGGTGGGATTCTAAATGGTCGGTAATCTGTATGTTAACTTGGCTTTCAAAGATCTTTGAAAGGCAGGGTAGAATAGATATAGGTCTGTAGCCGTTTGGGTATAGAGTGTCTGCCCCTTTAAAGAAGGGGATGACCGCGGCAGCTTTACAGTCTGTGGGAACCACAGATTATACGAAAGAGAGGTTGAACATTTTAGTAATAGGGGCTGCAACAATTTCGGCAGATATTTTTAAGAAAGAGTGGGTCCAGATTGTCTAGCCCGGCTGATTTGTGGGGGTCAATATTTTGCAGCTCTTTCAGAGCATCAGCTGTCTGGATTTGGGTGAAGGAGAAGTGGGAGAGGCTTAGGCGAGTTGCTGTGGCGGGTGAAGGGCTTTTGATCGGGGTAGGGGTAGCCAGGTGGAAAGCATGGCCAGCCGTAGAAAAATGATTATTGAAATTCTCAATTGTAGTGGATTTATTGGTGGTGACTGTGTTGCCCAGCCTCAGTGCAGTGGGCAGCTGGGAGGAGGTGCTCTTATTCTCCATGGACTTTACAGTGTCCCAGAACTTTTTTGAGTTTGTGATACTGGATGCAAATTTCTGCTTGAAAAAGTTAGCTTTTGCTTTCCTAACTGCCTGTGAATATTTGTTCCTAACTTCCCTGAAAAGTTGCATATCACGGGGGCTGTTCAATGCTAATGCAGAACGCCACAGGATGTTTTTGTGCTGGATAAGGGCAGTCAGGTCTGGAGAGAATCAAGAGCTATATCTGTTCCTGGTTCTACAGTTTTTGAATGGGGCATGCTTATTTAAGATGGTGAGGAAGGCACTTTTATCGGGTAACAATTGAACATAGTTAGTGGATTAAATAAATACAGTCATAAGAATAATGAAAGTAAAGTCACAACACCATATTTTGAGTCTAAACAGTGTGTGTTTACAATAACATGATTTACAAACAATGGAGTAAAACAAGCTCATGTGACTTCTATAAGCTACAAAATGTTATTTCATAATCCATTTATATATATCATTAACTTTAATTGAATTCCAGACTGTCCCCTTTAACACAATGTGTTTATGTATGCTATAAGCACTCTCCTACATGAGACATCATTATTTGAATATAACAACTCACAATATAATATTCAGAAACAACCAATATCCATTTTTTTTACTTTGCCAAACAGGATCTCTGTGGAAAAAGTTTAACATGTCCTATTCCATTTCCAACTAATAAGCAGTTAGCGCAATCAAAAGACCAGTGATGTGTATCTGGGCCAACAGTTCTATAATGTTTCCCAGTCTGTTGGTTGAATGCTTTAGGCCTACTAATTGATACCATACTCTATTCGACCGATACATATCTCTATTTGACCATAATGCCCTTTACATGGTTTACTAGGTCAACCTCTATGAGGAGTAGCCCACTCATCCTAGTTGCCTCTCCACAGTAAGATCTTAGCATAATCTTAGCATAATGTAAATTGACTTCATAAAGTTAAATGATTACCTTAAAGAGATATTATACAAAAATATGAATGTACATGATGGTACAAAAATGCTTCTTATGACATAAAAAACTTGAATAATCATGAATGAAATGGTTATGTCCATAATTTAACTATGACAGACAGTAAGAATTTGACCTCTTGTGAAATGAATAACAAACCAAAGACACTATACTAGAAATATTCAGTGATATTAAATGACAATGATAATCCTACAACATTCATTTATTGCTATAATTAGATACGTGATAATGTATGGAACAAAAACTATTCTGCACATATCAACCCAATATGATATTGTTCCATGACAACATTTTACACAATGTTACGAACATATGTGCAAAGGTTTCATCAAAGCAAAGGGTGGCTATTTGAAGAATCTCAAATCTCAAATATATTTTGATTTGTTTAACACTTTTTTGTTTACTACATCATTCCATATGCGTTATTTCACAGTTTTGATGTCTTCACTATTATTCTACAATGTAAAGAAAAATACAAATAAAGAAATACCCTTGAATGAGTAAGTGTTCTAAAACTTTTTACCAAAAGTGTACATAGACATTTAAAGATGAAAACCCAGCTAGCTCAGAATAAGTTGACCACTCCAGAAGATATTTTGAGCAGAAACATGGTTGTAATTCCATTGTCTATGGTATTGTATTTGGATATTGTATTGTACTATTGTGAAAGTTAATCCGAAAGCATTGTCCTGCGATTGGTTTACCAAAACCCTTAAATTGTGTCTAAATAGAGACACTTGACTGACATAATTTTGTCAGTGCTGTATCTGAAACAAAGATCAGTCCCAGTCTGAGTACCTGACATCAGAGTACACACTCTCCTGTGGTGTGTCTCTCTTCTTTCTTCCTCTTTTAGTTTTCTTCTCAGAGAAATGCAATGCAGCATAATTCAAAATATCTGTGTTTGGCACCTAAGGAATAGAGTACAGTAAATAATAACTCCACTGTGCACAATAACAGAAAAGTCAAATAATAACATGAACATTAATACGGTAAGGGGAATGTTCATGCGGAAGCTAGGATTCAAATCTTAGCAGAGGGCGCAGGACTGCCAACAATGCAGCTTTTAAAGTCATTTTCTCTGACATTTAAGGATATCGCATTCATGGTAAACACTCCAGATGTCAGCTCAGAAAGTATTGTTTTTTCATTTCAAGCTATAACACGGATCTAACTTGGATCACGTTGAATCCTGGTCTTAGTGTCATATTTTTTCATACTAGTTAATTACAGGCTACGGGCATTAAAGACAAATGAAACAAAAACATTTCTAAATCATTTACTTTGTAATAACCAAAACCTAAACTGATGTTCAAAGCATGTTGACATTGTTAAATATAATATTTACACTACAGATTTACGCTACAGATTTCTGAACAATAAATAAGCTAGCGGATATGAGGGTAATTTAACATCTTAAAGCCCCACATCTAAAATGTAACTAAACATTTTAATAAAACTATCAACAACATTTTTGATCAACTGAGAGCTTGCCAAATTATAGCTGCAGGTTATAATGAACTATATTTAAAAACAGGTTTTCTCTATGACAAACAACTCTGACGCAACATCTCATGGGTTACTGCTGTACTTAGTGATTTATTCACAAATATACACATATACACTAATATACACACTCCTGTGTAACAGGCAATGTACCTCTTGTTTCACACATTGGATAATATAGATGTTACATACCTGACCACTTGACTGCTCTGATGAGAGGTTATCATCATGGTGAGTATGCTGAGAGACACTTGCTGTATCAACAGATAGAAATTCAAGCATGAAAATGGAGACGGAATATACAGTATACCATTCAACGGTGTCAGCCCATGAGGTGAGATTTTACTTTTAAATTCTCATTGCAAACACATTTGACACAAAACAATAGATATGTTCTGCATGTCTAAAATGACTTACCTTTACAATGATCACATGTTTGTCTCTTGTTTTTGGTACAAGCGAGAATAAAAATGACAATCACACACACAGCCACTGCTGCTCCCAAGCTGAGGACAATGGGATCCACTGTGTTTCCTGGTACGAAAATACATTTAACATGCTTTTTATGTTTTATGTTAAGGATGCATAGCTGACAACACAATTTTTTTCTCACTTTGACCCATTTTAACTACTAAATAATCGTATCATTAAAATATGCTTAAATGTTTAGATAAAGAAGTGTAAGGTGCTTTATCAATTTAACAAGAAGTTGTACCTTTAATGATGTTAAGTTTTGTTCTGTCGCCAAACAGGATCTCCCCGCATGTGGCCACAGCACAGTAGTAAGTTCCAGCATCAGAGAGACTGAGGTTGTTCTTGGAGAGGCTGTAGACACAGCTCTGTGTAGTAGAGGGAGTCTCAAGGCTCTTCTCGCAATCATCACTCCTGTTCCCAGGGGTGTAAATTACTCCTGAATGGGATTCTCCTGATCCAGCTCTGAACCAGTACACATTGTGTTCTCCTGTACAGGTCTCAGAGAGTACAGTACACTGCAGAGTCACAGAGTCTCCTGGATGGACTGGGTCAGACTCTGGCTGCTGTTCCACTGTCTGGTTGTCAGACCTCTGACCGTTTCCTAAATTAATCAGAACATAGAGTAATTATCAGACATTCAAATAATTTCAGATTAACATATTTTTCTGCAATCTTTCTGTTAGCTGAGAAATCACAAAAGTGCCCAGCAATTTTTTTGTCTTATTACTTATTAAAAAGTTATTGTCCGATTGACATAACTTCAAAATAGAAAGTACAATTATTTTACCTTTTAAAGACAGAAATGTGCCATCTCTAAAGTTCACAGTCATCACTCTTCCAATTGCACAATAGTACATGGCTTCATCTTCTGGGATCGACTTCATGATAGTAAGGCGAAACATCCTTTGAGCCAAAGTTACGCTGAAGTGTGAATTTTTAAATCCAGAGTGAAACACAGGCTCTTTTAAATATTTATGCATCGATGAGACAAGTTGTGGAATTCCTCCCACAGTTTGCTTGTACCAGTGCATTTGCTCATCGTTGAATTCCTCTTCTGGGAAAACACATAGCAGGGTTACAGGATCACCAAGTTGAACAGTGGTCACTGGACTTAGCAGGTTAACATGGTCTACATCTAAATCAAATGGAAACAGAAACACAAGCCTACTGTATTTATCACACAGACAAGGACAAATGTTAAGAGAAAACAATAGTCTGTAAAAACATTTCAAATAATTGAAAATCAAGTTGTGAAAATCATTCCAGATGTTTTACTTTTCTTCTGCTTACTTTGTTTATTATTTATTTTTAGATGGTATGTGGGTTGGTTGAACGTTCTAAATGTCAATTTATCCTACCCTTCAAGAACCTTGAACTATATTGAATTGCACAGCACAGGAAAAACAATATTTTTAATGTATTATGATGAAGTGATGAAATTGTACTTACACACTGCACTGAGAATAATCACAGCAACCCCTAATCTGACCATCATGGTATGTAGCCTCTAGACTGGTAGTGTTGATTTGGTCTGTGCTTAAATGAGAACCCAAGACCAAGTATTCAAACTTGAAAACATACCTCATTGGCTGGAACATAGTGTTCAATACTTCCTGTAAAATGCTCCAACCCGTGACCCATTTCTTCTGTGAACCTGACATGCCTGTTATGTCATAAGGTCACAACCTTAGCTTTCATGTTACTGTGTACTACAGTGCCTCATATGTTGTATGTTTTGACTGTTTAATTGTCCTTTTATCCACTGTACTTTTTGTTGTTGTATGGATAGATGCCGTAATGTGCTATAGATGTTGCTTGTACCATGTTTGACCATGATTGTTTTTAGTATCTCAAATGTGGTCTCAATGTGATTTGCAAAATCTGAATTGTGCATTATTGTATTATTGTGGATAGACACAAATACATTTGTTTAACTAACTATATCAATGCATTTCTGTCTGCACAGTACAATTGCTATATTTTGCCTGTCCTGTTTACTTGTCCTGTTTCATTGAATTATTTTTGCCATGAAAAGATCTCACTGAAAATGCACTTAGACTTTAACATTACGTTTTTGTTAACCTTACGAGTCTAAGCTCTACCTAAACTGTGGAGTGGGGCTAAGTAGTACCAAGCCTTATGGCATATTTTTAAGACCCTTTGAAGTATCCCAAAATATGCAAAAAATATATATATATATTTGATGAAAATGTATTTTTGGCCTCTGCTATTAGCCCATACAAATGCATTGAAAGGTGTCTATCCTACATCTGAGAGATATAAGAACGCTTTATACATTGATTTTACCCCTTGTTCTTGTCCATAAACAGTCTCCATCACAGGAGGTTGGTGGCTCCTTAACTGGGGAAGATGGACTCGTGGAGAGGAAGCAGTGGAATGGTATCAAATATATCAAACACGTGTCTGATGCCATTCCAGTCGCTCCATTCCAGCTATTTAAATGAGCCGTCCTCGCTCAGCAGCCTCCACTGGTCTCAATATATAGTTCCATACATTTTTTCAAATGGTACCGGGGGAGCTTCAGACAAGTCTTGTGAGGCCTGTAGGCCTCCTATAGCAAAACAACTGAATTGTATGAGTTCGTGAGAGTCTCATCTTTAAACAGAGGGGTCAAACCAGTATGTAGCCCAAACTACAGACAGAAGTTGTCAGATCGGCTGTACTGACTTCAGACAAGTCCCAAGATGCTTGTGGGGGTCATAGAGCAAAACGGAGAACACCATAGTGTTTGTGAGAATCTCATCATTTCATAATAGTTAATATAGGCCAAACCGTTTGGATGCTACAGACAATTATGTGAGAAGACGAATTTGCGGGATGTCTCATGGTCTGACAAACACTGCTGTAGCTCTGTCACCTTTCACTGTAGATGCTGAAGTATTGCATAGGTGGATGCGGTGGATTGAGATGCATTCAGTACAAAAAAACATAAATCTCTAGCTTAAATTGACACATTTTTATGGGAACATTTTTATTGAGTTAATTAGATTTCCGCGAGGGCATGGACATCGTCCTTAGGATATTTTTGTTAAGGGGTTCTGTGAGGTCATGTATCAAAGGGGTCTGGGATCATTTATGTAGACTCGGTTGATTTTCTTAAAGATCTCAAGTGCCAGGGTAAACAGGTAGTAACCAGGGGACTGCTCAGGAAACCACTCTCGAGACCATTTCTTAAACTTTTCAGCTCGAGACTCAAATGAGTAATTGACCCTACTCCCATGACCCAATTCGTCCTCCAAGTACCCAAGTTAAGAAATGTGATTATAAATACAGTATATTTTCATAACTTGTGACCCACCTCTGACATGCCCAGGGCCCACTTTGGGTCCAGGCCTAAAGTTTAAGAAACCCTGCATTTGACCAAGAGGAAATTCTCTCCTATTCTGAGGGTGACATTGGGTTTAACAGATGCAGGCCTGTTCATCCTCCAGGTACAGTAGACTACAGACAATATGTTCCTCCTCCATGTACAGTAGGCTACAGGTAATACGTTCCTCCTCCATGTACAGTAGACTACAGGCAATACGTTCCTCCTCCATGTACAGTAGACTACAGGTAATACGTTCCTCCTCCATGTACAGTACGCTACAGGTAATACGTTCCTCCTCGATGTATAGTAGACTACAGACAATACGTTCCTCCTCCATGTACAGTAGGCTACAGGTAATACGTTCCTCCTCCATGTACAGTAGACTACAGGCAATACGTTCCTCCTGCATGTACAGTAGACTACAGGTAATACGTTCCTCCTCCATGTACAGTAGACTACAGGCAATACGTTCCTCCTCCATGTACAGTAGACTACAGGTAATATATTCCTCCTCCATGTACAGTAGACTACAGGTAATACGTTCCTCCTCCATGTACAGTAGACTACAGGTAATACGTTCCTCCTCCATGTACAGTAGGCTACAGGTAATACGTTCCTCCTCCATGTATAGTAGACTACAGGTAATACGTTCCTCCTCCATGTACAGTAGGCTACAGACAATACGTTCCTCCTCCATGTACAGTAGGCTACAGACAATACGTTCCTCCTCCATGTACAGTAGACTACAGGCAATACGTTCCTCCTCCATGTATATATAGTAGACTACAGGCAATACGATCCTCCTCCATGTACAGTAGAATACAGGCAATATGTTCCTCCTCCATGTACAGTAGACTACAGGTAATACGTTCCTCCTCCATGTATAGTAGACTACAGGCAATACGTTCCTCCTCCATGTACAGTAGACTACAGGCAATATATTCCTTAATCATGTACAGTAGACTACAGGCAATATATTCCTTAATCATGTACAGTAGGCTACAGGCAATACGTTCCTCCTCCATGTACAGTAGACTACAGGCAATACGTTCCTCCTCCATGTATAGTAGGCAACAGGCAATATATTCCTTAATCATGTTCAGTAGACTACTGGCAATACGTTCCTCCTCCATGTACAGTAGGCAACAGGCAATATATTCCTTAATCATGTACAGTAGGCTACAGGCAATACGTTCCTCCTCCATGTACAGTAGGCAACAGGCAATATATTCCTTAATCATGTACAGTAGGCTAAAGGCAATATATTTCTTAATCATGTACAGTAGGCAACAGGCAATGTATATTAGCCTCTATGTAGTTGGCTTGCTCCGTGGCCAGCATTTGCTTGGGTATTCTAAACCTAATCATCTATCTAATCAGCTAGCTTGACATTTTTCCATCAAATCATCTTTATTCTGTGAATTGCTCATAAAATGCAAATGCAGAAATAGCTACCAGATTATTTTGCATCTAGCTTGGTAGTCTATTGGTCATTGCCATATTGTCATGTTCCTCAGTAAACATTTGTAACCTACATACATACAGTGGTTGATAAAATCAAATACAATTTTATTTGTCTCACACATGGTTAGCAGATGTTAATGCGAGTGTAGCGAAATGCACTGATATCTAACAAGTAACAACAATTACCTTATACACACAAGTGTAAAGGAATGAATAAGAATATGTACATAAAAATATATGGATGAGCGATGGCCGAACAGCATAGGCAAGATGCAGTAGATGGTATAGAGTACAGTATATACATATGAGATGAGTAATGTAGGGTATGTAAACATTATATAAAGTGGCATTGCTTAACAGGTGATACATTTATTTCATCCATTTTTTATTATAAAGTGGCTAGAGATTTATATGGGAACAGCAAACTTGGATAGGGATTGATTGAATATGTCCGTAAACACACCAGCCAGCTGTTCTGCGCATGCTCTGGGGACGCGGCTAGGGATGCCGTCTGGGCCGGCAGCCTTGCGAGGGTTAACATGTTTAAATATGCACTACCAAAAAAATATGCACTATATATAGAAATGTAGGTGGACAACCCTTCAAATTAGTGGATTCAGCTATTTCAGCCACACCCGTTGCTGACAAGTGTGTAAATAACGCACACAGCCATGCTATATCCATAGACAAACATTGGCAGTAAAATGGCTTTACTGAAGAGCTCAGTGACTTTCAACATGGCACTGTCATAGGATGCCACCTTTCTAACAAGTCAGTTAGTTAAGTTTCTGCCCTGCTAGAGCTGCTTAAGCTTATTTTTCTCATATTTTGTACACAAATTTGTTTCCATCCCTGTTAGTGAGCGTAATCTCCTTCGCCAAGATAATCCATCCACGTGACAGGTGTGGCATATCAAGATGCTTATGAAACAGCATGATCATTAAACAGGTGCACCTTATGCTGGGGACCAGAAAAGGCCATTCTAAAATGTGCAGTTTTGTCACACAACACAATGCCACACGTCTCAAGTTTGAGAGAGCGTACAATTGGCATGCTGACCGAAGGAATGTCCACGAGAGCTTTTGCCAGATAATTGAATGTTAATTTCTCTACCATAAGCTGCCTCCAATGCCGTTTTAGAGAATTTGGCAGTATGTCCAACCGGCCTCACAACAGCAGACCACATGTAACCACACAAGCCCAGGACCTCCACATCCGTTTTTTTTTACCTGCGGGTTCATCAGAGACCAGTCACCCAGACAGCTGATGAATCTGTGGGTTTGCACAACTGAATAATTTATTCTTAAACTGTCAGAAGCCGTTTTAGGGAAGCTCATCTGTATTCTCGTTGTCCTCATCAGGGTTTTGACCTGACTGCAGTTCGGTGTCGTAACCAACTTCAGTGGAGAAATGCTCACATTGACGTCAATGTCGTGAACAGAGTGCCACATGGTGGTGGTGGGTATATAGTATTGGCAGGCACAAGCTACGGACAACAAACACAATTGCATTTAGCGATTTGAATGCACGGAGATATCTTCTCCGGGCAAGGGGGCAGTTTTCGGAAGTTTGGATGAATGAGGTACCCAAAATAATCTTCCTGTTACTCAGGCCCAGAATCTAAGATATGCATATAACTGGTAGTATTGGATAGAAAACACTCTAAAGTTTCCAAAACTGTTAGAATTATGTCTGTGAGTATAACAGAACTGATATAGCCGGTGAAAACCCGAGAAGAATCCATCCTGGAATTTTTTGGGGTGAGGTGACATTATTTAAAATGCCTGTCTATTGGGAAATCAATGGGATACCTCCCAGATTGCAGTTCCTAGGGCTCCCAGTAGATGTCAACAGTCTTTAGAAAGAGTTTCAGGCTTGTTTTTTTTTAATTAGCTAGAATTTGTAGTTTTTCGAAGTGGCACCCATTTTGGCTATTGTGTTTTGACGCTCGTGGATGAGAGCGCGGACGTCGTTATTTATGTCCGGAAATGAACATACTATTCACCGTCTTACATTTGATTGTTTATTTACATATTAGGATACCTGAGGATTGATTAGAAATTATGTTTAACTTCTATGGACAAAGTTTATTGGTAACGTTTGGGATTCATTTTGTACGCATTTTGAACGATGGGAAACCGGTGGAATATTGAATGAAGTCTGCCAAATAAACAGACTTTTTGGGGATATAAAGAAGCACTTTATCGAACAAAACGACCATTTGTGATGTAGCTGCGACTCTTTGGATTGCAAACAGAGGAAGATCTTCAAAGGTAAGTGATTAATTTTAGCGCTATTTCTGACAAAGCGGCTGGATTAACTATTTTGTGATAGGGGGCAGCATTTTCACTTTTGGATGAATAGCGTGCCCAGAGTAAACTGCCTCCTACTCTGTCCCAGATGCTAATATATGCATATTATTAGTAGTATTGAATAGAAATCACTCTGAAGTTTCTAAAACTGTTTGAATGATGTCTGTGAGTATAACAGAACTCATATGGCAGGCGAAAACCTGAGAAAAATCCAAACAGGAAGTGGAACATCTGAGGTTTGTAGTTTTTCAAAGCTTGGCCTACCGAATACAGAGTGTCTATGGAGTCAAGTTGCACTTCCTACGGCTTCCACTAGATGTCAACCTTCTTTAGAAACTTGAATGAGGATTCTACTATAAAGGAGGGGCTCATGAGACCTCTAAGTCAGTGGTCTGGCATAGTGCCTTGGTCTCATGAAGCGCGCTCCCGATAGAGTTAGCTCTCGATCCAGTGCTTTTCTTCAGACATAGGAATTCTCCGGTTGGAACATTATGGATGTTTTATGTTAAAAACATCCTAAAAATTGATTTCGTACATCTTTTGACATGTTTCTAAAGGACTGTAACGGAACTTTTCGAGTTTTTGTCTAGACGAAGTGCCTGCGCCTCATGAAGATGGATTACTTGGCTGAACACACTAACAACAAGTGGCTATTTGGACATAAATGATGGACTTTATGGAACGAATCAGTCATTTATTGTCGACCTGGGATTCCTGGTGTCTTATAATGAAGATCATCAAAGGTAAGTGAATATTTATGGTGTTATTTCTAACTTCTGTTGACTCCAAAATGGCGGATATTTCTCTGGCTGTTTTGGGCTCTGAGTGTCATTCTCAGATGATGCTTTTTCCATAAAGTTTTTTAGAAATCTGACACAGCGGTTGCATTACGGAGAAGTCTCTTTACTTCTGTGAATAACACTTGTATCTTTTATCAATGTTTATTATGAGTATTTCTGCAAAATCCCAGGATGTTTTAGAATCAAAACATTACTGCACGTAACGCGCCAATGTAAACTGAGATTTTTGGATATAAATATGCACATTATTGAACAAAACATACATGTATTGTGTAACATGATGTCCTATGAGTGTCATCTGATGAAGATCATCAAAGGTTAGTGAATCATTTGATCGATATTTCTGCTTTTTGTGACTCCTATCTTTGGCTGGAAAAATGGCTGTGTTTTTTCGACTTGGCGGTGATCTAACATAATCATATGTTGTGCTTTAGCTGTAAAGCATTTTTGAAATCGGACACGATGGGTAGAGTAACAAGATGTTTGTCTTTCATTTTCTGTATTGGACTTGATAATGTGTGAAAGTTAACATATTTCAAAAAAAAAATTGAATTTCGCCCACTGCCTTTTCAGCGGAACACCTGCCCTAGAAAGGTTAACAAGAAGTTAAGCTTTTAACCAATGTATAACACTTGTATTTTCATGAATGTTATTACTGATTTTGAATTTCGCAATTTCACCGGATGTTGTCGAGGCCGGGCGCTAGCGGTACGCTTTTCCCAAAGAGGATATTGTGACAAGATCCTGAGGCCCATTGTCGTGCCATTCATCTGCCGCCATCACCTCGTGTTTCAGCATGATAATGCACGGCCCCATGTCGTAAGGATCTGTACACAATTCCTGGAAACTGAAAATGTCCCAATTCTTCCATGTCCTGTATACTCATCAGACATGTCACCCATTGATCATGTTTGGGATGTTCTAGATCAACGTGTACAACAGTGTGTTCCAGCTCCCCCCAATATCCAGAAACTTTGCAAAGCCATTGAAAAGGAGTGGAACAACATTTCACAGTCCACAATCAACAGCCTAATGAACTCTATGCGAAGGAGATGTGGGTTGGGGTGGGGCGGCAGACACACGCATCTCACATTTCATGACATTACATGTTTATATATTGCTTCTAAAATTACAAAAAAAATCACAAATAATATTTTATATTATTAATTTCAAACAAGAGCATTAGCATGAGAAGAACTTACCAGTCCAAAACAATGTCCTCTCCCGTTCAAAAAATATTCCTCCACAATCGCTAAATGAATCGTCCTACAACAATCTCTGTCTCACCTTCCCAATCAATTTTTTCAAAAATTGTGTGTGCATCTGTATATCTAGACTTAGATTTAGCTTTCCCTGACTTAGTCGCCATAATGATTGATATATAAAACTGAATCTGCGCGTTCACCAAACAATGCAATGCGTAATATGTGCTTCTCCTTCCGGTATGAAACCTCCATAGCGAATGACTCAGCTCATTGGCTATCTACCCAGCTAGATTTCAAGACGATCAGTGGTCATTGGGTTAAAAGACAGTCAATCAACGAAACAGCGGGCAAATCATTGGTGCACAATGATGTCATGACTTGTTGTCTTCAAATTGGTTTCTTTCAGTCAATACGTCCCACGAAATGGCCCATCAGGTTTGATTGTGTTACAAACGAACCAGTTGATTTCAGTGAAACCAAACATGACTGGAAAAGTCACGTTCTGTGTGGGTTATTTGCCTGGAATGTGTCGTCGAAAATGGAATGAGACGGAATTCACGACACAAGCGGTTCACAAAATGTTTTGTGTTAGGCTATAAAAATGGATTTTATCAAACAAAAGATCATTCATTGTGTAACAATGAGCATTGGAATTGCAAACAGACGAAGATCATCAAAGGTAAACAATTTATTTTAATGCTGTTTGTGATTATGTTACGCCTGTGCTGGTTAAAAAAAATAAAAATTATGGGGCTCTATGCTCAGATAATCGCATCGTATTCTTTCGCTGTAAATAATTTTTTAAATCTGACAACGCAGATGGATTAGCAAGATTCTAGGCTTTCGATACATGTGAGACACTTGTATTTTCATGAATGTTTAATATGACTATTTATGTAGCGATCACCGTATGTTGTGGAATTTCAGCCCGCTAGCGGGTTCCGTGCGCAGGGGGGTTAACTTCTTTACCCTACCCATCCCTTAAGCGGGATGATTGTCATCAGCAAACGCTGAATAGCATAGCGCCACAGTCAAATAATATTACTAAAAAATATTCATATTCATGAAATCACAAGTGCAATATTGCCAAACACAGCTTAGCCTTTTGTTAAGTTATAAAACCGACCCAACTCCCCCTCCCCTCTCCTGTGGGAGACTGGGGATTTGGGCTATCTGTCCGCCATGTGCCAAACTGATCTGGCACCTTTGAACCTCAACAAGGAGAGAGTGTCACGACACTAGCATACAAAAAAGTATGTGACTACTATTCAATTCAATTCAAGGGGCTTTATTGGCATGGTTAACATGTGTTAACATTGCCAAAGCAAGTGAGGTAGATAATATACAAAATATGTAACATATACTATCTTACTTAATGATCAACATCAATGCTTTATTTTTCACTGAGACCAGCAATTTCGGATGTCTGCTATGCCACTCTACTATTCTGTTACATTGACTTGTGGAAAGGATTCGCTCATCTTGTGAATTGTTTTTTTTCTCTCCATGTTTCTTCTCAGGGATTCAGTGGTGACTGGCCTCAATACACTGGAGTGACCTTTACCACCAAGACAACTGGAACCAGGAGAAAGAAATGAAATAACGGGGAGCATCCAGTCGGTCAACCATTTTTAGTTGCAACCTGACAGAAACAAGCAATCTTTTTTATAGGCATCGATTACGGTTTGTTTCTACAGTTTAAAGGTGTGTAATTTCCAGAGTTACTAATCAATCCTATATACTGTATATTGTTTGGTTTGTGCTTTTTTATTTCTTTGATGATTTCTGAAATTAAGTGTGAATGCATGTGCAGTATGTTTTTTAGTAATCCATTTCAAAGAGTTGAACTTTGAGGACAGTTGTGTGAATCATCCTATGTACCATTATTAAAAGCTCAGTTTTAAATAATGTGATGAATCAGACAATGTTTTATTTATTTTTTTGGTTTGATGATTCGACACAGCCCTACTGGTACATGCTGGTACATTATAGCTATAATTACAGTACGCTGTTTGGAGAACGTAATAAACCTACATTATATACAATGTTTAAGAAGTCATGCTATCTTATTGGTGGTTTCATGGGTTACAATAAATACCACACCAATAATACATTTAGCAAAAATTATTTAAAAAATATTTTTTTTTAACCATACTGCAATTATACATTATTGAAAATAGAGTAAAATTAATCCTTGTCTGAGCCAAAATGCCTCATAGTGGCAGGAGCCTATCTCCCGATTCTATAGCGGAATGCAGCTTGATGTACAAGTACACCTCCTGGATAGGACACTTAACCCAATTCATCTCCTTTATACTGAGTGCAAGGCAGAGAGGCATCCAGTCCCATATTTAGAGTAATTGGTGTGACTCAACCAAGGATCAAACCCTCAACCATCTTATCTCAGGGAGGACACTAGCACAAGGCCAATGAGTTGTCTCACGGTTAAACAGTATGTCTAAACAATGGGCTGAGATACAAGAGATACGATACAAGAGGAGGACTTAGAATCACTAAGAAAGTCTAAAATAACAATACACAGATTAAAGGTCAAACTTTTCAGGAGTGATTTAAAGACCTCAATGGTATTTGGCCATCTACCTGACAGGACAAGCTGTCCCATAACCGTGTTGCTCTGATCAGCTAGATGCAGGCAAAAGTGTGCAATGTGTCCCTGTCTGTCCATGTGTCTGTCACCTCAAATCTTTCTCTCGACCTGTGTGCACCTATATTGTAAACTTTCATTCATAGGCTAGGTTGTGGCAACCTCATGATGGGTATAGCGAAAATTTTGCCACTGTCTTACTTGATAGAAAATATCACTGTATCAGTAAGGCTAAAATGTCATGACTGTTTAAACACATTGTACAGTATATTAAGAACAGTGTATTTACTAAACTACATCCATTCCTCTGCACATAAACAATGTTCAGTCTCAATCTGAGTACCTGACATTAGAGAACACACTCTCCTGTGGTGTCTCTCTCTTCTTTGTTCCTCTTTTAGTTTTCCTCTCAGAGAAATGCAATGCAGCATAATTCAGAGTCTCTGGGTCTTGTTCCTGTGAATAATCATCATGTTGTTGGTTTTTGATACAAATGTAGTCATAATAATAGCCAGATAATTAGATTATCTAGTATCATATTGGATATCACCTACCAACAAGTCAGTACTATAACAATTGTATTTATTTACCTGATCACATTCGGTGGTTGAGTTGTCATGTCCAATATGCTGAGCAACACTCACTGCTAACATGAATAAAAACAAGCATGAACATGACAAAAGTCAAGATAGGTAATAGACAGAGATATTTTACTTGGTAACAAGTATTGTGTAAAATGTATTAGGTGTTCATCTACAGTTTGTAATACCAGAGAGCTCACCTTTATAATGTTCAGAAATTGGCTTTGTATTTCTGCTGAAAACGAGTATAATGATCACAATCACACAGAAAACTGATGTCACTCCCAGTCCAATGACTACATGATCCAGTGATCTTTCTAAAAGGAAGAAAAAATGTAATAATAAGAGTCGACGTATTCCTTATATTAAAATAAAATGGTAGGACAGATATACCACCCTTATATTAAAATAAAATGGTAGGACAGATATACCACCCTTATATTAAAATAAAAAGGTAGGACAGATATACCACCCTTATATTAAAATAAAATAGTAAGCGACATATATACCACACTTATATTAAAGTAAAAACGTTTTACATTAAAATAACACATTAAGAGAGATATTTATACCACCTGTATATCAAAATAAAATAATAAGAGAGATATATACCACCATTATATTAAAATAAAATAGTAAAATAGATAAATACCACCCTTATATTAAAATAAAATTGTAAAATAGATATATACCACCCGTATATTAAAATAAAATACAAAGAAATATGTACTATCCTTATATTAAAATAAAATAGTAAGAGAGATATATACCACCCTTATATTAAAATAAAACAGTAAGAGGGATATATACCACCATGTACAGTGCCTTGCGAAAGTATTTGGCCCCCTTGAACTTTGCGACCTTTTGCCACATTTCAGGCTTCAAACATAAAGATATAAAACTGTATTTTTTTGTGAAGAATCAACAACAAGTGGGACACAATCATGAAGTGGAACGACATTTATTGGATATTTCAAACTTTTTTAACAAATCAAAAACTGAAAAATTGGGCGTGCAAAATTATTCAGCCCCCTTAAGTTAATACTTTGTAGCGCCACCTTTTGCTGCGATTACAGCTGTAAGTCGCTTGGGGTATGTCTCTATCAGTTTTGCACATCGAGAGACTGAAATTGTTTCCCATTCCTCCTTGCAAAACAGCTCGAGCTCAGTGAGGTTGGATGGAGAGCATTTGTGAACAGCAGTTTTCAGTTCTTTCCACAGATTCTCGATTGGATTCAGGTCTGGACTTTGACTTGGCCATTCTAACACCTGGATATATTTATTATTGAACCATTCCATTGTAGATTTTGATTTATGTTTTGGATCATTGTCTTGTTGGAAGACAAATCTCCGTCCCAGTCTCAGGTCTTTTGCAGACTCCATCAGGTTTTCTTCCAGAATGGTCCTGTATTTTGCTCGATCCATCTTCCCATCAATTTTAACCATCTTCCCTGTCCCTGCTGAAGAAAAGCAGGCCCAAACCATGATGCTGCCACCACCATGTTTGACAGTGGGGATGGTGTGAGCTGTGTTGCTTTTACGCCAAACATAACGTTTTGCATTGTTGCCAAAAAGTTCAATTTTGGTTTCATCTGACCAGAGCACCTTCTTCCACATGTTTGGTGTGTCTCCCAGGTGGCTTGTGGCAAACTTTAGATGACACTTTTTATGGATATCTTTAAGAAATGGCTTTCTTCTTGCCACTTCTTGCCAGATTTGTGCAATATACAACTGATTGTTGTCCTATGGACAGAGTCTCCCACCTCAGCTGTAGATCTCTGCAGTTCATCCAGAGTGATCATGGGCCTCTTGGCTGCATCTCTGATCAGTCTTCTCCTTGTATGAGCTGAAAGTTTAGAGGGACGGCCAGGTCTTGGTAGATTTGCAGTGGTCTGATACTCCTTCCATTTCAATATTATCGCTTGCACAGTGCTCCTTGGGATGTTTAAAGCTTGGGAAATCTTTTTGTATCCAAATCCAAACAGAACTCATATGGCAGGCAAAAACCTGAGAAAAAATCCAACCAGGAAGAGGGACATCTGAGGTTTGTAGTTTTTCAAGTCAATGCCTATCGAATATTCAGTGTCTATGGGGTCATATTGCACTTCCTAAGGCTTCCACTAGGCTTCCACTAGAACCTTTTTTGATGCTTCTAATGTGAAGGAGGGGGGAACGAGAGCTGAATGAGTCATGGGTCTGGCAGAGTGGCATGAGCTGATCACGTGCGCTCATGTGAGAGTTAGCTGCGTTCCATCGCATTTCTACATACAAAGGAATTCTCCGGTTGAAACATTATTGAAGATTTATGTTAAAAACATCCTAAAGATTGATTCTATACTTCGTTTGACATGTTTCTACGAACTGTAATATGATTTTTTGTCTGAACTTTCGCCTGGACTTGCACGTGCATTGTGAGTTTGGATTGTGTACTAAACGCGCGAACGAAAAGCAGGTATTTGGACATAAATGACGGACGTTATCAAACAAATCAAAAATGTATTGTGGAACTGGGATTCCTGGGAGTGCATTCTGATGAAGATCAAGCGTGTTCAGCCCAGCAATCCATCCTCATGAGGTGCGAGCACGACGTCCAGACAAAAACTCGAAAAGTTCCGTTACAGGTCGTAGAAACATTAAAAACGATGTATGGAATCAATCTTTAGGATGTTTTTAATATAAATCATCAATAAGGTTCCAACCGGAGAATTCCATTGTCTGTAGAAAAGCACTAGAAAGACAGCTAACTCTGTCGGGACCGCGCGTCACGAGCCTGAGACACTCTGCTAGACCCATGACTCATTCAGCTCCCATTTCCCCCTCCTTTATAGCAGAAGCCTGAAACAAGTTTCTATAGACGGTTGACATCTAGTGGAAGCCTTAGGAAGTGCAACTTGACCCCATAGACACTGTGTATTCAGTAGGCCAAGCTTTGAAAAACTACAAACCTCAGATTTCCCCTCTTCCTCAGGTTTTCGCCTGTCATATGAGTTCTGAAAAACTCAAAGACATCATTCAAACTGTTTTAGAAGCTTCAGATTGTTTCTATGAAATGCTAATAATAATATGCATATATTAGCATCTGGGACTGAGTAGAAGGCAGTTCACTCTGGGCACGCTATTTCATCCAAAAAATGCTGCCCCCTATCCCAAACAAGTTTTAAGTCAGGATTCCAATTTGAGTCAGCCATGCCTCCTTGCCCGTCTAACAATTCCTCATCTCCCACCCCTTCTAATGTGACTATGCTTCTCCCTCTTTTTCCTCTGCCCCGCTACAAGGTTTCTCCCTGCAGGCAGTCACTGAGTCCGAGGTGCTTAATGCAAAAAAACTTTACGGAAAAAACAAACCATGCAATAATCGGAGACGGCGCTCAGAAAATAAACAACATTTTCTGCCATGTTGGAGTCAACAGAAACCACAAATAACATTATGAATATTCCCTTACCTTTGATGATCTTCATCAGAATGCTCTCCCAGGAATCCTAGTGCCACAATAAATGCTTGTTTATGTTCGATAATGTCCATTATTTATGTTCAAGTAGCTACTTTTGTTAGCGCGTTAGGTACACAAATCCAAACGCTCGTGCAGGTCCCGCATAACTTCGGACAAACACTTCAAAAAGTTCAATTACAGGCCGAGAAAACATTTCAAACTAACTATAGAATCAATCTTTAGGATGTTGTTATGAAAAATGTTCAATAAAGTTCCAACCGGAGAGTTTCTTTGTGTCTAGAAAAGCAATGGAACGTAGGTCGATATCATGTGAAATGCGCGTGACCAGGAAATGGCTCTCTGCCAGTAACCTGACTCATTCAGCTCTTATTCAGGCCCACAACACAGTAGAAGCCTCATTCAAGTTTTTAAAGACGCTTGGCATCTAGTGGAAGCCCTAGGACGTGCAACTTCATCCATATCCCACTGTGAATTCAATAGGGCCTGGGTTGAAAATCGACCAACCTCAGATTTCTCACTTCCTGTTTGGATTATGAGTTCTGTTATACTCACCGACAACATTCAAACAGTTTTAGAAACTCCAGAGTGTTTTCCATCCAATACTAATAATAATATGCATATATTAGCAACTGAGACTGAGGAGCAGGCCGTTTACTCTAGGCACCTCTGGGCACCTTTCATCCAAGCTACTCAATACTGCCCCTGCAGCCATAAGAAGTTAAATGCTCTACAACAAAGCTTTCTTAGTATCCAACAGGCTTTCTCTACACTTAAACTTGTTCTGAACACCTCCAAAACAAAGGTAATGTGGTTTGGTAAGAAGAATACCCCTCTCCCCACAGGTGTGATTACTACCTCTGAGGGTTTAGAGCTTCAGATAGTCACCTCATACAAGTACTTGGGAGTATGGCTAGACGGTACACTGTTCTTCTCTCAGCACATATCGAAGCTGCAGGCTAAAGTTAGAGGAATCCAATTCTAGATTTATCGTCATCGCTCCTCTGTCACCCCAGCTGCCAAACTAAGCCTGATTCAGATTACCATCCTACCCATGCTAGATTATGGATACTAGATCCTACCCATGCTAGATTAGATTGGTAGGTAAGGGTGCTCTCGAGCAGCTAGGGCCATCAGATTTGCCACCATTGCTCCTTATAGGACATATCACTGCACTTTATTCTCCTCTGTAAACTGGTCACTCGCATCCCCGGGTTGCTTGTCTTTTCAGTTCGCTGCAGCTAGCAACTGGAATGAGCTGCAACAAACACTCAAACTGGACAGTTTTATCTCTTCTCTTCTCTTCATTCAAAGACTCAATCATGGACACTCTTGCTGACAGTTGTGGCTGCTTTGCGTGATGTATTGTTGTCTCTGCCTTCTTGCCCTTTGTGCTGTTGTCTGTGCCCAATAATGTTTTGTGCTGCTACTGTGTTGTGCTGCTACCTTGTTGTTGTCATGTTGTGTTGCTACCATGCTGTGTTGTCATGTGTTGCTGCCTAGCTATGTTATTGTCTTAGGTCTTTCTTTATGTAGTGTTGTGTTGTCTCTCTAAATTGTAATGTGTGTTTTGTCCTATATTTATATCTATATACATTAATAATATATATATTTTTTAATATTTTTATTTGTCCCCGCAGGAGGCCTTTTGCCTTTTGGTAAGCCGTCATTGTAAGTCATTTTTTCTTAACTGACTTGCCTAATTAAATAAAGGTTAAATAATAAATATTAAAATAAAAATATTAAAATAAGAAGAGCGTCTGTAAATCGCAGAGGAGGATCAGGGACTGTTCCTAGCAACTGTTGATTTCTGGTGACTTTTCCTGCCCTTTCAGTAGCCGTGGCATCAACCAGGTGGTTGGTAAATTTTTGGTAATGTACCACCAGTACCTACAGAAAGGAGCGGCTTCTATGAAGGAATTGAATGCAGGAAAAGCAGCTGTAGTGCTATGATGAGGGGCTCTCTCTTTCGTCTTTATCCTGCCTTTTCAACCCAAACTTCCTCAACTCCCTTTCCTTAGTATGTCTAGAGACATTTAATATCCTTCTCTATCATCTCAATTCACATTTGTTGTGTTTGTCATTTTGTTTAGCTTTTTAAAGCGTTGAGATTATTTATTATCTAAGAATTTACAGCTGAATTTAAAGCTCATTCATTTCTGGTCAATGATGTGAATATTGTTATAGGAAAAGGCACATGACCTCAACCACTGTGCTGTACACTGACTGTACAAAACATTTTCCATGACAGACTGACCAGGTGAATCCAGGTGAACGCTATGATCCCTTGTTGATGTCACTTGCTTAATCCACCAGTGTATATGAAGGGGAGGAGACAGGTTACAGAAGGATTTTTAAGCCTTGAGACAATTGAGACATGGATTGTGTATGTGTGACATTCAGAGGGCGAATGGGCAAGACAAAATATTTAAGAGCCTTTGAACGGGTTATGGTAGTAGGTGCCAGGCGTACTGGTTTTAGTGTGTCAAGAACTGCAACGCAGCTGGGTTTTTCATGCTCAACAGTTTCACGTGTTTCAAGAATGGTCCACCACCCAAAGGACATCCAGACAACTCGACACAACTGTGGGAAGCATTGGAATCAACATGGGCCAGCATCCCTATGGAATGCTTTCGACACCTTGTATAGTTCATGCCCCAATGAATTGAGGCTGTTCTGGGGCAAAAGGGGGTGCAACTCAATATTAGGGAAATGTTCTTAATGTTTTGTACACTCTGTATACGCACCACATAAATATTACTAAACCTTCTATAATTTATACACTATAACACATAATATTCATTACTTACCAATATTTAGGTTTGTTCCGTTGCCAAACAGGATCTCCCCACATGTGGCCACAGCACAGTAGTAAGTGCCAGCATCAGAGAGACTGAGGTTGTTCTTGGAGAGGCTGTAGACACAGCTCTGTGTAGGAGAGGGAGTCTCAGGGCTCTTCTCACAGTCATCACTCCTGTTCCCAGGGGTGTAAATAACTCCTGGATGGGATTCTCCTGATCCGGCTCTGAACCAGTACACACTGTGTTCTCCTGTACAGGTCTGAGAGAGTACTGTACACTGTAGAGTCACAGAGTCTCCTGGATGGACTGGATCAGAAACTAGTTGCTGCACCAATGTAGGGTGATTGTGTCCTATAATGTTTAATTGCATTTAGAAAATTATTCATATGCTTGTAAAGTGGAGATGTCATAGAATTTTAAATAGTAAACATTATTTTAGGCGCACGGCAGTTTTGGAAACAGTGCTTTGCTTGCTAGAAAATAGTGGTACGATTGCTAATTAACTGTAAACCTTTTATTTATTTGTCAGTAATTATTCCAATTTATTCACCCCACAGTCAGCCAAGATGCTTAGCTAGCCAGTTTAAGAGTTGTTTACAGTAAAAGTTAGTTAGCTACCGTTTCTACACTCTTTTGCTAGCTATACCGTAACGTTGTCATTTCAAAAACCTGTCAAAAATGACAAGTGTCTTTACATTTGACCATTATGACACGCATCCATGAATATCCACTTTCTAAGCATACTGCAGCAAGATTGTTAATACTTTCTCGGAACATCAACAGTATAAAGCAGTGTACATCTACTGTATGTATAAAAATACACAAAAACCTTGAATTTTGAAATACGTAATTTAAATCAAATTACCCTTCACAGCCAAAAATGTTGCATGTCCATAGTCCATCCCATACATTGTCCCAATTCCACAAAAGTATGTTGCCTCATCTAATGTGCTGATATATCTGATAATGAGATTATACCCATATTCAGATTCCTTCACTTTGAAACGTGGGTTCTTAAACTCTCCTTTAAGTACAGGTTCTGATGCATAGGACACAGATGCGACAAGATGGGGCAGTTGGCCAACAGTTTGTCTGTACCAGTACAGGAATTGTTCAGATTCTGCTTTAGGACATGGCAAAGATACAGTGTCTCCAAATAGATGAGCAGTCACTGGTATTGGTTGAGGAGCATCTTCAGTCTGAATCAGGTCTGCCAAAATGTGAATGTAATCAGATGTCAATGTTAAATGGAAATGGACAATGGTCAACCTTTGAATAACAGTGTATATTCTAAGTCATCAAACTACTGCAATTCAAATTGTCTGAAGATATATCGGTCACATTGCTGTCCAAACTGAATATATTTCATTACCTTTAGATATGACTTTCCAATATGATATTGTTATTCTTTTAGATTTTCAATTTTACTGTTCAGTAAAGTACTATGTGAGATTAGGACATGCACTTACACACTTGAGAGAGAAGTCCCCAAAGAAGGCAGATTCTGATAATCTTGATATGGACTGACTATAGCGCTTTAACAACTGTTAAACTTAACTGTTACTATGAATGACTGACTGACAAAATGAAAAGAATTGTGGGCTGTTTAAGATCTCAGAAATACATGATTGGTTAGGGGAAAGACATGCATCACTTCCTGTGCAACATTTTCACCCATTTTCAGCCATGTACTGTATGCAATGTAAAGATTTATGTTGTGCATAATTTTTTTGGCCTATATAGAGCTATATAGTCCAGGACTAATCTGTGTCTGGAAAACAAATTCACGCTAAATTTAGCCACCGATAGCTAACTATCAATGATAAGTCAATTGTGCAGTGTTTTTTTATGGAACGATCACTTTTAAGTAACATCAAACCAAATATAGAGTTTTTTTGGCAATGAGAATTGCATGATTGCCCCTATCATTCCCATAGATTTTTAGATAGATGTGGCTAAAGTTAGCTGAAGTCTGTAGTTCCTGTTTAGAGAAAACCGACCAATGGATTACATTTTGTCTTGGCTACTTTCACGGTGAGGAACCATCTTACATGAAGTTGTTAAATGCTGAGCTTCCCCTTTAATGCTGAGTGTGAAGCATACTGTGTAAGGTTGACCCAAAAAAAGAAAAGGTTTTAATATGCATTTTAATATTTTGCAACATTATAGGGTCAAATAAAATGCAGATTGTTTACAGTTTACTGACAAATGCGTGAGACACTTACCATATGCAAGAACGAAAAATTAATAATAATAATACATTGAGAACTACCAAATATTTGACCAAATATACATATTCACAGTGATGGAAAAAGTATTCAATTGTTGTACTTGAGTAAATGTAAAGATTCCTTAGATTCCTTAGAAAATGACTTGAGTGTAATGAGTACGTTTGGGTGTCAGAGAAAATGTATGGAATAAAAAGTACATTATTATCTTTAGGAATGTAGTGAAGTAAATGTAAAGGTTGTCAAAAATATAAATAGTAAAGTAAAGTGCAGATACTAAAAAAACTACTTAAGTAATACTTTAAAGTATTTTACTTAAGTGCTTTACACCACTGCATATTCACAGAAGTATGTGTTCATTCTATGATACAAGTTCAAATGAAACTTAATGAACTAGAGTTATAAGTCTCTGTTTTTCAGTAAAAAACTCAATTTGTAATGGATATAAGTTGTTATAAATGGTATATCAACAAAGTATTATAAAAAGAGACGAATTAACTAGATTATTAATTCTTCTGAACAGTACTGACACATACAGTTACTTTGTAAAGTATTCAGACCCATTCACTTTCTCCACATTTTGTTAGGTTACAGCCTTATTTATTTACATAATTACATTTGCAAATTTATTTACATAAGTATTCAGACACTTTGCTATGAGACTAGAAATTGAGCTCAGGTGCATTCTGTTTCCACTGATCATCCTCGAGATGTTTCTACAACTTGATTGGAGTCCACCTTTGGTAAATTCAATTAATTAGACATGATTTGGAAAGGCAAAAACCTGTCTATATAAAGTCCCACAGTTTACAGTGCATGTCAAAGCAAAAACCAAGTCATGAGGTAAAAGGAATTGTCCTTATAGCTCCGTGACATGATTTTGTCAAGGCACAGATCTGGGGAAGGGTACCAAACAAAAGTTTGTATCCACCAAGAACCTTCTTAAAGCTGTCTGCCCAGCCAAACTGAGCAATCGGGCCTTGGTCACTGACAGAGTTCCTCTGTGGAGATGGGAGAACCTTCCAGAAGGACAACCATTTCTGCATCACTCTACCAATCAGGCCTTTATGGTAGAATGGCCAGACGGAAGCCACTCCTCCGTAAAAGGCACATGACAGCCCGCTTGGACTTTGCCAAAAGGCATCTAAAGGATTCTCAGACCTTGAGAAACCAGATTCTCTGGTCTGATGAATCCAAGATTGAACTATTTGGCCTTAATGTCAAACGTCACATCTTGAGGAAACCTAGCACCATCCCTACAGTGAAGCATGGTTGTTGGAGCATCATGCTGTGGGAATATTTTTCAGTGGCAGGGACTGGGAGACTAGTCAGGATCGAGGGAAAGATGAACGGAGCAAAGTACTGTGATATCCTTGATGAAAACCTGCTCCAGATCGCTCAGGACCTCAGACTGGGGCAAAGGTTCACATTCCAACAGGACAACGACCATAAGCACACAGCCAAGACAATGCAGGAGTGGCTTCGGGACAAGTCTCAAGTCTCTGAGTCTCCCCGGACATGAACCCGAACGATCATCTCTGGAGAGACCTGAAAATATCTTTGCAGTGACGATCCCCATTCTACCTGACAGAGCTTGCAGAGAGGAATGGCAGAAAGTCGCCAAATACAGGTGCCACATCCAAGAAGACTCGAGGCTGTAATCGCTGACAAAGGTACTTTAACAAAGTACTAAGTAAAGCATCTGAACACTTATTAAATGGTTGCTTTTTGATTTTTTAAAACAACTTCTACACATCTGTTTTTTCTTTGTCATTATGGGGTATTGTGTGTAGATTGATGGGGGGGGGGAAACTATTTAATCGATTATAGAATAAGGCTGTAACGTAACACAATGTGGAAAAAGTCAAGAGGTCTGAATACTTTCTGAATGCACTTGTACGTGGACATTTAAAGATTAATTCCCTACTGCTACTTGTTGACATCAGCTAGCTCAAAGTAAGTGGACCACTCCAGAAGACATTTTGAGCAGAAACATGGATGTCATTCCATTGTCTATGGTATTGCATCAGGATATTGTATTGTAATATTGTAAAAGTTCATTCGAAAGCAATGTCCTGAGATTATTTAACCAAAACGCTTACATTTTGTCTAAATAGAGATGCTTGACTGAGATAATTTTGTCTATGCTGTATCTGAAACTAAGTTCTCTCCCAGTCTCAGTACCTGATATCAGAGTACACGCTCTCCTGTGGTGTCTCTCTCTTCTTTCTTCCTCTTTTAGTTTTCTTCTCAGAGAAATACAATGCAGCGTAATTTAACATATCTGTGTTTGGCACCTAAGTAAGAGAGTACAGTAAATAAAAACTCAATTGTGCACAATAACAGAAAAGTCTAAATAATAACATTATCAATAATATGTTCAAAGGAAATGTACATTCTGAGTCTAAGATTCAATTACCTACATAGGGAGCTGGACTGCCAACAATGTAGCTTTTAGAGTTATTTTCCCTGACATTTGAGGATATTGCTTTCACGGTGAACACTGCAGACATCAGCTCAGAAAATATCTTTGAAATTTCAAGCGTGCTATAACACCGATCTAACGAGGATCTGAGTGAATCCCGGTCGTAGTGTTATATTTTTTCTTACTAGTTAATGACAGGCTATGGCTATGCAAATTAATGTTTAACTAGCAATACAAGCAAATTGTCATAGCTAGCTAAAGTTAACCAATTGGTTCAATATTAGCTAGCTAACATTAGGCTATAACTAACAACGCAAAATAGCATTCTGAGAGAACATCACTAACGTTACACACACCTTATACACATAAGTTAACGTTAACTAGCAAGCCAGCCACCTAACATCAGATAATGTTATCTAGCTAACAATAAACTTTAACTTGGGATCTTTTTTTTGTGCCTTCGTTTATGGTTTTTTAGGGCCTCCCCACTACACGAGGATGAGGAAGTGTTTTGCTGTTTGGGGTAAGTTTCTCAAAAACATGTGATATCACAAAAAGGTGTCTGGACCTTTCTGTAACATGCCATTTACATCAAAAATATAGATATGGTTTAAAAAAATAAAACCTATCCTTTAACAATCAGACTCTCTTGGGCCAAGGAGAGCAATTGGGCTGACAAGTCTCAGGCAGGGTTACCTCATCAGAGGACAAGATTCTAAATCGCCTCCGATACACCTGGATTCTACTTTAAAGTTCTCTTTGGAAGGCACTTCATTTGTATTTCTAAGATGACATGTAATGACATGTAGCATTCAGTAGCAAAGTGTGGCCTCACCTGGGGAACCCTAACCAAGAAGGTAGCAAACTGAAAGAAGTGGTGCTGTCTTGTGGATATCTTATCTGCCTCAAAGCACGAAGAGGATTAAGTAAGTAAGTTCAGTAGCAAAATTGGCTTTCCATCTTGTTCAGCACCCCGGCTGACTGGGTGTTACCAGTAGCTTTTCTAGCATGTATGATGATTAGCTAGGTATTTTTTCACATGAAAGCAGCCAGATATAGCCTCTTTTGTCGTGCTAGGTATCTAGCATTAGTTTACGTTATCTAAATGTAATCACCTATCTAATCAGCTAGCTAGAAATGTACCAATCAAAATTATTCTGTGACTTACTCAGAAAATGCATTGCAGAAATAGCTACCAAAGGGGACTCAATTCAGGGAACTAGGCATGTGACCCACATCTCTACTTCACAGGAGAGGCATTTGAATGTAATGCTTTTTTTCACCAGAAATGCCTTCTGGAATAAGTGAACGTTCATGTGCCTTAATAACTAACTTGTATACCACCTGTAAATACAAATAAAATGGTTGTATTACGTTGGTTTAGCCACGGAAAAAGTCCAGAACGTTGCCGCTACCCATGATTGGCTGAGATAATGGATAGGTTGGACGTGCCGAGAGACGAGTTTGGATTGGTCTACCATGTTGCATGCTTCTGTCTATAACATGAGCTACTCAGTATATGATAGATAATCCTTTTTACTATGGCTTTTTTGAAAGATATGGTGATGAACTCCAAAAGTGTTGCTACTGCTATCGACTTTCTGGAGAACGATTGTGCCATGCTGACTCTGAAAATGAATCAGACAATGAGGAAATCCCTGATTTAGGTAAAAACATTTTAATTGAACCAGACGTTGTTTAGTCTTCTGATGACAGTGATGGGGAAGAAACAGTGATCAACAGTGTTTTTGTCACGGAAGTTGACTGACTTTTGAAATCAGTGGAATTCCTGGTGTAAGCAAAGTATGATAGTTGCCATTTGATTGTAAATATGCAGAGGGAGTCTAAAAGAGAACATAGAAGGCTGTTGTATAAAACACCTGTCTCCGGATTACAGCTTCAAACTAAGGGCAACCATGGCGTCCGTGACAGAGAGGGACAAGCATTTATCCATGTATAAAGGTAAGAGTCTAGCTAGGTACATTTTCAGATATTATAATTCTAATTTAGTCAGGAAGTCGCTCTCATAGCAAGCTAATGCGTATTGTTAGCTGTGTAGTACTATTATTCGTATCTCAGAAAGCCATTTACATTGCTAGTTCTAGCCTAAAGTGAAGGGCTCCCGAGTGGCACAGCAGTCTAAGGTACTGCATCTCAGTGCTAGAGGTGTCACTACAGGCCCTGGTTCGATTCCAGGCTGTATCACAACTGGCCATGATTGGGAGTCCCATAGGGCGGTGCACAATTGGCTTAGCGTTGTCTATGTTAGAGGTTGGCCCGTGTAGGCAGTCATTGTAAATAAGAATTTGTTCTTAACTGGCTTGCCTAGTTAAATAAAAGTTGAAATGATACCTAGTTGGTTTGCTTTAGCTACCTGCAGATTCATGCATGGTAGCTAGCTATGACAATTAATTTGGGTTGGAATTATTGCCGCATTGAAAAGAATTGGGAACTCGGGAAATCTTCCGACTTCAGTGCTTTCAAGACATCTGAAAACTGAAAAAAACTCTCTCTGACTGGCAAAATATTTTTGAACAGTCATCCAACTCGGAATTCCAACTTGGGAACACAGGCCTCTTTCTAGAGCATTGATTTTCTGACCTGAAGTGCACTGACATCATGACTTGGCCTCGTATTTTTCCAAGTTTTCAGTTGTCTTGGAGGCACCATTAGCTTCAGCTAAACAATTAACTTTTTTCCAAAAAGTGGGGTTACAAGTTAATCAACTTTCAAAGCAGAATTAATTTCTTGTTGTACCTAAACTGTAATGTATGATATACCATTTTTCTAGCTCTGAGTGTTTACTTTTATCCAATGTAAAAAACAACTTTTCAAATGATGCTACATATGACCAAATCGAGCTGATTGATCTATCTTTGTTGTCTATTGGCTATTGCCGTGTTGTCAAGTACCTCAGTACACATTTTGGTCATGTAACCTACATAATTGATACATTGACATGTACAGTTGCTTTAACACTAAAAAAATATTGACCTAAAGGAAACACTGTGTGTTTAGCACCAGATCGAAATTTACTGGGGGGTAGAGGTTTCCAAAATAGGGGAGGGTCAAACTTTTTTTTTTGCTTTGGGGAGGGTCGTGGGTTTTTTGGAGGAGCACAGGGGAGGGTACTGTGTTTTTTCTCTGGTTTACATTTGCTCTTTTGCTCGTATTTTCCTTATAAACAATGGCTTGACTTACTTTTGAGATCACCCTAATAAAGTTTAGAATCGCTTGTGATGGTTTGGTATGGTGTGGCTATTATTAAGCAACTGCACCCCTATGATATGAAGGCAGTGTGCCCCGACGCCCCAACTGTCTCCGACAGTTGAACTTGAGGTGAGGAAAACTGCCTACCAGCATTACTCCTATAATCTAACAATATAATGCTTATCTTTATACAAAATATTCTGATCGGAAATTGACAAATGACCCTCCCTCTGTATGTTTATATCTGTATAGCAGATACAGTAGCCATTTGACATAAAGAAATGCATGTCTGTGTCGTAGGATGCCACCAGCATATCTCTATATCTCTGGGGTTAGGGCAAAGCTTCTCTTCCTTTCATATATATATATATATATATTGCTCAAATCTCTGACAGCAGAACCGTTAGGTGGATCTGAATGCATATGGATGTCCATACAATTAATCAAGAAACCTCTGACATGGCATATTGTTTTTATGAAGATTTTAGAATATTCACATGAAAATCTGTCGCCAACTGGATGAAAACCTAGTCACAAACATCTAAAGAATAAGCTACAAGCCAGCTAAACTTGTAAGAATTGTACTTAAACACCCCCCTCATACTCATATGGAGGTCTCCATCTCTGTAATGCATCTGTATCTATATAATTGTATATATGTGACTGACCGACATGGGATAAAAGTAGAGACTCAGAACTAGAAAAGTGTATATCATACACTACAGATGAGGAACAATGGGAAAGTAATTATGCTTTGTAAATTGATGAACATGTAACCTCACTTTTGAGAAACTGGCCTTTGAATGTTTTTGGAGCTCATATCTACACCCATTCAGCATCGTTCACACCCTCTAAAACCTTAGCCCCACCCATCTCTTTAACTTCTCTAGGGTAGGGGGCTGCTGGATGAAAAGTAGGGGCTTCTGGATGAAAAGCATGTCCAAATTAAACTTCCTTCTACTCAGGACCAGAAGACAGGATATGCATATAATTAGTAGATTTGGATAGAGAACATTCGAAAGTTTCCAAAACTGTTAAAATAATGTCTGTGAGTATAACAGAACTGATTTGGCAGGCGAAAACCTGAGAAAAATCCATTCAGGGAGTAGGATTTTATTTTTATTTTTTTTTCTATTCAATGCCATTACAGTATCCATTGACTTAGGACTCAAATTGCAGTTCCTATGCCTTCCACTAGATGTCTACAGTCTTTAGAAATTGTTTCAGTCTTGTATTCTGAAAAATGAGGGACTAAGAGCAGTCTGAATGAGTGGACCCTTCCATGTCACAGAGCTTTTTCATGCACGCGACCGAGAGAGTGCCTTTCTTGTTTACCTTTTATATTGACAACGTTATTGTCCGTTTGAAATATTATCGATTATTTAGGCTAAACACAACCTGAGGGTTGAATATAAACATCGTTTGACATGTTTCTATGAACTTTACAGATCAAATTTGGATGTTTTTTGTCTGCCTGTTGTGACTGCTGGATTACTGAAGGAAACGCGCAAACAAAAGGGAGGTTTTCGGATATAAAGAGATACTTTATCAAACAAAAGGAACATTTATTGAATAAATTAATGTCTTCTGAGTGCAAACATAGGAAGATCATCAAAGGTAAGTGATTCATTGTATCTCTATTTCTGACTTGTGTAACTCCTCTACTTGGCTGGTTACTGTTTGTAATGATTTGTCTGCTGGGCTATGTTCTCAAATAATTGTAAGGTATGCTTTCGCCGTAATGCATTTTTGAAATCTGACACCGTGATTGGATTCACAAGAAGTGAATCTTTAAACCTATGTAAAATAGTTGTATATTTTCTGAATTTTTATAATGAGTATTTCTGTATTTGAATTTGGCGCTCTGCAATCTCACTGGATGTTGGCCAGGTGGGACGCTAGCGTCCCACATACCCTAGAGAGGTTAAGGAATCACATCTGACGCCATGTACGAAACAACCAAAGCTTTCAAGACTAAAGGCTTGTTTATACTACAGGTGTGCTCGTAAATTGAATCAGGAGTGCCAGAGTGTGCTCCGAGTGCACTCTGGGAGTTCATGAACTCAGAGCATTGTCAAATTGTCCATTTGTAAATTCGGAGCTAGCTAACAGTATACTTTAACTTGAAATGAAAACGACTTTCTGACTAAATTGGAAACATGTAATATCTGAAAATATAGCTAGCTACACTCTCTTACCTGTATACATGGATGGACACTTCTCCCTCTCTATCACGGATGCCATGGTTAACGCTTAATTTGAAGATGTAATCCGGAGACAGGTATTTTATACAACAGCCTTCTGTGTGTTCTCTCTTTCACTCCGTCAGCATATTTGCAATCAAAAGCCAGAATTTTCTCCAGAAAAGCCGTTAGAAAGGATTACCCACACATACTAACCAGCTCATGTTATAGACATGAAGCATGCTACATGGCAGATCAATCCAAACTCATCTCTCATTATGTTCAGCCCACTCATTATCTCAGCCAATCATGGCTAGGGGGAACCTTGTATTTTTCTGTTGCTAAACCAACTAGACTAGTAATTTAACAATTGTATTCATATTTTCAGATGACATACAAGTTTCTTATTAAGGCACATGAAAGTTCACATGCTCCAGAAGGCATTTCTGCCAAGAAACACATTTTGATTTTTAAAAAGTACATTCAGATTGCTCTCCTGCTAAGTAGTGATGCGCGACATACCCCTAGTTTCCAGAAACTAGTCACATTTATTTTGTACAAAATAGGTACAACAATGGAAATAAATTCCTGACTTTATTGTGTAATCCCGTTTACTTAAAAAAATCTTTCTGTATGTATGTATTTTTTTTACTGACAAATAATGTAAATGAATCAATCCAAACTGTGCAGCGGCCTATTGATGAACGGTAAGAGACTGTTACATTCGGAGATCGTCAAGCCAACCCTTCAATAGATGGTAAGCCTACAAGGAAGGAAGGGATGTATTTTCTATTTGTCTAGTTATTGTGGTGTTGAAACTGCAAACCATGATATAGAAGTGACTGAAGTCGGTATGCTTTGTTTATTGGTTGTGTGGTGCATTGGCACAGAAAACCTTTTGGTGGAAAATGTATTGCATGTGTTATTTGTGGTTGTAAACATTATTTTGAGTTAATTTTATGAAGAGGGAGCATGTTGAATTTTTTTATAGTTGAAGGGGAGGGTCATGTGAAAATATTTTTAACTTTGGGGAGGGGGTGCTTTTTTTAATGACACTTTGAGTTGGATAAGTCCCTCCCTCCAATACATTAAGATCTGTCCCTTAAGTGTAGCATGATTTAGTTTTCTCCAGCCTATCAGATAGGTCTGTGAGTATAGACTTGCCATTGTTGCATTTCATGGGCAGAGGACAACTGCACCAGACGTGTAAGAGCTACTCACCAAGATGATCAAAATTGGAGTGATTGTGGTACTTCCCAGTTTGATGTGTAAGTGAAATTCCAAATTTAACCTATTTTTCAATCATTAATCATTAATCATCAATGGCTTATTTCCTAGACCCTAGTTCTGGACTAAAAGTATTCTTAATGGAGATGGCCTAATCTGTGTCTGGGAAAGCAGCCGTTTATCATGTATTTCTAATATGCAGTTCATGATACTAATTTGAAGTCTTAAAGGAAACATGGTGCATATGGATAAAGACTGTGAACGTTAAATAAATTGTTAAACGTTTCACCTCAAACACAATTGAAGGTGTTACAGAAAATAAATACAGATTTTCCCATTTAAGTTGAGTGCTTCTTGTAAATGCATTGCATTATCAATTTATAACATAGGCAATAGTTGTATTTTAATTGGCACGGTTCTAAAATGTGTTTTTACAGATGTGACAAAATGCAATGATGTTCAGTATCAAACTCAAGTTCGGGAGGTTCATCCTGGGGACCCAGTGACACTATACTGTGTTTTTTCAAAGGAAGATCTCAATATGTTCTGGTACAAACAAATGGTGGGGCAAAAGCCTCACACTATTGTAACAATGACAAAATATGATAAGCCTGTATGGCACAAGGACTTTAACCATTCACGTGTCAATGTGGAGAAGGCTGATGCTGATGGGATGTATCGACTTGCTATTACAAACACGGACCCAACAGATGAAGCCGTTTACTATTGTGCAGTGAGAACAGCCTATGAAGTCAACTTTATCAATGGGACTCTTTTACTATTAAAAGGTAATCATAGTGCCTAAATACTATTAACATTAGTACATTTACATGTTATTCACACAGCTCGCATCGTACCCACTGTGATGTTGATTTTTTTAATGCCAGTAGTAGCATACACATATGTGTTATTACAAAAGAAAAACCCTCATTAATGTATACAATTAGCTGACAAAACTGAACTCTTTGAATCTTTGTGAAGCATGTGATACATTAGAGAATCAAAACATGTATCCCATTTAGGTAATAATCACCAAAGGTCACACTACCATACTGTGGTGCAGAGGCCAGTGTCTGACCCAGTCCATCCAGGACACTCTATGACTCTGCAGTGTACAGTACTCTCTGAGACCTGTACAGGAGAACGCAGTGTGTACTGGTTCAGAGCCAGATCAGGAGAATCCCATCCAGGAGTCATTTACACCCCTGGGAACAGGAGTGATGAGTGTAAGAAGAGCCCTGAGACTCCCTCTCCTACACAGAGCTGTGTCTACAGCCTCTCCAAGAACAACCTCAGTCTCTCTGATGCTGGGACTTACTACTGTGCTGTGGCCACATGTGGGGAGATCCTGTTGGGCAATGGAACAAAACTGGATGTCAAAGGTACTTTTATGTATGTAAATGATCAGAAGGGAAGAAGCCTCGTAACCTTAGAACTGATTAACATTGTACCATAATAGCAAACAAAGGTCAACAATCAATTAAAATATCTACTAAGATATATGGAACTTAATATGCAGCCTTTTAAAAGGTTGGACAGAGAAGTTCCTGTTGTTCATTATTATTATTTTGTCCTTAGATCATAAAAAGCTGTTTTATTGTATTGTTGTTATGTTCACCATGTATTTGTAGTAGGGATGTACTGTAATGCACTGGTTCCAGTTGGTATTGGTCTGTGTGGAGCATTAATGTTGAATGCTGTGTTACTGTTCTTCATCCACTCAAGTCAAAAGGAAACAAACGGTGAGTATTAAACTGGTGCTGTAATTTAATAACTTTTGTCATAATTAAATAACTGGTGCTAAAATTTGCCATTTTCTTGACTACATGAAACATTGAATTTTAAACAATTAAATCATTTAATTATATTTATCCAAATCATCATGTTGGGAGGCTATTCAAAGTTGGATTTTTTTATTTTATAGATATATAATGTAGTTCCTATGTACACAATTTGGTTGGAAAAAATACTTACTTGTTTGAAAATTATCCTGTAGTCTAATCAATGTTAGTGTGATTTATTAGTGTCC
The DNA here is from genome assembly GCF_045791955.1 of Oncorhynchus clarkii lewisi. NCBI lineage: Eukaryota > Metazoa > Chordata > Actinopteri > Salmoniformes > Salmonidae > Oncorhynchus > Oncorhynchus clarkii. The sequence goes on along the minus strand of NC_092160.1, from coordinate 24,099,275 downwards.
TCAGCAACCAGTCTAGAGACAATAAGCTCAGAGCAGCTATTCAAAGAGTGTGAGCTGGTTACAAGTCAAGTGCTCTAATTTCCTATTTATCTTTATATATCTCTGACATTGTGTCACAGTGTCAACTTGCTCACACACTCCCAACATGCTGTTATGCTGGCAAGATACTGTTATGCAGGCACCATTCTTGGTATTTTTCTCTATCATGTGCACTTTTACTAATCCAGCTGTTACTGTAAAAATCACACTGTTGTTGCTGTTGTTTTTTCTAATGATTTTGTCATAATTTCAATGACTTATGCTGTGGAAACAGATGACACATCTCTACAAATCTGTGATGCCATTCTCAGTGCTGACCAGTTTGGTCAACAGGTACAAATCCTAGCTTTCAAAAAGTATGTCCTCCTCCGAGGGGGGGGTGGTGGTGGATGGGGTTAATAATTAATAATATAATAATTTTTTACTGAGGCCAGCAATTTGAGATGCCTGCTCTGCCACTCTACTATTCTGTAACAAAGCCTTGTGGAAGTGATTCACTCATCTCAGGAATTGTTGTTTTTCTCTCCATGTTTCTTCTCAGGGATTCAGTGGTGACTGGCTACAATACACTGCAGTGACCTTTACGACCAAGACAACTGGAACCAGGAGAAAGAAATGAAAGAACAGGGGGAGCATCCAATCGGTCAACCATTTTAAGTTGCAACCTGACAGAAACAAGCAATATTTTTTTACAGACATAGATTACAGTTTGTTTTCTATAGTTTAAAGGGGTGTAAATCCCAGAGTTACTAACCAATCCTGCTTGTGCTTTCTTGTTTCTTTGATAATTTCTGAAATTAAGTGTGAATGCATGTGCAGTATGTTTAATTAGTAGTCCATTTCAAAGAGTTGAACTTTGATGACAATTGTGTAAATCAACTTTGTAATTTTATTAAAAGCTCCATTTTAAATAATGTGATGAATCAGACAATGTTTAAATGTAAAGTGGTTTGATGATCCGACACAGCCCTGCTGGTACATGCTGGTGCATTATAGCTATAAACATGCTGTTGGAACTCAAGAAATACTGTAGAACGTAATTAACCTACATTAAATACAATGTTTAAGAAGGTATGCTATCTTATTGTTTGTTTCATGGGTTACAGTAAATACCACAACAATAATACATTTAGGAAGAATTATTAAAACAATAAAAATATAACTATTATACAATTATGCATTATTGCAAATAGAGAAAAAATGACTTTGAAAAATGTGAAATACTTTTAAATTGCAACAAACTTTACTGTCGATAAAATAGTTAAGTAATCCTTGTCTGATCCAGAACGGCTCATAGGTTCAATATTTAGTAGTGGAAGGCAGCTTGATGTACAAGTATACCTCCTGGACAGGACACTTAACCCAATCCATCTCCTTTATACTGAGTGCCAAGCAGAGAGGCAACCAGTCCCATTTTTAGAGTAATTGGAGTGACTTGACCAGGGATCAAACCCTCAACCTTCTAATCTCACGGTGAACAATAAGCACACGGCAACTTAGTTGGCTCACAGTTAAACAGTATGTCTATACAAAAGGCTAAGACACAATAGATATGATACAAGAGAAGAATGTAGAATCACTAAAGATGTCTAAAATCACAAAACAATCACAGATTAAGATTAAAGACCAGATTTTAGATTAAAGATAGATATTCCTGCATGATTTAAAGACCTCAATGGTTTCTGGCCCTCTACCTCACAGGACAAGCCATTCCATAACAGTGGTGCTCTGACAGAGAACACTCCTAGAAGAACAAGTTAATTCTATGATACATTATAGTACCAGCGAGGCTAAAATGTCATGACTGTCTGAATACATTATTTACATCTACACTAATAAGAGTTTCTTGACCAAACTACACCCATTCCTCTGCACATGAACAAAGGTCAGTCCCAGTCTGAACACCTGACATCAGAGTACACACTCTCCTGTTGTGTCTCTCATTTCTTTATTCCTCTTTTAGTTTTCCTCTCAGAGAAATTCAATGCAGCATAATTCAACGTAACTCCATCTTGATCCTGTGAACCTTCATGTTTTTTTATAAATAAATGTAGTCATAATAATAGTAATAGTCGGGCAACAGGAGTTTCTAGAATCATATTAAAAATCTTCCACAAACAGCCAAACTAAAAATGTCTACCAACAGGCCAATATTATAACAGTTGTATTTATTTACCTGCTCACATTCGGTGGTTGAGTTGTCATGTCCAATATGCTGAGCAACACTCACTGCTAACATGAATAAAAACAAGCATCAACATGACAAAAGTCAAGAAAGGTAAAAGACAAAGGTTTTATAGTTGACGGCAAATATTGTGTATTAATCATAAAATGTATTAGGTGATCAACTACAGTTTGTAATACCAAAGAGCTCAACTTTATAATATTCACAAATTGGTTTTTGTTTTTCTGGTGAAGACGAGGATAATGATTACAATCACACAGAAAACAGATGTCACTCCCAGTCCAATGACGACATAATCCAGCGATCTTTCTAAAGGGAAGGAAAAATGTAACAGTAAGATGGCTGACTAAATACTTTTTTGCCCCACTGTATACTGTATATACCTCCCTTATATTAAAATATAATAAATAGTATAGAGATACTGTATATAGCCCCCTTAAATAAAAATACAATTGTAAGAGCGATATACCACCCTTGTATTAAAATACAATACTATAAGAGAAATACCACCCTTAATTAAAATAAAACAATAAGAGAAATAGATACCACCCTCAAGATTGGCTCTTCCATATCGACTATGGCGAAATAAGGTCGCCTAGGTAGAGAGCTCTGTAAATATTGTACATATTTTCATTATTATTATTATTTTAAAGTGTTTTGTTTTTGCTTATTTTTTTATTAATGTTTTGGTTTTGAATGTTCTAGGGTTTCACTTATTTTTTGTGGTCTTGACTCACAAGGTTACTAGACAGAGATGAAAAGTCTGTTTGGCTTCATAGCTGGCTAGCTGGTTGGAATGATACAGCAGCATCAGCTTATTTTGTTTCATCTGCTAGGAAAGATAACAAGGACAGAAAAAAGTGTCTGGAAATGGCAGAGGAGATTCAGGGACTGTTCCTAACCACTGTTGATGTGTGAACGCATTTCCAGAAGACATGGCAACACCCAGGTGGTTGCTACATTTTTGGTAATGGAGAACCAGCACCGACAGAAAGGAGCGGCTTCTATGGAGGAACTGAATGCAGGAAAAGCAGGTGTGGTGCTCCGATGAAGAGCCACTGGCCTGTTTGTCAGACTGTCTATGTCTCTCTCTTTCTGTACCATTGATGCCCCCTCTGCTCAAACTATACTGCCTTTCCAACCCAAACTGACTCAACTCCCATTCCATCCTCCCCAGCTAACTATAGACATTCAATCTCCATCCCCATCATCTCAATTTAAATCTGTTGTGTTGAATATTTGTTTGATTACAAGCTAAATATATGATTATTATTATCATATTATGTACATTGGTTGAATGAAGCCACATATTGAAGGATATATTTGATTAAATAGCTTGTGTTTGAAGTTAAGTTTCACTATCAATAGCTTGTATTTTGTTTTTAGCATTTTTTTTGTATATACTGTAGTTTAACATTAATTTCTGGTCAATGATGAGAATATTGTCATAGCAAAATGTACTTCAACCCCTATGCTATATGCACCACTTAAATATTACTTTTTTTCTACATTACAACTCATAATATTCATTACCTACCAATATTTGGGTTTGTTCCGTCGCCAAACAGGATCTCCCCACATGTGGCCACAGCACAGTAGTAAGTCCCAGCATCAGAGAAACTGTGGTTGTTCATGGAGAGGCTGTAGACACGGCTCTGTGTAGGAGAGGGCCTCGGGGCTCTTCTCACACTCATCACTCCTGTTCCCATGGGTGTAAATGACTCCTGGATGAGATTCTCCTGATCCGGCTCTGAACCAGTACACACTGTGTTCTCCTGTACAGGTCTCAGAGAGTACTGTACACTGTAGAGTCACAGAGTCTTCTGGTTGGACTGGGTCAGACACTGGCTGTTGCTCTACAGTCTGGTAGTGTGACCTTTTCTGACTGACACCTAATTGGGGTTGTTTTTATGAAAGAAATGTCAGTGTCACGTGAATACACAATTATTGCAGTTTGGCTCTCTAGAATCATATGTATGCAGCACCCTCAGCATCTATAACTATGGATAACTTAACAAACAAAACTGTTGTGATAAACATTGAGATAAGAGTCTCCTGGATGGACTGGGTCAGACTCTGGCTGCTGGTCCACTGTCTTGTAGTCAGACTTCTAACCATTTCCTAAATTAATCAGAACATAATGAGCAATTATCAGACTTTCAAATAGTATAAGATAAACATATTTTACTGCAATCTTTCTGTAGGCTGAGAAATTACAAATGTACTTAGCAAATATTTTGTTTAATTACTGAACAAATTATTGTCCAATTAACATAACTTATAAATATAGATTCAAATGATTTTACCTTTCAAAGACAGAAATGTGCAGTCTCGAAATTCCACTGTCATCTCTCTTCCAATTGCACAATAGTACATGGCTTCATCTTCTGGGATCGACTTCATGATACTAAGGCAAAACATAATCTGATCCAATTTTACATTAAAGTGTGAATTATTAAATCCAAAGTGAAACACAGGCTCTGTTAAATATTTATTCATCGATGAGACAAGTTGTGGAATACCTCCCACAGTTTGCTTGTACCAGTGCATTTGCTCATCGCTGAATTCTTCTACTGGGAAAACACATAGCAGGGTTACAGGATCACCAAGTTGAACAGTGGTCACAGGACTTAGCAGGTTAACATGGTCTACATCTAAATCAAATGGAAACAGAAACACAAGCATACTGTATTTATCACACAGACAAGGACAAATGTTAAACAAGAGAAAACAGTAGTCTGTGAAAATCATTCCAGATTAAATACATTTATTTTGCTTTCTTTGTTTCTTAGCACTGACTCAAGTTTTAATTTATTTTTAGATGGTATGTGGGTTGGTTGAACGTTCTAAATGTCAATTTATCCTACCCTTCAAGACGCTTGAATTGTATTGAATTGCACAGCACCACAACAAAACATGTTTTAATATTCTACCAGTGATGAAATTGTACTTACACACTGCACTGAGAATAATCACAGCAACTCCTAATCTGACCATCATGGTATAATTTGGGGAGGTGGTGTTTGTTTTGTCGGTGCTTAAATGACAACCAAATATCAAATATTCAAACTTGAAAACATACCTCATTGGCTGGAACATAGTGTTCAATACTTCCTGTAAAAGTGTCCAACCCGTGACCCATTTCTTCGATTAACCTGACATGCCTGTTATGTCATAAGGTCCCCACCGTAGCTTACATGTTACTGTATACTATGGTGTCTCATATATAGTTTATTTTTAAGTGCCAAATTGTCCTATCCACATTACTTTTTGTTGTATGGATACATTTGTATAGATTATGTAATGTATTTTGGTGATGCCTGTACCATTTTTGACCGTGATTGTTTTTAGTGTCTCAAATGTGGTCTCAATGTGGTTTTAAAAATATCTGTATTTTGTATAATTGTATCATTGTGGTTTGAAACTTAAATACATTTGTCTAACTAACTATATCAATGAATTTCTTGTTTTTTCTGTCTGTCTGCACAGTACATTTGCTGTATATTTCCAGCCTTTTAACTTGTTTTTTTAACCTGTTTCATTGAATTGTTTTTGTCATGAAAACATCTAACTGAAAATGCAGTTGTTTCCCTTGTAGGTGTTTTGACTACAACACTGTGAAATCCTATATCGAAGTGGTCTGGGATCATTTAAGGTAGACTGGGTTGATTACCTGAAAGCTCTCAAGTGTCAGGCTAAACAGGCAGTAACCAGTGGACCGCTCAGGAACCCAACGTCTTAAAGGATACAAGCATGTACAAGCACTGCGCTACACCCACAACAACATCTGTTAAATATGTGTATGTGACCTATAACATTAGATTTGGTTTGATAATTATTTTTTACAACAAAATGTCTATTTTTGATGTAAATGGCATGTTATAGAAGGGTCCAGACACCTTTTTGTCATTTCAAATTTTTAGAAACTTACCTCAAATAGCAAATCACTTCCTCATTATTGTGTGGTACAGAGGCCCTGAAAAAACCCAAACAAAGGCTCCAAAAACACCCAAATATGTCATTTTAGAAACGTCAAAGCTCTCAGTATAGGGATGCAGGTCTTAAGATGTTGACCACATGTGTAATTACAAACTTTATCCACAATGTTATGTTCCCTTTTGTGTGACTCAAGACATTTCCCCTAACCAGCTGTTCCAGTGTCCATGTAACCAGCTGCCACATACACACAGTCAACTAGGTGTATGTTATCTTCTGACCCACTGGAATTGTGATACAGTGAATTATACGTGAAATTATCTGTCTGTAAACAATTGTTTGGAAAATTACTTGTGTCATGCACAATGTAGATGTCCTAATCCACTTGCCAAAACTATCATTTGTTAACAAGAAATGTATGGTGTGGTTGAAAAACGAGTTTTAATGACTCCAACCTAAGTGTATGTAAACTTCCGAATTGAACTGTATATATATAAAATATGAATATCATGGTGGACACCTAAGCCTTTGTATGCAATGCCCTGATACATTTAGTGCTCAAATCTCTGACAACTGAACAATGAGGTGGGCACAAGGAATAGTGTTTTGTCATTTGTTATATGCTGTTTTTAAGGACACGTAAATGTGGCTCATATGGCCAACATCCCTCATTTATTGATGACGCTGGCTGCGCCAGGTTGGATCTGAATGCAAATGGATGTCAATTAAAAAAATCATATGGCATATTGTTTTTATGAAGATTGTCAAACACTCTTGCAAGTGGGCTAGTCCAGTGTCACTTTGATTATGCCTGCACATCATGGTTCACCAGCAGCCACAAACATCTAAGGATTATGCTTCCAGCCAAACAAACGTGTAAGAATTGTACCTGAACTCCCCCCTCATCTGGAGGTTGAGCATTTTTTGTCTCTATCTCTGTAATGTGTCTGTTTCTATGTAATTGTATATGTATTTACGTACAAAATAGGGACCACAATGGAAATAGGTCCCCGACTTTATTGTGCAATACACAAAAAAAATGTATATTTTTTACTGACAAATAAGGTTCAATCAATCAATCCAAACTGTGCAACAGCCAATTGATGAATGGAAAGAGACATCTGAAACAAAACACCAAACATTTTAATGACATTAGGAGATTGTCAAGCAAGCCTTCAATACTTGGTGAGTCTACAAGGTAGGGAGGGATGTATTTTCTGTTTGTCGAGGTTGCCATAGTCTAGTTATTGTGGTGTTGAAACTGAAAACCATGATAATGAAGTGCCCGAAGACAGTAAGCTTTGTTTATTGGTTGTGTGGTGCATTGGCACATAAACTTGTCGGTGGAACATCCATTGCATATATTTTATATAATTATAAATACAGCATCAAAATGTTGAAAATCTGATTCCCTCTAACTGATCATTGTTTGCAGCTGGCTCTGATCGTAGTGTAATGAAACAGGCAGGGAGAGTGAGCACATCTGCAGTGGTCGGTGAACCCTCAACCTTCGGGCCCATAGCCCTGCGTGGCATCGACTGTGCCACAAAAGCAAGCTAAAGTGGCAAAGTCAATATCCACGTTTATAAACACAGTTATTGTTATTTGTGGGTGTAAACATTATTTTGAGTAAATTCTGTAAGGGGGAGAGTGTTCAGTCTATTTTACAGTAGAACAGTACAACATTTGAAAATATTTTTAACTTTGGGGAGGGGGGTGCTTCTTTTCTGACACTTTGAGTTGGACCAGCCCCTCCCCCCAATAAATGTATATCTGTCCCTTAGATAACCAACCAGGTTGTTGGTGGGAAAATCTAACAGGAAGTGTAGCATGATTTAGTTTTCTCCAGCCTATCAGATAGGTCTGTGAGTATAGACTTGCCATTTTTGCATTTCATGGGCAGAGGACAACTGCACCAGACGTGTAAAAGCTACTCACCAAGATGATCAAAATTGGAGTGATTGTGGTACTTCTCAGTTTGATGTGTAAGTGAAATTCCAACCTTAACCTATTTTTCAATAATGAATGGCTAAATTCCTAGACCCTAGTTCTGGACTAAAACTATTCTTAATGGAGATTGTGAAAAGCATTCTAAATGGAGATGGCCTGATCTGTCTCTGGGAAAGCAGTCGCTTATCATGTATTTCTAATATGTAGTTCATTAAACTAATCTGAAATGTTAAAGGAAACATGGTGCATATGGATAAAAACGGTGGACATGTTTCACCTCAAACACAATTGAAGGTGTTACAGAAAAAAATATTTACGGAAAATGTTTTTCCCATTTAAGTTGAGTGTTTCTTGTAAATGCATTGCATTATCACTTTATAACGTAGGCAATAGTTGTATTTTAATTGGCACGGTTATGAAATGTGTTTTTACAGATGTGACACAATGCAATGATGTTCAGTATCAAACTCAAGTTCGGGAGGTTCATCCTGGGGACCCAGTGACACTATACTGTGTTTTTTCAAAGGAAGATCTCAATATGTTCTGGTACAAACAAATGGTGGGGCAAAAGCCTCAAACTATTGTAACAATGACAAAATATGATAAGCCTGTATGGCACAAGGACTTTAACCATTCACGTGTCAATGTGGAGAAGGCTGATGCTGATGGGATGTATCGACTTGCTATTACAAACACGGACCCAACAGATGAAGCCGTTTACTATTGTGCAGTGAGAACAGCCTATGAAGTCAACTTTATCAATGGGACTCTTTTACTATTAAAAGGTAATCATAGTATCTAAATACTATTAACATTAGTACATTTACATGTTATTTACACAGCTCGCATCGTACCCACTGTGTTGTTGATTTTTTTTAATGCCAGTAGTAGCATATGTGTTATTACAAAAGAAAAACCGTCATTAATGTATACAATTAGCTGACAAAACTGAACTCTTAGAATCTTTGTGAAGCATGTGATACATTAGAGAATCAAAACATGTATCCCATTTAGGTAATAATCACCAAAGGTCACACTACCATACCGTGGTGCAGAGGCCAGTGTCTGACCCAGTCCATCCAGGACACTCTGTGACTCTGCTGTGTACAGTACTCTCTGAGACCTGTACAGGAGAACGCAGTGTGTACTGGTTCAGAGCCATATCAGGAGAATCCCATCCAGGAGTCATTTACACCTCTGCGAACAAGAGTGATGAGTGTAAGAAGAGCCCTGAGACTCCCTCTCCTACACAGAGCTGTGTCTACAGCCTCTCCAAGAACAACCTCAGTCTCTCTGATGCTGGGACTTACTACTGTGCTGTGGCCACATGTGGGGAGATCCTGTTTGGCAATGGAACAATCCTGAATATTAGTAGGTAGTATATATGTATATATCTCAAATCTAAAACATTCTTAACTGAAGCCATGATTAAAGGTTGAATAGTATCAGTTCTTGTGGTTTTACACTTAAAAAAGCATCTATATAACTGTATTTCACATAAGTATTAATGTCAGAACTATGATTTTGTTTTACATTTCTAGAAAAAGCAACAGATCCTGTAATCATTGCTCTGGGAGTGACCTCGGCCGTCTGTGTGATTGTGATCCTTATCCTCATCTGCACCAGACATACTAGATCAGTTTGTGAACATTGTAAAGGTCAACTGTTTAACTTTGCAAATTGTTATTTAAGGATTATCTAAAACGGTTTTGCACATTTCCCTTTGAAAGTCTAGTAATTTTGATGCTTTGTTTTCATCCATGGAAACAGTGGGTGCTTCTCAGCATATCGGACCTGACAACTCAACTAGAGAATCAAGCAGCAAGGTAAACACAGCAAAGTTGTCTAAACAATATTGTCCAGAAATGTAACATGGCATTACTTTTCTCACCTTATTATTTTAAAACTACATATCCTGTTAGGGTTTAATATTGTATAATAGTTTGATGAAAATACGACTATTCACAGGATCAAGATGCAGATACCCTGAATTATGCTGCATTGCATTTCTCTGAGAGGAAAACTAAAAGAGGAAGAAAGAAGAGAGAGACACCACAGGAGAGTGTGTACTCTGATGTCAGGTGTTCAGACTGGGACTGAACGACAGTGCAGAGGAATACATTTGTCAAAAATCTATTTTTTAATTGCTATTATATACTTTGTCAAGACAAAAAGCAACACTCTTTTTGTATCATAGAGCTTCAGGGTTTTTCTCATCTCTGCAACCAAGAACCAAATCTCATTTCTAGACTAATGTGAGTAGCAGAATCAAGACAGTCTCTTTCCTGTACGTTATTGTTCATGTTTTCACTTAATTCATGAATTGATCCCAATTGTTGTTGTAATGTTAAATTAACCTTGTGATATTTACCACAGCATTTCTTGAGTTCAAATTTGAATTTATGAATCTGTTGATGTACAGTATATTTTGCTTTATTACATTACAAAATGTACCATTGCACATTAAAACACATTTCACCAGAAAATATTGTTTCCATGTGAACCCAGTGCAGTCTCTCAAAGTTATATTAACAATGTCATAATGAAATCATGACAAACCACCATACTGCTTCCCATTGGTGATCTGAGCACCCTTTCCAACCATGTACATACTGTACGTCCACATGGTACCGTCTCCATTCAAGGAATTGACAACACTCCCTCTTACAATTCCTACAAGACACCCACACTGCAGTTTCACTTATACCCTGTTCACACTGCTAAACTGAGCTTTACTGCACTGCCCTGGTTGTCTGGCAAGCATAAAGATGTAGGATCTTAATTTGATCACACTGTTACATGATCAAATTGTATTTTTCACATGCTTTGTAAACAACAGGTGTAGACTAACAGTGAAATGTTTACTTAAATAGAAAGATAACACGAGGAATAAATACACAACTAGTAAGATTAACTTGGCTACTGTATATACACAGGGTACCAGTACAGAGTCATTGTGAGGGGGTACGAGGTAACTGAGGTAGATATGTACGTTTAGGTAGGGTAAAGTGACTAGGCAACAAGCTAGATAATTAACAGTAGCAGCAGCATATGTGAGTCAAAAGACTTAGTGCAAACAGGATCAATACAGATAGTCTGGTGTCACGAACCGGCTCGAAGCCCGTAACAAAAGGGAGACAACGTGGAGATGAGGAATAACAAAATATATTCATTAACTAAGGTAACCTAAATGCAATTAACTTCTTACAGCTCCCCCCTACTTTGTGCAATTTCCGCCTGAAGACATACCCAAATCTAACAGCCTGTAGCTCAGGCACAGAACCAAGGATATGCATATTCTTGGTACCATTTGAAAGACTCTGAAGTTTGTGTACATGTGAATTGAATGTAGGAGATTATAACACAATAGATCTGGTATAGATAAAACAATGAAAAAAAACATACGTTTTTTATTTTTATTTTTGTATCATCAACTTTAAAATGAACAAGATAAAACAAACATTCAGATAGGATGATGGGGACAATTTCAGTAAATAATATAAGAGGGCAACAGTACTTGTGCAATGTTTCAGAATGATAACTTCCAAAATGAGTGTGCTACATGACATTTATCATGAAATCACTCAGGTGTCCCACACAAGTAGCCCAAATGTACCCAAGTGGCCAAATTGGTGAAGGTATACATTTTGAAACAAATAACTATATTCAAAATAACAAAATGGTATTCTAACACCCCCCCCCCAAAAAAAAAAAAAAAATTGAGAAAAATAAATGAAAAAAAATCATGGAAAAAAAATCATTATTGATTAAAAAATATATGAAAAAATATATATATATACATTTACAAAATAACATAGGCAACTATTTACACACTTTCAATATTTGGAAGACCCTCAGTCCTCTATCAAATCAAATCTATTTATATAGCCCCAGCCTAAAATCCCAAACAGCAAGCAATGCAGGTGTAGAAGCACGGTGGCTAGGAAAAACTCCCTAGAATGGCAAAAACCTAGGAAGAAACCTAGAGAAGAACCAGGCTATGAGGGGTGGCCAGTCCTCTTCTGGCTGTGCCGGGTGGAGATGACAGTGGTTGTAGAGGGTGCAACAGAACAGCACCATAAGAGTAAAAATGAACCGTTTAGGGTTCCATAGCCGCAGGCAGAACAGTTTAAACTGGAACAGCGGCAAGGCCAGGTGGACTGGGGACAGCAAGGAGTCATCATGCCAGGTAGTCCTGACGCATGGTCATAGGGCTCAGGTCCTCCGAGAGAGAGAAAGAGAGAATTAGAGAGAGCATACTTAAATTCACACAGGACACCGGATGAGACTCCCATTCGGAGTCAGTGTCATTGTGAAAGAAAATGTTCAGTTAGAATAGTTTCACATATGAGCCCTGTATCAACAGGTAGAATAAACAGATAAATATAGAGAGTTGAAGGTTGAAGGTTGAATATATTAGGTTGAATATATTATTATATTATTATTACCTGCTAGATCTACTGTCTCTTTTATATTATGACATTTCAGCTAGATCTACTGTCCCTATTATATTATGACAGACCAGCTAGATCTACTGTCTTTATTATATTACAACAGACCAGCTGTATCTACTGTCTCCATTTCACTTTGGCCATTGATGTGGTCCTGCCCTCTCCTCAACAGCCTCAAATAGGCTATTTCATGTGGGTTGGGGTGGGGCGGCAGACACACGCATCTCACATTGCATGACATTACATGTTTATATATTGCTTCTAAAATTAGAAAAAAATCACAAATAATATTTTATATTATTAATTTCAAAGAAGGGCATTAGCATGATAAGAACTTACCAGTCCAAAACGATGTCCTCTCCCGTTCAAAAAATATTCCTCCGCAATCGCTAAATGAAGCATCCTACAACAATCTCTGTCTCACATTCCCAAATCAATTTATTCTAAAATTGTGTCTACATCTGTATATCTAGACTTAGATTTAGCTTTCCCTGACTTAGTCGCCATAATGATTGATATATAAACAGCTGAATCTGCGCGTTTAACAAACAATGCAGTGCGTAATATGTGCTTCTCCTTCCGGTATGAAACTTCAATAGCGAATGACTCACTTTACACCGGAGCTTACTACATGGGTTGGTCTTGCAACACATAAACATGGCGTATTGCCATTTAGCTCAGCTCATTGGCTATCTACCCAGCTAGATTTCAAGACGATCAGTGGTCATTGGGTTAAAAGACAGTCAATCAACGAAACAGCGGGCAAATCATTGGTGCACAATGATGTCATGACTTGTCTTCAAATCGGTTTCTTTCAGTCAATACGTCCCACGAAATGGCCCATCAGGTTTGATTGTGTTACAAACAAACCAGTTGATTGCAGTGAAACCAAACATGACTGGAAAAGTCACATTCTGTGTGGGTTATTTACCTGGAATGTATCGTCGAAAATGGAATGAGACGGAATTCACAACACAAGCGGTTCACAAAATGTTTTCTGTTAGGCTAAAAAACTGATTTTATCAAACAAAAGATCATTCATTGTGTAACAATGAGCATTGGAATTGCAAACAGACAAAGATCGTCTAAGGTAAACAATTCATTTAAATGCAGTTTGTGATTATGTTACGCCTGTGCTGGTTAAAAAATAAAAAAAATATGGGGCTCTATGCTCAGATAATAACATCGTATTCTTTCGCAGTAAATCATTTTTTAAATCTGACAACGCAGTTGGATTAGCAAGATTCTAGGCTTTCGATACATGTGAGACACGTGTATTTTCATGAATGTTTAATATGACTATTTATGTAGCGATCACCGTATGTTGTGGAATTTCAGCCCGCTAGCGGGTTCCGTGCACAGAGAGGTTAACAATGGCATGTGTAATCAGTAATCAGTAGTGTAAGTGAGTGTTTTGCATGCATAAATGTGATAATGCAGGGTGTTCAAAGGTGCCAAAGCAAACAGTCAAAAGGCCACAAAAATACCACAACAAAATCTATGAAGGTGTCTGCATGGAGAGAGTCTTCCCAATGAATCTGGAAGAGGTCTATTTATCCTGGGACACACCTGGGCCCAGGTGTTTCCCATGTAGCTGACGACCCTCCCAACTCCGCCCACCGGTATCCTAATAAGGAAACAAGAACAAAGAGAGAATAGGGCAGACTCCCCCTTATAAAACCGGGGATCCAACAAGGACCCTGGAACAACATACCCTGCCCCAGCCAACCTCATCCTCAGACCTCAGCAACCTATGCGCACACGAAGCAACTTTTAAGAGGAAAGAAGAAAACAAGACCAGGAGGGAAAAGACAGGAAAGAGAGAACATGACAATACCAAACAATGGTGAGTCACGTAAACATTCAGGAACAGGGCGCACGAGAGAGTGCATCAGCAATCACATTATCAGTCCCCCGGAAGTGCCGCACATCGAGATGGAATGATTGTAAAAATAAACACCATCTCATTATCCTCTGATTAGGACACATCATGGACCTCAAAAAGGTGAGAGGGTTATGGTTGGTGTAGACCACAATAGGTACTACTCCCGACCAGACATACATGTCGAAGTTTTGTAGCACCCAAATGAGTGCTAGGGCTTCTTTTTCAATGACCGAATAGTTCAACTGATAATGGTTAAACTTTTTGGAAAAGAAACTAACAGGCGTCTCAACCCCAGACACATCTGCTTGCAGCAAAACTGCACCTGCCACCACATGACTAGCATCCACCTGCAAGGTAAATTACAAATCCACGCAAGGAGCAGCCAACACCGAAGTTGAGGTAAGCAACCTCTTTGCATCTTCAAAAGCCTGTTGACAACGAGTAGACCATACGTAAACAGCCTTAGCTTTCAGCATCTGTCAAGGGATCGAGTTTTACAAAAACTATGGTAATAACCAATCATGCCCAAGAAACGCACCAGTTCCTTTTTAGTATTTTGTGGTGGAAAATCCTCAATAGCCAGAAATCCTCACTTTAGCCAGAACAGGACGCACTTCACCCTGCCCAAAAACCTTCCCAAGGTATGTAACAGTCGCCTGAGCAAACTCACATTTAACCAGATTGATCATGAGGCGATCCGCAGCCAGACGTTCGAACAAGGCTTGAATACGGGACAGATGTTCCTCCAAAGTATCTGCATATATCACTGCATCGTCCAGATAAACAGCGCACCCGGCCAGACCGGCGACAATCCTGTTCATGAGTCGCTGAAAAGTCGTAGGTGCATTACGCAGACCAAAACTCATAACCGAATACGAGTACAGACCAGAGGGTGTAATAAAGGCAGAGATTTCACGTGCCCTACTCGTCAGTGGCACCTGCCAATAGCCCTTTAACAGGTCAAAGTTGCTCACAAACTTAGTTGCGCCGACTTGATCAACGCAGTCCTCCATCCGAGGAAGAGGAAATTAATCTGGTTTAGTGACACTGTTTACCTTACGGTAGTCCGTACAAAATATGTTTGTTCCATCCGGTTTACTGACGAAGATACAGGGAGAAGCCCAACTGGAGAAAGAAGGCTCTGCTATCTTACTCTCCAGCATGTACCTGACCTCAGCATCCAGACAAAGCAGTTTCTCTGAAGAAACTCTATAGAACCGCTGACGAATGGGGTCAGCATCTCCAATGTCAATATCATGTTCTATTAAGTTTGTACGTGTAGGTGTATTAGAAAACATACCTGGAAATCTCTGAAGCAGACCAACCATCTCTTTCCGCCCATCAAAAGGTAGATGAGTGAGAAGGCTGTCTAAAATATCCAGTATCTCTGAATTTTTCAATCTACGCTGCAGTATGCAATTGTCGGGACCAGGAACATCTTCCTCCTCATGCACAGATCTAGCATGACAAGAACCCAAGGAATAACGGTCAACCAGTCAAAATAACAGGTTTACCGTCCTCTGTAGACTCCCACTGTTCAGTTTCAGAGGAACGTGCATAATAGGGTTTTAACAAATTTACATGGTACAGTTGGTGTGCTTTCCTCCGTTCTGGAGTGGCAACTAGATAATTTTGCTCAGTGTACTGCCGCACCACTGTATATGGACCTTGAAACTTGGCTTGAAAAGGAGAACAAACAATTGGCAGCAGAGCAAGAACCTGGTCACCCGGACTAAAGAGACGAGGCTCAGTTCGACGATCAAATATGCCCTTCACCCTCTCCTGTGAAGATGATAGCTTCTCTTTAGCCATTTCACCAGCGGCGTACAAGTGTCGCCGGAAATCACACACATACGATAACAGGGACTGAGGAGGCTCGGGAGACTTCCAGTCATCTTGGAGAATAGATAGAAGTCCACGCACCCTATGTCCAAAAACAAGATCATTTGGACTGAACCACGTACTCTCCTGTGAAACCTCCCTAGCGGCTAACAGTAACCAAGGCAACCCCTCCTCCCAATCCTTATCCACAATAAGCTCTCAACAAAGACTTAAGTGTTTGATGGAAACGTTCCAGTTCTCCTTGACTTTGCGCATGACAGGCGCTAGACAAATTGTGTTTAATGTGGAGCTGGTACAACAACCTAATCACCTCCCCCAGAAAACAACTACCATGAGACACCCACTTTCTCATCAGGACATCCTCTTGGAGAAAATAGCCATGGGCGACATCTCCCAACTGTTCCACAGGCACAATTTGGTCACACAACTCTTCTAATGTGGGATCAGTCCGTTGCACATTGATTAGATCTGAGCGGGTTACAGATAACGGGATAACAGGGAAAGTAGTGACATACTTGCGTTATTCTCATTAGCCGGCGCAGTGACCAGTTCGCCACGGCTCATAGAATGCATTACTACACACGCAGAGAACACCTCTGGGAAACTCTGTACACTCATCAGGAATCCCAACAAATGACGGCTTAGTGGAAACCACTAGAGATGGAAACACGACAGGCCACACACGCTCACCAGCCAAGTTACTCCCAAGGATAACGTCGATACCCTCAATAGGCAATGAAGGACGCACCCCCACAACAATCTCACCTTTCACCAGTCCACAATCCAACATCAGTTTATGCAATGGAACTGGCAGAGTGTTCAAACCTATTCCGCTAATTAGAACACTATTCCCCAAATCAGTCTCAGCAGAAAAGGGTAACACAGACTCCAACATAAACGATTCAGAGGCACCTGTGTCTCTCAAGATCTTCACTGGCACTAGGTCCTTACTTCCTAACATAGACACAAAACCCTCTGTAATGAAAGGTAAATAGTTTGGGTCAATATGGACTTTCACATGCCCCTGGGCCTGAGACAATGTGTGAACTGATGTGGAACAGACGCAGCTAACACTGTAGGCTTAGATTTAACATAAGCACACGTAATGAACCGGACATTCGTTTTTACAATGACCTGAACCTTGACAGTAGTGACACTCTTGACCAAAGTCAGCTTTACCACGGGAGTCAGGCGCAACCCTAATTGAATGGAACTCTGCCCTTGAACCAAAGTATCTCGGTGAGCGAGGCGCAAATCTCTCTGAACGCCCCCACTCACTCCAAATACGAGGATCTGCAAAGACACTTTTGTGAGTCAAAACATATTCTTCTGCCAAAACCGCAGCTTCAGCGACAGTCTTTACTTTTCGTTTGTTAATGTACGTGGCAATACGATCAGGGATTGTGTCATTAAATTTCTCTAACATAATCAGATCACACAGCCCTTGGAAAGTCATAACACCAGCAATTAAACTGTGAAGATAATTCTCACACAAACTCAACTTGAGTCTGTTTATCATCCCTTTTTAAAGTTCAAAATCGTCTCAGGAACCAATTCGTAAATCTGTAACACAGCTGTTTTAACCTTATCATAACTGGCACTGTCGTGTACACTAAGAGCTGAATATGCTTTCTGCGCTTTTACACGATCATGCTCTAGCTTCTCATGATCATGCTCTAGCTTCTCACGATCATGCTAAAGCTGTAACAGAAGCAGTTCTTTCTGCTGTTCAAAAAGACTACTAGGACTAACCGATGGCATGGCCATTGTAACGTTACGGGGAGACGGTGAGACCTCAGCAGAGGCAGCCCCAGTGGTAACTTCAAGAATACCACTCTCCATCAGATTGGCCTTCAATATCAACCTAATAGAATTTCAGACGTTTATCACTAATTTCAACCTTGTAGTGTTCAGTGACCTTCAACCGCTGTTCTTTAGTACATAATTCTAACATTTCCCCTGATGGAAAGTGAGTGAACTTGTCTACATAAGATGCCATAGTCACAAGAAAATAGCAAACATGGAGAGAGTCTTCCCAATGAATCTGGAAGAGGTCTATTTATCCTGGGACACAGGTGTTTCCCATGTAGCTGACGACCCTCCCAACTCCGCCCACCAGTATCCTAATAAGGAAACAAGAACAAAGAGAGTGTACGGCAGACAGTGTGGGAGGGTCGTCACACTGGGTAAACTATTTTGCACTCTTACGGCTTGGGGGTAGAGTTGAAAGACTTGGCCAGGTCGATGAAGACGGCTGCACAGTACTGGCTTTTATCAATGGTGGTTATGATATTGTTTAGTACCTTGAGCATGGCTGAGGTGCACCTGTGACCAGCTCGGAAAACGGATTGCACAGCGGAGAAGGTACGTTGGGATTCGAAATGGTCAGTTATCTGTTTATTAACTTGGCTTTCGATGACTTTAGAAAGGCAGGGCAGGATGGATATAGGTCTAACAGTTTGGGTCTAGAGTATCACCCCCTTCGAAGAGGTGGATGACCGTGGCAGCTTTCCAATCCTGTAATCAAGTAGCTGCGAGGGGTGCGGAGCTGTTGACCGGGGTTGGGGTAGCCTTGCAGTCGGATGCCAAGCAGTTGCCATACCAAGCAGTGATGCAGCCAGTCAAGATGTTCTCAATGGTGCAGCTGTAGAACATTTTGAACATCTGAGGGCCCATGACAAATCTTTTCAGTCTCCTGCTAAGTAAGAGACGTTGTCTCTTACGTTTGTATTTCCATTTCTATTTATTAGGATTCCCCATAAGCTGCAACCAAGGCAGCAGCTACACTTCCTGGGGTCCAAACACACCAAAGCACCCACATTACATATAAAACAAAAGATGAAACAGTGAACTATGTTTGTACTAAGTGAGCTAAAGATTAAACAGTACATCATATAACATCCCTACACCACCACATATCCACAGCCAAAATGTTCAATTTCACCATACAACATTATCACAATGTGTGAGTATGCATGTGTCTGTACCTTTGTGTGTGTCTCTTCACAGTCAACATTGTTCCATAAGGTGCATTTTTACCAGTTTTTTAAATCTGATTCTACTGCTTGCATCAGTTACCTGATGTGGAATAGAGTTGCATGTAGTCATGGCTCAATGTAGTACTGTGCGCCTCCCATAGTCTGTTCTGGACTTGGGGACTGTGAAGAGTTTCCTGTAGTCCACGATCAGCTCCTTTGTCTTGCTGACATTGAGGGATAGGTTGTTGTCCTGGCACCACACTGCCAGGTCTCTGACCCCCTCCTTATAGGCTGCCTCATCGTCGTCTGTGATCAGACCAACCACCCTCGTGTCGTCAGCAATCTTGATGATGGTGTTGGAGTTGTGAGTGGTCATGCAGTCGTTGGTGAACAGGGAGTACAGGAGGGGACCATGCACACACCCCTGTGGGGCACCCGTGTTGAGGGTCAGCGTGGCAAAGCAGATGATACATACCCTCACCAGCTGGGGTTGGCCCGTCAGGGAGTCCAGGATCCAGTTGCAAAGGGAGGTGTTCAGTCCTAGGGTCCTAAGCTAGGGCGTCAACCATGGCTCTCCACCTCCCTCATTTCTCTGCGAGGCCTTTTTCCTCTTGTCAGGTGATCCATGTTTTATTCAGTTCCTGTATAGTGGAGCATCTCTAGTTGGTTTTTGGTCTGTTTATTTCATATCCCAGCGCTTGTCTTGTTATGTGTATTATGTCTTTCCTGAGTGATCCTGAGTGATCTCCATTTTCTTCTCCTCAGACTGATGATGACCTCTTTCTTCTTCATTCACAGCTCTTGGTTTGTTATGTTGTTGGGCCACTATATCCTCAGTATATACTGCACCTTTGTAAGTTATTGATAAATATTCTGAGTGAAGCCCTTTTATATAATAATTGAATTGTGGCCTTGATCTTTCCTTGACCTCGTTCTAAAGCCGCTAAAGCAGCTATTCCTTGACCATAAAGGCCTGGAGTAGAATAGCACTGTCCTATGCTATCCAGTTTGTCGGGTAGGATCTCTGTAACACGTGTACCATGACATTATCTGAAAGCTGTACAAATAGCAATGAAGCCTATTTGACATTACCCTCTTGTAAAGCACTTCCGGAAAGAGTTGCAGGTGTCTATATAATAGAAACATTGAAAAGTGACACAACTTTAGCAAATAACAGACTAGTGGCCTAAATGAAAAACTGCAGGGGTAACTGTTTGGGTAACCAAAAACACTGTTGCTAGTTCGGAAATGTAACAGGAAGTATTGTGTTTTTTACACCAGCCTATCAGGTTGGTCTTTGACTTCAGAACTGCATATTGGTACATACTTATTCCAAGTGTTTATCTGGTCAGAGGACTAACCTGAAGTTGGAGCTACACACCACGATGATCAGAATCTGGGTTGTTGTGGTATTATTTAGTACAATATGTAAGTCTGGTAATTCCTACCTAGACTTGTCTAACCATAATGTGGTTGAGCTTTCGTCAGTCCATCAGTTCTAGTTCTTCTGATTAACCTAAACTGTTTTGCAATTTTAGATGTGACAAAATGCAACAATGTTCAGCGGCATATTCAAGTTCAGGGTGTTCAAATTGGTGACCCAGTGACTCTCTACTGTGTTTTCTCAAATCAAGTATACAATGAGGGAAACATGTTCTGGTTTAAGCAAATAACAGGGGAAATCCCTCAAGTTGTTGCAAGAATGCATAAATTTCAGCCCAGGCCTGTACTGTACAAGGAATTGAACAATTCACAACTCAATGTGGAGAGGGCTGAAGCTGACGGGATATACCGTCTTACAATCCCAAAGATGGAACCAATGGATGAAGCTATTTACTATTGCGCAAGTAGGACAGACTATGACGTGAACTTGATCAATGGGACTGTTTTAGTAATAGAAGGTAATGAGAAGATGTTAATGCCCTTTCTTTTTTGTTCAGGGTTCTTACGTCTTCATATGTTTTCTATGTGTCTGTGTGGTTTTAACATTCATGTGCATTTTGGAAAGTTTTGTTTCAGACTGATTCATATGAAACTATAAATGTAGCATTTAGGTAAGAATCACCAGAGGTCAGATTACAAGACTGTGGTACAGCGGCCAATGTCTGACCCACTCCACCCAGGAGAAAATGTGACTCTGCAGTGTACAATACTCTCTGTACTTTCGGAAAAGCTGACCACGACTCCATTTTGTTGATCCCTGCCTACAGACAGAAACTAAAACAAGAGGCTCCCACGCTGAGGTCTGTCCAACGCTGGTCCGACCAAGCTGACTCCACACTCCAAGACTGCTTCCATCACGTGGACTGGGAGATGTTTCGTATTGCGTCAGATAACAACATTGACGAATACGCTGATTCGGTGTGCGAGTTCATTAGAACGTGCGTTGAAGATGTCGTTCCCATAGCAACGATTAAAACATTCCCTAACCAGAAACCGTGGATTGATGGCAGCATTCGTGTGAAACTGAAAGCGCAAACCACTGCTTTTAATCAGGGCAAGGTGTCTGGTAACATGACCGAATACAAACAGTGCAGCTATTCCCTCCGCAAGGCTATCAAACAAGCTAAGCGCCAGTACAGAGACAAAGTAGAATCTCAATTCAACGGCTCAGACACAAGAGGCATGTGGCAGGGTCTACAGTCAATCACGGACTACAGGAAGAAATCCAGCCCAGTCACGGACCAGGATGTCTTGCTCCCAGGCAGACTAAATAACTTTTTTGCCCGCTTTGAGGACAATACAGTGCCACTGACACGGCCTGCAACGAAAACATGCGGTCTCTCCTTCACTGCAGCCGAGGTGAGTAAGACATTTAAACGTGTTAACCCTCGCAAGGCTGCAGGCCCAGACGGCATCCCCAGCCGCGCCCTCAGAGCATGCGCAGACCAGCTGGCCGGTGTGTTTACGGACATATTCAATCAATCCCTATACCAGTCTGCTGTTCCCACATGCTTCAAGAGGGCCACCATTGTTCCTGTTCCCAAAAAAGCTAAGGTAACTGAGCTAAACGACTACCGCCCCGTAGCACTCACATCCGTCATCATGAAGTGCTTTGAGAGACTAGTCAAGGACCATATCACCTCCACCCTACCTGACACCCTAGACCCACTCCAATTTGCTTACCGCCCAAATAGGTCCACAGACGATGCAATCTCAACCACACTGCACACTGCCCTAACCCATCTGGACAAGAGGAATACCTATGTGAGAATGCTGTTCATCGACTACAGCTCGGCATTCAACACCATAGTACCCTCCAAGCTCGTCATCAAGCTCGAGACCCTGGGTCTCGACCCCGCCCTGTGCAACTGGGTACTGGACTTCCTGACGGGCCGCCCCCAGGTGGTGAGGGTAGGCAACAACATCTCCTCCCCGCTGATCCTCAACACTGGGGCCCCACAAGGGTGCGTTCTGAGCCCTCTCCTGTACTCCCTGTTCACCCACGACTGCGTGGCCACGCACGCCTCCAACTCAATCATCAAGTTTGCGGACGACACAACAGTGGTAGGCTTGATTACCAACAACGACGAGACGGCCTACAGGGAGGAGGTGAGGGCCCTCAGAGTGTGGTGTCAGGAAAATAACCTCACACTCAACGTCAACAAAACTAAGGAGATGATTGTGGACTTCAGGAAACAGCAGAGGGAACACCCCCCTATCCACATCGATGGAACAGTAGTGGAGTGGGTAGCAAGTTTTAAGTTCCTCGGCATACACATCACAGACAAACTGAATTGGTCCACTCACACAGACAGCATCGTGAAGAAGGCGCAGCAGCGCCTCTTCAACCTCAGGAGGCTGAAGAAATTCGGCTTGTCACCAAAAGCACTCACAAACTTCTACAGATGCACAATCGAGAGCATCCTGGCGGGCTGTATCACCGCCTGGTATGGCAACTGCACCGCCCTCAACCGTAAGGCTCTCCAGAGGGTAGTGAGGTCTGCACAACGCATCACCGGGGGCAAACTACCTGCCCTCCAGGACATCTACACCACCCGATGTCACAGGAAGGCCATAAAGATCATCAAGGACATCAACCACCCGAGCCACTGCCTGTTCACCCCGCTATCATCCAGAAGGCGAGGTCAGTACAGGTGCATCAAAGCTGGGACCGAGAGACTGAAAAACAGCTTCTATCTCAAGGCCATCAGACTGTTAAACAGCCACCACTAACACTGAGTGGCTGCTGCCAACACACTGACACTGACTCAACTCCAGCCACTTTAATAATGGGAATTGATGGGAAATTATGTAAATATATCACTAGCCACTTTAAACAATGCTACCTTATATAATGTTACTTACCCTACATTATTTATCTCATATGCATACGTATATACTGTACTCTATATAATCGACTGTATCCTTATGTAATACATGTATCACTAGCCACTTTAAACTATGCCACTTTGTTTACATACTCATCTCATCTGTACATACTGTACTCGATACCATCTACTGTATCTTGCCTATGCTGCTCTGTACCATCACTCATTCATATATCCTTATGTACATATTCTTTATCCCCTTACACTGTGTACAAGACAGTAGTTTTGGAATTGTTAGTTAGATTACTTGTTATTACTGCATTGTCGGAACTAGAAGCACAAGCATTTCGCTACACTCGCATTAACATCTGCTAACCATGTGTATGTGACAAATACAATTTGATTTGATTTGATTTGATTTCTAAGATCTGTACAGGAGAACACAGTGTGTACTGGTCCAGAGCGAGATCAGGAGAATTCCATCCAGGTGCCATTTACACCCCTGGGAACAGGAGTGATGAGTGTGAGAAGAGCCCTGAGACTCCCTGTAGACACAGAGCTGTGTCTACAGCCTCTCCAAGAACAACCTCAGCCCCTCTGATGCTGGGACTTACTACTGTGCTATGGCCACATGTGGTGAGATCCTGTTGGGCAATGGAACAAAATTGGACATGGCCACTGACATGAAATGCAATGAGTCAGGTAGAATCAGTTGAATTAAAGTGTACAGATGTAGGATCTTAATTTGAGCCAGTTTTCTAAAACAGGAAAATAATCCTTCAGCAACATGAACTCTGGATATAATTAATAGACGATTTTGTAGGGGTTGATACATTTTTTGGTTAGGGCAAATTAAATCTGCAATTTCAAAGTGGAAATTACAAACTTTAGAATCCTTCAGAAAACTCAAAGCACTACAAGTTCGCATTTCCTGCTGTGCAGTAAACATTTTATTAACATAAGAGTGATAAAATTAAGATCTTACATCTGTAGGCCTAATCATTAATTTATATTGCCAATACATTAACGTAAGCCAATACATTTTTCTTGGATAAAAATGATGATAGATACTTCATGACATTCATATTTATCATTGTTCCAGAAAAGGCTATGGTAGTGGTTGTTGTTGTTTTGGCAGTGGCGTTTGTGTTGTGTGGAATTGGGATCATCTTCCTTGCCTGCACCAGAAGTAAAAACAAGTCTGTGAAAATTGTCAAGGTAAGCAATACAATTACGAAAATATGCAAGATAACTTTTGCTACCCTGAAGTTACAGTAGTTTTGAATTGCTATGGAGATTTATCTTGTCTTTCGTCCCTGTCTGATGACAACCTTGTAACTCCATTTTTGCCAATGTACATTTTTTAAAAACTGGATACAGTCCCAAACAATTGTGCATGTCAGCATTTAACAAAATAGAGCAGTTTCAGTAAACATCTATAGGTTTGATGATCATCCTCGTCATCATCATCATCATCATCCTCATCATCATCGTCAACACCATCATCATCACACGTTTAGCTTTGTACCGAAAGTGCTCTACTTTGTCAAACTCATGATTTAAGACTAGAGACCCTGGGATCCAGACCACGTGGTACAAGACAAACATATTGTGTTCTGCTGAAGCTCTTTTTTCATTCTTGCTGTTTGGATGAGAAAATAAATGGTTGTACAGCTAAGGGGTTGTACAGCTGTAGAGCTGTGTGGGTGGCTGTTTGAGTGAAACAGATGTGGAGGAGAAGGAACCAGTGTAATAGCACAGCCATCTCGATATTGATGCATCCTGTTGACAACATCAAAAGAACCTCCCCAGTTACATAGATTAGACTGAAGCCCTTTGTTCCACAATGAAACACAACTGGTGTTAACCCAACGTGAAACACAACTGGTATTAAAACAATATGTATAAAAGAGGTTCAAAGAAGGGAATATATTGATACATTTATCAAAACATATAATAATGATTAAAAAAATGGTGAATTTAAAAATAAATAACCAACTAGGTCAAAACACTAAAGCCCTGGCTTTATTTCACAGAGCCTCAACCTCGAACTAGCCTCAACTCAATCACCTCCCCTCAGAGTAGGGGAATGGAAAAGGGTTACAGTATACAAGAAAGAATCCATACTGATAGTCAGTTACAAACGGAGTGAGAGAGTCCTGACCCACCCCTAAATGAAGATAGCAAAGTGTTATTAATGTCATAGCCTTTAGCTCCGCCCATCAAGGGGAGGAGGTACCAGTAATGCTCCAAACTAGTGTAGCAAAAAATAGACTGGTCAATCTGCCGTGCAGAGAGATTGTTCTCAGGTTTTATCTGAATATGAATACTTAATTTGCATTGGCATTAAAAAAATTAACAGGTGAAACATAAAATGGTTTGTTGTACTCAGTTGAACAAGTAGTATTAGTCCCAACATGATGGAGTGGGTTTTTGTTACTAGCTATTGTTAAAATCTTCTGCTGTAGTTCAAGATATGCCCAGTACTTATCTGGCAATGCACACAGGTAGCCTACAATATTGATTCAAATGTGAATAAGTTGTTTAATTAAAGATTTCGTATCGGAGGCCACAAAGACAACATCACATGCAGTGTTTCTACAGGAGGCTGCTGAGGGGAGGATGGCTAATAATAATGGCTGGAACGGAGTGAGTGGAATGGCATCAAACACGTGGAATACCTGGAACCATGTGTTTGATGTGTTTGATACCATTCAACTCATTCTACTCCAGCCATTCCCACGAGCCCATCCTCCACAATGAAGTTGCCACCAACCTCCTGTGGTAGTATGTCCTGTATATAACTAGGTGGTACCATGTGTCCTGTATATACATTAACTCGGTGTTACCGTATGTCCTGTATATACAGTAGCAGTCAAAATTTCAAATTGTGTATCTAGTTATTCAAACATTTACAGCAATCCTTTCATTAAAGTTATTTAGGTTCTTTATTAAGTAATGAGCCAACATAACCCTGATGTAAATAAGTCAACTTTGCGTAAAAAACACTGCTATTTGAAATAATGTTAAAGAACAGCAGATCTATTACCCAGGCCTGCTTGACATCACTAGAGAGCAGCAGATCTATTACCCAGGCCTTTCCCCTCCCCACTAGCGAACAGCAGACCTAATAATATTTTTGTATAACTTTTTTAAACCTTTGTTTTACTAGGAAAGTCAGTTTAGAACAAGTTATTTTTTACAATGACGGTCTACCCCGGCCAAACTCTAACCCCTAACCCCGATGCTGGGCCAATTATGCACCGCCCTCCCTACGGGACTCCCAATCACGGCCGGCTGTGATACGGCCTGGAATCTAACCAGGGTGTATGTAGTGATACCTCAAGCACTGAGGTGCGGTGCCTTAGACCGCTGCGCCATTCGGTAGCCCTTAGTAGTTTGTCCCTATATGACTAGAGTAGCCCTAAATGACTACAGTTAGCCATATATGACTATAGTTAGCCCTATATGACTATAGTTAGCCCTGTATGACTAGAGTAGCCCTGTATGACTACAGTTAGCCCTATATGACTATAGTTAGCCCTGTATGACTAGAGTAGCCCTGTATGACTACAGTTAGCCCTATATGACTATAGTTAGTCCCTATATGACTATAGACAGTCCCTATATGACTAGAATAGTCCTATATAACTAGAGTTAGCCCTGTATGACTAGAGTAAGCTACTACTCTATGACTACAACCCTATATGACTATAGTTAGCCTTATATGACTATAGTTAGCCCAAAATGACTATAGTTAGCCCTATATGACTATAGTTAGCCCAATATGACTAGAGTTAGCTCTATGTGACTAGAGTTAGCCCTGCATGACTGTAGTTAGCCTTACATGACTATAGTTAGCCTTATATGACTATAGTTATACTCTACTATAGACTATAGTAGAGTAGCCCTATACGATTATAGTTAAGACCTTTATGCCTAGAGTTAGCCCTATGTGACTAGAGTTAGCCCTGTGTGACTATAGTTAGCTTTATTTAATAAGAACAAATTCTTATTTACAGTGACGGTCTACACTGACCAAACCCTATCGACGCTGGGCAAATTATACACAGCCCAATTTTTATTTCATTTAACCAGGCAAGTCAGTTTAGAACAAATTCTTATACGCAATGACAGTCTACCCCGGACAAACCTGGACGACACTGGTCCAATTGTGCATCGCCCTGTGGGACTCCCAATCACAACCAGAAGACATGCAGCCTGGATTTGAACCAGTGTTGCGACCCAGTGATGCCTGGATTCGAACCAGTGATGCCTCTTGCACTGAGAAGCAGTGCCTTAGACCATGTCACTGTCATGTGTCAGGATGTTTGTGAGACTGTGTATGTAACACGTTTCAGGTAAGACCCAGATGCAGACAACGTCGAAGTAACAACTGTTTATTAATCCAACAGGGGCAGGCAAAAGACAGGTCAAAGACAGGCAGGGGACAGTAATCCAGATAGGTGGGGCAATGGAACAGGACAGCAGGCAGGCTCAGCGTCAGGATAGGCAGAGGTCAGTAATCCAGATAGCTGTGGCAAAGGTACAGGATGGCAGGCAGGCTCAGGGTCAGGGCAGGCAGAAAAGGTCAACACCGGGAAAACTAGAAAACAGGAACAAATCGAGAAATAAGAAAAGAGGGGAAAACGCTGGTAGGCTTGACGAAACAAAACTAACTGGCATCAGACAAACCAGGAACACATGTATAAATACACAGGGGATGATGGGGAAGATGGGGGACACCTGGAGGGAAGTGAAGACAATCACAAAGACTGGTGAAATCAATCAAGGTGTGACAGTATGGGAGTAAGTGATGGAGTGTGCAAGATGGGAATAACTGTCTCTCTGTGTGTATACCCATGTGCTGGTAATTTTGTGTTAGTAGGTACACATTGATATGAGTGAGACTGATCATGCATGTGCGTGTCCCTGTATGTTTGCTGTTGGTGTGTAGACCTGTGTGTTTGTGTGTAATTGTGTGTGCGTGTCAAGCATGTTCCAAGGTTGTATGTTTTGTTTAAAGTTTAAATATGCAGTTTAAACAGTAACAAAGGGGTCACTCCACCACTGAGGGGTATCCAACAAAGCAGGTTTGAGGAGTTAGCGAGGTAACTTTGGTCAACTCTGAGTTCATCTCAGGATAGCCAGTCAAATAAAATTGCGTCATCATCCCCTTAATTTCTTATCTCAGTAATTTAATTGGATTACTTTACGTCACCTTTGGATTACTTTCCCCTTTAGGAGGCTTTGAGAAGAAGACAAAACAGATCCATCAAACGCACTTAGTGTGTCATCATATTGGTCTCTGACTTGTGGTCAGACTCGCTCAGTTGGAAGACATGGTAACTTTTTTCAATGCTGAATTGAATGTCATTGAGAAAACAGAAAGGTGTAATTAATTTTTCGCAAACATCTGAACATTTAAGAATTTTAAAGTAATCCAAGAAGTAATCATCTTGTTTTTAAAAGTATCTATAATCTGATTACAATATTTTTGGTTGTAACATAACCAATTACATTTACCCGTTTTGACATATAATCAGTTACTCCCCATCCCTATACAGAAGACAACATGAACATGACTCATGTGGACTGTATGACCAAGCATCTGTAATGATCTGTAGGGCTTCGTAACATTTCCTTTGTTATTTATCTAAATAAAATAATGTTTGCATTTGTACGAATGTGTGTATACCTGCATATGTGTGTTTGTGCGTGCATGCATGTGTTCATCAACAGTCATGAGGACCAGTCAATATGAGTCAAACCTTGCTGGCCATTTCAATATACTTTTGCTCTTTTGTTTTGCAGCAGTGTTGCTGGCATGTTTTGCACGCCCACGCTTGTCAAGTGGTGAGCCGGTTCACAGTGGTTTAGCTCGTAGGTGTAGGTTGTGGCGGTCCATCTCTGCACTTTGGACAGACCTCTGAGCTGTTTACTCACTACAGACCTGTCTTCGCTGCCTGTGTGTGTAGCCACAAGATGCACAGCTATGTTATGGCTGTGAGAGACTTTGACAAACAAGCTAATTTTAGCAAACCTGTTAACTTGAGAGTTGTAGGGCCAGCTTCACAGACATAGAATAAAGCTTGGAGTGAGCCTTGTTCTCACTTAGTACATATCAAACTTTTACCCTCAACAAGTCTTGATCTAATGTAAGTATGTTTTTTCATGAAGGCATACTTT
Organism: Oncorhynchus clarkii lewisi; assembly: GCF_045791955.1. Lineage (NCBI taxonomy): Eukaryota > Metazoa > Chordata > Actinopteri > Salmoniformes > Salmonidae > Oncorhynchus > Oncorhynchus clarkii. Next base: position 24,069,549 of record NC_092160.1, on the reverse strand, counting down.
TACTGACAGTTAGTAAAAGTCCTCTAGGAGTCCATCTAAAACATGTTGTTAATAATGCAGTGTTCAATGCAACATATGAAAAACTGGTCATGAGGTTCCTATACATACCTGTTCGTTGATGTATATGACATTGGAATGACATGTCTTACACTCAAGATGTGCTTTCAACTGATGTCTGCATTATGCTTGTCCTACATATGGAACATTTACACAGGGAGGCTGTTACAGAAACACTGAATACTGAAAAGCCCCCCTCAGCTTCAGCTGCTTGGCCAGGATGACATGTCTGCTAGAGTGTGATTGGGTTAATCAGTAACTCTCTGAGACTCACCACGTTGATGTGACCTATTTTCAGACAGAGCTGTTTCTATGACTTACCGGATGTATTGTATCCCTGTACAACAAAACTCTTTTCAAAGTGCCAGTCCTTTGTGCGTCCAAAATTGCACCCTATTCAATTATTGTTGGATAGTGTTATAAAATATGGGATTTTTGATCTCTTCAATTATTTCTGGCTTGTCGTTCATCTTCATGTAGGAAAGATTGAAGCACAGAGCAGAGGCTTTTTAGATAACCATTATGATATTGATGAGGATGAGGAACATGATGATAGTGATGATACTGATGATACTGATGATGATGATTAAAATGATCATGAACTAACATAGAATATGCTGTGAAAGAACGTAATTTTCTGAAATCAAGTCATTATTGCCAACATTGTTAAAGACACTCATAGTCTATGATAATATGAGGGGGGGATTTCATATTTTTTTCAACCAACTTTTAAACTAAATCCAATGACATGGTTACATTTGTTGTTGATTTCATGTCGAATTCACAGTTCGTTGACAGCTCAACCAAATGTAAATCAAAACTACTCGTTGAACTGACCCAGTGGGTGAACCTGAATGTCTTTGTTGAGCCCCAATAAATCCCCCAAGAAGTTCCAAAAGTCTTGCTGCTACTCTGCAGAATATGTGAATGATATGCAGTTGTATTTTGCCTCATAGAAACACACAAGTACAGTCAACATCATGTGGAGCTCTCAACAAAATATAAATCCAGCAAATTATATACAATGGCACATAATTGTTGTTTGTTAGCTGGTCTCAAACTCATGTGAGAATGTCTCTATGATATTTTCCACCCACAGTGCACCTGGTGTGAGAGTGAGTCTGTTACAGCAAGAGTAGCCTTTAGAATTCACACCTCTAACACCAAAACCACACTGATGTTCAAGTTTCCAGGCATCATTGTTTGTCTCTGGACATGTTTTGTGTTTGTTGGTTTCATTGCGGATGGCTAAAAGACCGCAGTGGAAAATGTCACAGCCCTCTCGTTCTGGAAGCCCTCCCTCCTTATTCTAGCCAAACACAAATGGAACCTCTTGGTCTTATTCCCCTGAATGTGACACCTCACCCTTTTCGCTATATCCACTGATGTAGCTACTTCTACCCGTTATGAATAAGAACTTCACTATAACTCCATACGCTTGCTGATATTCTCAAACAATAGGATATATTTGACCACAAGGTATTGGCTGAAGAGTGAGTTTGATTCTCCCCAGTAGTCCACTCTACTGTTAGTTTTGACAATACTGAGTACAGTATTTGAATTTTGAGGGGTCAAGCCTCTCTACTTTTCCAGCTGATTCCTTTACACTTGTGTGTATAAGGTAGTTGTTGTGAAATTGTTAGGTTAGATTACTCGTTGGATATTACTGCATTTTCGGAACTAGAAGCACAAGTATTTCGCTACACTCGCATTAACATCTGCTAACCATGTGTATGTGACAAATAAATAAAATTTGATTTGATAAAACAGAATGAAACATTAGCTCATGTTAGTAAGGGCATATTTGATGATTTAATTGTTTAATGAGATAAAACAGTGAAGGCTAACAAGATAAATAAAATTGGTTGCATAAACCATGACCAATAGACTACAGCATATTAGCAGTATGAATAGATTACACCTGAGAGAGAACATCGATGTGGTTCATAATTATAAGATTCACCACATTGACCTACGTTTTGACTGTGAGACTGGTAAGATAATTATGTTCTAAACTGGTGAAACAGCGGCATCTGGTGAAAGACTACCAGAGCACCATCATGTAAAATGTTCCTTCCTGATGCTGTATCAATTGTAATGTCGTTGACAGAAATGTGACCATGTTCATGTTATGTCTTACAATGTAACATGTGCTTTGAATTATTCCTTACTCATTGAATAACTAAAAAAACACATCTACTGTCAAGATGAAGTTTCACTACTTTAGACAAATAACAGCTGTTATCACGACAGTGATCATGACAGTGAGCAGTTACATATTGTACAAGTTCTCCTTTTAGCTATTTCTCATGGTCTTGCACAGTTTTCCATTTAGTATTATCAAGCGATCAACACCGTACAGTACAGTATCACTGGTTTGCCGTTGTGAACACACCCACCAGATTTTTGATCGGTGTGAAGTTCCTCATATCCTTAGAATGGAACAAGGTAAATATTAACAAAACCAATCAAACAATAAACATGTGAAATGCTTGAGTTATTTGAGCTAAATTCCCCTTGAACCACACCCTGTCTGTCAACACTGTATACTGCAGCCAGTGCCGAGTCACATCCCATTTCTGTAGTGTTGCCTTCCCATTCTGCTTCACAACACGAGGACACCACAGAAGAAGCTATTTGGGTTAGTTGGAACAGAGAGTTGTACCAACAACACCAACATGACAATTCAATGGTGGGGCCTTTTACTGGAACAGTGGTTTCTTTTGGCCTGCCTACCATTTCACATATAGTAT